>NC_136430.1:449980999-450580999 GCF_052849685.1 Lactuca virosa
AACTAGCAAGAGCCGAATGACTCACACGCGCTTATGACCAAACGTGCATACAGGTTCACTTCGATTTAATTCCTCGCAGTTTCTCTACCAATCGAGGATGTGGTAACACCGATGGATGTAACAGACAGATAATATGGTTGTCAGAGAAGCAGACGCGGTCGTTTATGGGTGTTGAATCCATCAAATAACAAAACCATATTCACTTGTTTATGATTTAAAAATAATGAATAGTGGCAAATATGGTTGATCTTCATTACATATCAACATGATTTTATAATACCAGGCACACTTTTATTCCAAAATTAAGTATACTATTTGCTACTTAGGGAGGAGGGAGTCATTCCCTCCCAACCCACTGAACCCGCCACATCATTTCTTCTCTTTTATTTTTCTTCATCTTTCCCAACCCACAACACACGGAAACCCTATCTTTTTGAACCCACTCAACCCATTCAATTATAAAAAAAATACAAAATAATCAAGGCAAAATCTTAATTAGCAATAGAGTTACCGCCGGTAACACTCCCGCTTCAGCGGATTGTTTAATTGGTTTCACTAACCCACTTCATCATCTCTCTCTACTTTCTCTCTCTCATTTTCTCTTGTACCGTGTGTTCTAAAACTTGTACCTTAGTTGTTTTGTATTTTTTTTAATTGAATGGGTTGAGTGGGTTCAAAAAGATAGGGTTTCCGTGTGTTGTGGGTTGTGAAAGATGAAGAAAAATAAAAGAGAAAAAGTGATGTGACAGTGGGTTCGGTGGGTTGGGAGGGAATGACTCCCTCCTCCCTTAGACCAATTAAAAAACAATTACATATTCAATTAAATGCTTAGTAATTCGTCATCAAAACCCTAACCTAGTTGCGACTAAAATGTAGAATTAAGAAATCGGAAATCATGTGGATATGATCATGTACTTAATGTTTCTGACAATTTCACCCAACATTTTACATTCTAAAACATAATCAAACGGTTAAACTAATCAAACATCAACACCGGTGATTTAGCTTTTTAAGACAGCTAAACTCCAAGAACTACAATGTAATTAATAAGATATTGAACTAATTCAAAGTTTTTTATGCTAAAACAACCCTAAAAACCTTCTAAGTTTTTGTTCTCTTTTTTTGCCCTCGTCGTGATGCATGATCACCTCTTAAAAAACCGACCCCCTCTATATCTCCCCCAACACTTTTCCTTTTTAGCTTCGTCGTCATGTGGGATTTTTAGCTGGAAGATGTGCTTCTATGAAGAGAGAATTGGGCTGCTAAGATAGCCTCAAAAATTATCTTTTGGGCTTATTTAAAGGCTGAAGTGGACTACAAATGGGCTGAAATAAATCTATTTTCAGAGGCTGCTTTTGCTATTTTGGACATATTTTTCTTTTGCTTTTTAGGAGTCCCAAAAGTGCATTAAAATGTACTAATCAATCAAAGTAATTGGTTCAAAGAAATCATACATATATAGAGAAAGAATAACTAAAAGCATCCACAATGCAAGTAATATAAGAGTTAAATAGGGTGATGACTAGGATTGAATAGGAGTTGAATGGAGTGTGGATGATGACATGAAGTAAAGTTGAATTGATGAGTTGAATGATCATTGAATGATTCAATAGAAGAAATAAAGTGGTGATTAGAATCTAATATGTGTTTAATGAGTTGTGGGTGGTGTTGTATAGATGTTTAATGGATGATGTGACAATCTATTGAACTCTATAGAGTTCACGTCCAATAGAGTTTAATGGATTGTGGATGCCCTAAAAGATAATACATGTATGATCAATGTAGAGGTGCATGTTTGTTTTTCTAAAGACAACGGTACGAGTTCATGCTTATTTGGTTTAGATAGCATAGATCCTCAAAACTTTGTCAATCTTGGCCCGACAAACTGGGCAAATCCCTTGTTTAGATTCGATCTCACGTAAACATGGCATACAACTAGACATATGTCTGCAAGTTACACAAGCTCCCTCAACCGGAGCTTCCCAACATACCACACACGATGCATTGCCTTTCTTGATTTGATTCACTGAAACCCCATCGTTCTTGAAATCCAAACACGAATGATTTGAAGCATTAGTGGCATGGTGTTCATTGGAACCCATATAAGGAAGTGGTGGAGCTGAAGGAACTGGTGGACAAGGGAAAGATTCGTCGTTTAAAAATCTTGATTGATTGCTAGTGGGTACAGATTCAGGTAGCTCAACCTTCATGCAACCATTGCTACTTGCTTCTAGGGTTTCATATTCATCACCTGGGATAGATCCCCATCCATTATACTTGTTTTCAGGCTTCTCATATGCCCATCCATTGTAATGGTTAGCAGAAGGTTCATCAGCCCAACCATTGGCGACTGATCCAGAACTGGTGGAACCAGGGGATGATCCTCAACCACCAAACCTTGTGTCATCTGCTGTAATACCCCAACCTTTTTGTTCACCAAATTCAGAATTCTGAGGACTTCTTCCCAACAACCTTGTAAGAAAAAATGGTGCTTTCTTCTCCATTAAATTTGGCAAAAAAACACTATGAAATCAAATCAAAATGGAAAAGCCTTGAGAATATTATGGAGGATCAAGAATATCCAATGGAATTTTTAATCAATTTACGTTGTTCAAATTTAAGTAGATCGTGTTAAATAATATGAAGTGATGAATTCTCCAAATCAATAACAATTTCAGTTAAAGATTTTCTTTTGAAATCAATACTGGCAATGAACGTTAAGTGAAATCAACAGGAAACAGTAATGGAGTATACCTCTAAACCGGTAGCTTCACGCAGACTAAAGATTTCGTGCGTCTCCCTCCAGCCACAGGATTTGTTGGATATTACGGCACGGCTATGATATTATTTGAATGAGATGAAAAAAAGAATACGTATAGCCACTAACCAGTATCTTTTTTTTAATAACTGACACGTATGGTCCCTGTGGTTCGGAGTAAAGCATGTGATTAATCCTTATCTCATTGTTTTTAACTTAGAACGTCCTTAAACTATATTTTTGTTGAGAGTTGGTCCTCACATACATAAAAAAAACTATATTATTCTTTTTTTTTTCTTATTGATTTTTAGTTTATATATTATTTTATAAAAACAATCAATGCAAGTGAAGTGAAGAGTTAACTATTATCTTGTTAATGAAAGGAATTACAATCCCTTTATTTATATAGGATAAAAATAAAGACATGTAAAAGGAATCTAATACCTAAATAATTTATATAGGATAAAAATAAAGACATGTAAAAGGAATCTAATACCTAAATAAAGAAAGACTAAATGCTTAGGTAACAAACAACCTTAGACAACAAGAAATGTAAATAAGGAAATCGTGATATATATATATATATGAGAACTGATTCGTACACAACATTTTTTCTCCATACACAACAACTTGGGTTTTATAGTGTTGTATTGTACAACTCTATAATGCATAAATTGTTGTGTATGAGAAAAAATTGTTGTGTACGAATCACTTCCCTATATATATATATATATATATATATATATATATATATATATATATATATATATATATATATATATATATATATATATATATATAGAGAGAGAGAGAGAGAGAGAGAGAGAGATAGTTATGTTCCAATGAGAACATTTTCCCCGTAAGAACATTTGAAAACATTTTTTAGCCTATTAGTTTAAAAAAACACGCATTTTTGTTTTCTAATTTCGTTAAGTGCTATTTCAATACTAAAAGCCCTATCCACCTACCTCCAACCCACCCCCACCACCCACTTCGATCATTTCTAAAAGTGTGTACTTTCACTCCAGAACCACATCACCACCACAGAGACCACCGGGAATTGCCGTCGCCGGAACCACCACCTCTTCACTCCGACTCTCTCTCCCCATTGAAGATTATTGTGCGTTTAAAATCCCTCTGCCATTATTAAGTGACTTTTAGAGCCAAAAGCGTGTACTTTCACTGCCGCCGTCTCTATTCTACTGACCATGGCCAAACGTAGGTGCTTCTCCGATGAATTACCTAGGGTTTCGAAAGGTGATTACGATCGATTCAACATTGAGGCACTTTTGGATTCGTTATGTGATGTCCCCGATTCCGCTTTAATTGACGCCACATTCGAATTTAGGTCTACCGATTCCGATCAAAATGATTTTATCCAGCGTGTTCTCCACCTTAGATCCGTCCTGCTCGAAGCTGACAAGAGATTCCTTCATAAACACTCCTCCGTTCGTGATGCATTTGTCTCCGTTCGTGATGCATTCGTCTGGCCTTTCCTTGCCGACCTCGCATCTATTTTTATCTGTTTAGTATTTGTCTGGCCTCTCCCCGCATTCGAATTCAAGTTGCTTAAAGTCAATTGTTATTGCAAGATGATCGATTCTGGAATATATATGAGGTCTGTTGATCACTTTCTCTACCAAAACTGTAGATGATGATCTTTACAAAACACGGGAACATATGATTTTCAGTTAGAGTTATGTTTTATTTCCATTTAGAGATGAATTATTTTTAACTTTCAAACTTCAGAGAATAATAAAAAATTAATTGCAGCCAAAATGGCACTTTTTTCACTGATAAATAATAGTAGTATCGGAATTTGCTTTCAGTATAAATAATATGGGTATCTATCTAAAAGTGAAATCTTTTGATGTTATATGTACTTGGGTATGGATTCTGCATTTATGCTTTAAATTTTGGAGAATAATCGATTAACTTAGCATATTCAGTTCTTATTGTTGGTCAAATTAGCATGTTCAGTTCTTAGTTCTTATTGCTGGTATGTTTTGCAATTTGTTACTGATTATACATGCTTGATAAAATATTAAATTCTTCCTCATTGCAATACATCCAAATGCAATGAAAGTACATTCTTTTTTTGCTATGTAGTTGATTTTTTATGTCCATCATGATATTTCTAATATCCCACAGGTAATAATTTCCGTCTCGTCTATTTCAACTTGGACATGGTTCAACTACCATACCATATAATTGCTATCAAACTATTGTATCATGTTTATTTCCATATTTACCCCCCGCCTAACCTTGATTACAATAAATTCTTGTAGATGTCCAATAAAGTCTATAGGTTGCATCTGAAAATCACTGAATAGGCTGAGAAAGTAAGTTTAGCCAGTTTCTTTTTTGGCTAAACTTTTCAATTTTACCTATTTGACCTTTTATCTATAAACTATTTGTTAAATTGGACCGTTTTTTACATAAAAGTGTTGCATATAAATTATAATCGTTAAATTTTCAATGTAAATTTGATAGTTTTTTATAATTTTTTCGATGCAGGCATGTTAGCTACAACGCTTGGAAGATATCGTTCAAAACCGAGAGTGTACACAGGATATATGAAATCCGGACCTATTCTCTCCCAAAAGTAATTCATTTTCATTCTTTTTTATTATTATTAAAAGACCAAAATACTCTCATTCTATATTTTAAAATTTTAAAATACAAACATTTAATTACTATAAAAAAGCTTAAATATTATACAACCTTTATTCATATTAATCACATATGTCATATGTGATTAAATCATAAAACCACCACCATCGCCCGCCACCACCACCCATCACCACCATCAGCCACCACCACCACCACCCACCACCACCATCCATGACCACCCGCCATCACCCACCCGTCAACACCACAACCACCCACCACTTACCATAACCACCACTACCTGTCACCCCCACCACCATTCACCACTATTACCACCCACCACCTATAACCAACACCCACCACCACCTCAAACCAACTATCACCCATGACCCCCATCACTTACTACCCATGACCACCACCAGTCACCACCACCCATCACCACCCTACCCTAACTCCACTACTACCACCACCCACTATTATGCATCTCCACCGTAGGACCACCACCAACTACCTACAACCACCAACACTATATGTGATTAAATTCATATAATGGCATAAATCATGTGTGATTATATGTATTTAATCACATAAATCATACGTGATTAAATACATATAATCACATGTGGTTATATATATCTAATCACATATGATTTATATAAACAATATTAGTTTTCATGTTTTCCATTCAATAATTTTTCTCATGTATTTAATCATATCTGATTATATGTATTTAATAACATATGATTAATGTGAACAAAGATTTGTTTTTGCATTTTTGATTCAATGGTTGTTCTCTTATATATAACCATATATGATTATATGTATCTAATCACATATGATTTATATAGACAAGATTCCTTTTTGTCCATATACATCATATGTGATTAGATATATATAATCACATATGATTAGATGTATTTAGCCACATATGATTAAAGTTGGCAAAGAACAATTATTGAATCAAGAACGCGATAATAAATCTTGTCCACATAAATCATATGTGATTCAGTAATTGTTCTCATGTATTTAAATACATATAATTACATAAATCATATATGATTATATGTATTTAATCACATAAATCATATGTGATTAAATACATATAATCACATGTGATTATATGTATTTATATACATATGATTTATGTGGTCAAAGAATAACTTTTGAATCTAGAACACACAAACGAATCTTGCGCACATAAATCATATGTGGTTATATACATATAATCACATGAGATTAAATACATGATAATAATGAATCGAAAATGTAAAACGAATATTCTCTGTATAAATCATATGTGATTAGATATGTATAATCACATGTGGTTAAATACAATAACAACAATTGAGTCGGGAATGTGAAATTAAAACTTGTCTACATAAATCATTTGTGAGTAGATACATATAATCACATTTGATTATATGTATTTAATTACATATGATTTATCTGGACAATATTCACTTTTACTTTTTCGATTCAATGATTGATCTCTTCTATTTAATCACATGTGATTATATGTATCTAATCACATCTGATTTATGTGGCAAAAGTTTGTTTTCATGTTCTCAATTCAATAGTTGTTCTCGTGTATGCAATCACATTTAATAAAAAATGTGAAAAAAAATCTTGTCCACATTAATCATATGTGATGAAATACTTATAATCACATGTGATTAAACACATGAGAAAATTATTGAATCAAGAATTCGAAAATGAATCTTGTACATATAAATCATATGTGATTAGATACACATAATTACATGTGATTAAGTACATGAAAACAACTATTGAATCATGAAAGTGAAAATGAATTTTATCCATAAAAATCATATGTTATCAGATACATATAATCACATGTGGTTATATGTAGCCAATAACATATGATTGATACAGACAAGAATCGTTTTCGCATTTTCGATTCAATATGTATTTAAACACATGTGATTAATATGGACATATTGAATCATATTTGATTAAATACATATATTTACATGTGATTATATGTATCCAATCACATATGATTTATGTGTAGAATATTGATTTTCGTATTCTCGATTCAATAATTGTTCTTTGTCCATTACTTAATCATATAAATCATATATGATTACCCACCACCACCTACAACCACTATAAATCAACTATCATCCACAACCCTCATCACCTACGACACACTACCACCACCACCACCACCACCCGCCCACCACCACCGCCACAACTATACCCGCCTACCACCACCACACCCCCACCACCACCAAGCATCGCCACCATACGACCACCACCCACTACCTACAACCACTAACATTATATGTGATTAAATACATATAATTACATAAATCATGTGTGATTATATTTATTATTTATATGTATTTAATCACATAAATCATATGTGATTAAATACATATAATCACGTGTGATTATATGTATCTAATCATATATGATTTATATAAACAAGATTCGTTAAAACAAATCTTTTCCAAATAAATCACATATGATTAAATACATATAATCACATGTGATTAAACTCAATACCTACCACCACCACCTGCCACAACTATACCCACCCACCACCACCAAGCATCGCCACCATACGACCACCACCCACTACCTACAACCACTAACATTATATGTGATTAAATACATATAATTACATAAATCATGTGTGATAATATGTATTATTTATATGTATTTAATCACATAAATCATATGTGATTAAATACATATAATCACGTGTGATTATATTTATCTAATCAGATATGATTTATATAAACAAGATTCGTTAAAACAAATATTTTCCTAATAAATCACATATGATTAAATACACATAATCACATGTGATTAAACTCAATACCCACAACCACCACCCTCCACCCTCACCCACCACCACCACCGCCACCTACCACTTATCACCCACCACCTATCACTACTCACCACTACCCACCACCCATTTTATTCATATTTGATTCAATATTTGTTCTCGTGTATATAATTAGATGTGATTATATATGTATTTCATCACATATGATTTATATTGAGAAAATTCATTTTTTCCATATAAATCATATGTGATTAGATATATATAATCACATGTGATTAAATACAAGAGAAAATTTATTGAATTGAAAGAGAAAAAATAAATCTTGCCCAAACAATGATATGTGATTGGATACATATAATCACATGTAATCACATATGATTTATGTGGATAATATTCATTTATTAGTTCATCTCATGTATTTAATCACAAGTGATTATACGTATTTAATCACATGTGATTATGTGTATCTAATCACATATAATTTATGTGGCTAAGATTCTTTTTCACGTTCTCGATTCAATAATTGTTTTTTTCCACTTTAACCATATGTGATTAAATACATTTAATCAGATGTGATTATATGTTTCTAATCATATATGATTTTATTTGGAAAAAAAAATATTGTCTATTTAAATAATATATGATTAGATACATACAATCACATGTAATTATATACACGATAACAAATATTAAACCAAGAACGCGAAAACAAATCTTTATCCAAATTAATCATATGTGGTTAAATACATATAATCACATGTGATTATATGAATCTAATCACATATGATTTATGTGGACATAATTCATTTTTGCTTTGTTAATTCAATAGTTGTTCTCATGTATTCTATATTTCTATCACATGTGATTATATGTATAATCGTATGTGATTAAGTACATGAGCACAACTATTGAATCGAGAAGGAAAAAATGAATCTTGTCCACCTCAAATCATATGTGATTATATACATATAATCACATGTGATTAATTACACAAAAGCAATTATTAGTCGAAACCGCAAAAATAAATATTGTCTACATAAATCATATCTGATTAAATACATATAATCACATGTGATTATATGTATCCAATCATATATGATTTATGTGGATGAGATTCATTGTCACATTCTCGATTCAATAATTGTTCTTTATCCACTGTAATCATATGTGATTAAATACATATAATCATATGTGATTATATGTATCTAGTCACATATGATTTATACGGATAAATAATAACGATGTCTATATAAATCATATGTGACTAGATACATATATATATATATAATCACATATGATTATATACACAAGAACAACTATTGAATCGATAATACAAAGATAAATATTGTCCACATATATCATATGTGATTAAATTCATATAATCACATGTGATTATATGTATCTAATCACATAGAATTTATGTGGAAAATATTTATTTTCGCATTCTCGATTCAGTTGTTGTTCTTGTGTGCTTAATTACAAGAGATTATATGTATCTACTTAGATATGATTTATATGGACAATATCAATTTTCACATTCTTGTTCAATAGTTGTTCTTGTATATTTAGTCACATATGATTTCTGTACACAAGATTTATTTTCGCGTTTTTGATTAAATAGTTTTTCTTTTTCCACATTAATCATATGTGATTAATACATACAATCACATATGATTAAATACGTCAAAAAAATATTGACTCATGAATATTATCAATATAAATCATATGCGATTTGATACATATAATCACATATGATTAAGTACATGAGTACAACTATTGAATTGAGAAAGAAATAATGAATCTTGTCCACATAAATCATTTGTGATTAAATACATATAATCACATGTGATTAAATATATTAGAACAATTATTGAATCGACGCAAGAATAAATATTTTCCATACGAATCATATGTGATTAAATATATATAATCACATGTGATTAAATACACAAGAACAACTATTGAATCAACACGTGAAAACAAATATTGTCCATGTAAATCATATGTGATTAAATACATATAATCACATGTGATTTAATACATGATGCCAATTATTAAATCGAAAACACGAAAACAAATACGGCCCACGTAAATTGTGATGGGTGGTGGTGGTGTGTGGTGATGGGTGGTGGTAGGTGGTTGCAAGTGGTGGTGATAGTGATGGGTGGTGGTTTTGGTGGGTGGTGGGTGTGTGTGGGTGGTGGTGGCGGGTGGTGCTGGTTGGGTGGTGATAATGGTGGGTGGTGATGGTGGTGGCGGGTGGTAGTTGGTGGTGGTGGTTGTTGTGGTGGGTAGGTTGTGGGTGGTGGTGGTGACGGGTAGTAGGTAGTGATGGGTGGTGGTGGTGGTGGGTAGTGATGGGTGGTGGTGGCGGGTGGCGGTTGGTGGTTGTGGTGGGGGTGGCGGGTGGTGGTGGGTGGTGGGTAGTGATGGGTGGTGGGTAGTGGTGGTGGGTAGTGATGGGTGGTGGTGGTGGGTGGTAGGTTGTGGTTGTTGGTGGTGGTGAAGGGTGGTGGATGTGGGTGGCGGGTGGTGGTGGTTGGTTGGTGATGGTGGTGGCGGGTGGTGGTGGTTGGTGGTGGTAGGTAGTGATGGGTGGTGGGTGGTGGTTGGTGGTGGTGGTTAGTGATGGGTGGTGGTGGCGGATGGTGGGTGTGGGTGGTTGTTGGTGGTGGTGGGTAGTGGTTGTGGGTGGTGGTGGTGGCGGGTGGTAGTGATGGTTGTGGGTGGTGGTGGTAGGCGGTGGTGATGGGTGGTGGAAGTGGGTGGTGGTGGTGGTTGGGTGGTGAGTGGTGTTGATGGTGGCGGGTGGTGGTTGGTGGTGGTGGTGGGTGGTGGGTAGTGATGGGTGGTGGGTGGTAAGTGGTGGTTGGTGGTGATGGTGGTGGCGGGTGGTGGTTGGTGGTGGGTGGTGAGTAGTGATGGGTGGTGGGCAGTGGTGGTGGTGGGTGGTGGTAGTGATGGGTGGTGGGTGGTGGTTGGTGGTGGTGGGTAGTGATGGGGGGTAGTTGGTGGTGGTGTGTGGTGGGTAGTGATGGGTGGTGGGTAGTGGTTGGTGGTGGTGGTGGCAGGCGGTGGTGGTTGGGTGGTGATGGTGGTGGCGGGCGGTGGTGGTTAAGGTGGTGATGGTGGTGGCGGGTGTTACAACCTTCATGTACACTTCTTCATCTAAATCTCCTTGTAAAATGGTGTTATTGTCATCCAACTGGTGTACGCCCCATTTCTTTTTAGCTGCTACAACAAGAGCGCAACGAACAGTCAAAAGTTTTGCAACCGGTTCAATTGTTTCTTGAAAATCAATCCCTTATATTTGTGTGAAGCCTTTAACAACCAACCGAGCTTTATATCGCTTAATTTCTCTATTAGGTCTATATTTTATCATGTATACCTATTTTGAATCATTGGATTTCTTCTCGGGTGGCGACTTCATTAATGTCTAAGTATCGTTTTCTTCAAGTGCATAAATTTCTTTACTCATGGCGTCTCTCTAGTTCGAATCCATAACTTCATGTGAGAAGTTTTTAGGTTCATAATGAGAGGTAATAGCTGCAAGAAAGACTTTGTGAGAGTTAGAAAATTTCTTATATGGTACGAAATTAGAAAGAGGATGTTGTGTGGAAGGTCCTTTAGCCTCCTTTGAATGTGTTAGAGAAGGTGTCAAGTTAGTGTGGAACTCTTCAAGATGATTCGGTGTATCTCTAGATCAAGAACTGAATCTCCTCGGTTGTGATGGTATATCACATTGAGTTTGAGGTTATGCCGATTGTAGTGGTAACTCATGTTAACGCTGAGTTCGTTCACAATTAACATTGTTAGTCTCGTCATCTGTCTCATGTGGTTCAACAAGATGTTCGTCATCGTTATTATTATTGTAAGTATGGCCCCAAATTATATCAATTTCATTATCCATTTCTTGTTTTAGTTTGTGTAATGATTCCTCAAAGTCTATGTTGTTAATGTTCTTGTTCATCTCATAATTTTTTACAAAAGAAAAATGTCTTCAATGAAAGTCACATTTCTACTCATGTAGGTCTTCTCAATTTTAAGATCATAGAGCTTATACCCCTTTTATCCCATTAGGTAACCTAGGAATACACAAGGTCTCCTTTTTTTGGAAAACTTATCTTGCAAGACAAATGAAAAACCTTTAAATGCTTGTATGATGAGATTTTTCCCAATAACACTTCATGTGGAGTTTTGTTGTCCAACACTTTGGTTGGTAACTTGTTGATGATGTAAGTTGTTGTTAGTACACAGTCTCCATAAATTTTGATCGGTGGAGATGCTTGAAACCGTAATGCTCATGTCATCTCAAGTAGATGTCGATGCTTGCGTTCTGCAACACTGTTTTGTTAAGGTGTATACGGAAACGAAGTTTCAAGTAAAATTCCATGATCTTTATAAAAATCAAGCATGTGTCGTGACTTGAATTCAGAGCCATTATGAACCTGTATTCGTTTTACTCTTTTACCAAATTGTGCTTTCACCATGTTGTAATACGAGGTTAAATAATATGATATTTCTAGTTTAGTTTTCATTAAATAAAACCATGTTTCCATACAATAATCATAAAAAATGGACAAGAAATAATGAGACCTGCTAAGTGTGGCATGATGATAATGACCCCATATCTCAACATGAATAAGCTCAAAACATTTATAAGTTTTCGGAAAACTAATAGGAAAAGGCAATCTACTTTGTTTAACCCTAATACAAGAATCAAAAAAATGGTTGCATTTTTCTATATCTAATTGTTGAATACTTTTTAAAACTTCTTCAAAGGCATGTCCCAGTCTGGAAGGAATGCCAGTGAACATTGTAAATCATGAGAAAGTCGATTAATGGTCAATAAATTGCAATTGAAGTTTGGAATGTTAAGGACGTATATTAATTAGAAACCTTACGAAAATTAAACATTATCGGTCCCTGCGATGGGAATAGTTTCACCGTTTGGGATGGTCATGGTAGTACCATTTTTGTTTTATTTAATAGAATTCAACCAATTTTATGAATGGTTATATGTTCACTAGCCCTAAATTCTATAACCCATGAGTTTCTAAGGTTGTTTATATTAATCATATTTGTTTGAGGAGTATAAGGAATCTTACCTACCATATTTGCTTTTGAACATGTTTTTGTTGCTTCATCGCTTGAATCATTTGAACAAGTTTGTTATATTCTTCCTTGGCGATGATGATATTGCTTTGTTCCTTGACAAAAGTGGTGGTATTGGCAGCTCTTGGTTGTGATTTCTTTCAATGTTGGTTTTTTGTATTAGTTGATTTTACATTCCACCATTTTGGACAAGCTACTAATTTGAAGAAACCTTGGATAATATGTCCTACCTTTTGATAATGGTTGAACCACCTGTCATCATTCTTCTTTCCATGATCATCTATTTTGTTGTTTGTTTGATTATTGGTTTTTGGTGGTCGTCGAGTAAAACTTATTCCATTAGCTTGAAAGGCAACGGCTTCTCCTGTGGTGTGTCGAGCATATCCAATGACACGTTGTTGTTCATCTTAACTAACAAGCTGATAGGCTACTCCAAGTGTGGGAAGTGAATCGAAGCTTAGGATCTATGTCATGATCGAGTTGTATTCTTCATTTAGCCCCATTAGGAAATCATAAAGTCACTCATTGTCATGCAATCTTGTAATTTCTTTGGAGATGCCGCACCTACAATGTTGACATTTTCACATTGCTAATTGGGATATTCATTGGATCTCATCCCAAACACTCCTTAGTTAGATATAGTATGTGGAGACATTCATCCCTTCTTGGCGTATGGTAGTGATGGTGCGTCAGAGTTCATAGGCCCTTGGTGTGTTTTCTTTATCAAATCTTTCTTCAAGATCAACCTATATGTTGTGAGCGGTAATCGCTTATTTGATGCTAATTTTGATCTCTTTGTCCATGGAGCTGGCAAGCCATACCATGTCATTGCACCGTTCTAGCTCATCAAATTTGTAGAGTTATCATAGACATTGACATAGGGATGTTATTCGGGTTGGAACCGGACCGAACCGACCCGAACCCGAATAACCCGAAAACCGAATAAGGGTAATTGAATGAACCGAAAACCGCACAGATTAACCAATACGGGTTCAGTTCCGTTCGGTTATTACCCGAATAACCCAAATAACATGTAATATAACCTAAAAAAACCAAATAAACCGTATTAGAATTTTATAACCCGAATAATAGAATAACAATGTGCTTTTCTACATCAACATAAAACATTCAAAGACTAACATAACACAATAACACATTGAAAGAATAACATTTACATAGTAGATTAACATAATGTGAATTAATTTCTTACTTGAGTTTCTTGAGTTGGAGCCCAATTTTCCATGACTAGACAAAGTAGGAATTCGTGAATCCGTAGAGACAATAGGAAGGCTTGATTTTTGAAAGTTTGAAACAAGAGGAAGGATCGACAGAAGTGATTTTGAGTTTGGAAATAGATGAAAAGATTGGTCGATTTTGAAATGACGAGAACGAGCGTAGGGTTTTTTTTGTGTTATGAACGACAAGGACAGAAGTGTGAATCGTGCTTTTGATTTCTGTCGATTAGAAAAAGGGGATGAGGAATGCTTATTTGGGTCGGGTATTTAGAACCTAATAAGCTCTTATTTGGGTAACCTAAACCGAATAACCCGAGAACCGAATAAGCACTATATACATACCCGAAACCCAAATTGAATTGCTTATTTGGGCCTAATTCGATTCGGGTTGGTTCGGATTTTTGGGCCAAATTCGCATCCCTACATCGGCATAGACCCATCTAAAAACCCTATCTTGTTCTTTGCGAATAATGCATTCGCCATCTCGCTCTTCCAGTCGTTGTAGTTTACATCGTGTAGCAGGTTATTGCCAACAAAATTCTGACGTGGGTGTTCAGCCAAAGCAATAAAAAACGAAGACGATATGTATATGATTGACGTTTCCTTGTTGCCGAGATTTTTATCTACACTGGTCAATGTTTATAACAAACTTAGTTTTTATTCTCACATTTGCTATGATACCATAATAAATTTTGAAGTGAAGAATTAACTGTTTATCTTATTGATGAAAGGAATTACAATCCCTATATTTATAGGGTAAAAATAAAGACTTGTAAAAGGAATCTAATACCTAAATAAGGAAAGAATAAATGCTTAGGTAACAAGCAAACTTAGACAACAAATAAGGGGAAATGACACAAATGCCCTACAAAGTTTCTAAGGTTGGTCGATTCAGTTCCTAAAGTTTTTGTCAGACTTTATGGGGGTATAAAATAGGATACAACCTGATCTTTTAGTCCCTTTCAACCTGTAAAGCCAAAAAAATAAGTTCATTGATCAAATGTTTATGCAATCGATTTCACAACACGGAAGCACAAATTTCAAATTGAAAATGGAAACCTAAAAAGTTCATAATTCACATTGAATAAACAAAACCAACTACTGAATTTCACATAATTAGATGAAGAAATATGCCTATTGATGTCAGGATCTTTCAAAATTGCTGCTCCAGTAGCTCATTCTATTTATGAAACTGAGAGTTTCTTATCATTTTCTTGTTTTCCAACTAGGATTGATGGCGGAGGTAGTGGTGTCACATGGTTGATCCTACGAACTTGGGCTTTAGCATGTGGATTGTTCTTAACTGAGATGGAAAGAGGAAAAAGAGATCAATGGAAGAAAAGGAAGAATCACAGTTATTACTATCATAGATCTGAGCATTTCCATTTAGATCTCTAATCAATATCTTTCAATTCTTTCTCCTTTTTCCTCATCCTTGTCGCCTTCAACTGCATAGCTACCAACGAGATTTTTTTTCCGAGATTTAATTGGACTTTAAAAAATCATCCCCTTCGATGAATTCAATTTCACTTGAAATGTAGACTCGAACTTAATTTTTAAACTGGAACTACAAACAAAGCCCAAAAACCTTGTTCATATTTAAACCAGGACCGACGAAAAAACAAAAAATCAAAATTTGTATTCATTAATTGCACATGTATTTTAGATGAGAGTTGAGGTGAGTTTATGATAGATGATTCACTTATGATAGCAAAGCTGGCAAAACATGGTTCAAATGCCTCAAAATATTTGGGATTGACTGGAAATTTCGATGAGAGAGATAGTGTAACGCCTGGTTCATGGTATGCATTTACCTCATTTATTTATTTATTTATTTTGGAAGGGTAACTCGACGAGTTCGTGGCCCTAACTCGTCGAGTAGAGGGCAGAATACGCACGGGGTTTAAGCTATCAACTCGACGAGTCAAGAGCCCTCGACTCGGCGAGTAGATCGGCCAGAGTGAAACCCTAATTTCGGGGTTTTGCACCTTATTTAAGCTCCTTAACCCCCACCCCTTGGCCTCATTTCCAGCCTCCATGTCCCAAACTCTAATCCATGAAACTCTAGAGCTTTCTTTGAGAGTGTGAGCTATTTTGAGTGATCTTTGTGTGCTTTTGAAGCTTGTGGAAGAAGAAGAAGATAGAGGGCTCAAGAGGGAAAGAGTAGATCCAGAAACTACACTCCATTGGCTACATTTTCTGGTTATCAAGTTTCTATCTTGGTTATTAGTTCATTAGATCTCTTTATGTCCTCTTTATGTGGGTTTTTGGTCCAAGAATGATAGCTTTTGGAGAATGATCGTGTAACGACCCAATTTTTCAAAGAAATTTTTTCATTTTAAATTATCCAAAACACAATTCCATCATCAACAAAAACCAGTTACAATTGTTTTCAAAACCATATCAAATACAAGGGTTTCCATGGCTTCCCATAAAATGCCCGAGTAAGAGTGCACGCCGCGCCATCAAGCCTTGTCCTTTCCCTTGGGCTCAGATGTACCTGAAACAAATCCACAAACTGTAAGCTAATGCTTAGTGAGTCCCCCAGAGCATACCCCACACACAATCCACATAACACATATCATATTAGCTATAAAGCTACACATATCACATAAGCCATGCATACAACATATAAGGAAGCCATGGAAACCCTCCAGGGTCTTACACCTAAAGCCACAAGAACCCCCACGTGGTCTTATCTGCCATTGGAACCCCCACATGGTCTTCCTGCCTTGGGAACCCCCACAAGGTCTTCTTGCCGTGGGAACCCCCACAAGGTCTTCACTACCAAACAAGACATAATGCAAACTATACAAGCAGAGAAACTAGGATGCCATGGAAACCCTCCAAGGTCTTATACCGAATGCCACGGGAACCCCCACGTGGTCTTCCATGCAAATGTCATACTATCATATCGCATAGTCAATCAATAATCCGCATCACATAAAATGGGCCGGCCTTGGTGCCTTAGACCCATTGGTATGGTGAGAAGACTCACCTTGTCTGCTGAATCCTAAAGCTGCTCTCCTAACAGTCTGTAACCACCCGTTCTGAACAATAATAAGATTACTCAAGGTTAGGACTGAACACAATCCAATTGAAGAGCCAAAACTCCAAGTCCTCTCTCAATGGCCCAAAAGTCTTCCTTTGCTATTGGGCCCAAAATCCATGTCTAATTAACATTAATGGGCCTCATGGCCCAATAAGGCCCAACCATAGAAACCATGGCCCAAAACAGATGAGTTGGCCTACTAGTCCAAAACATGAGCAAGCCCAATGACTAATCAAGGCCCAAAAGCTTACAAGCCCAAAACAAGTCCAAATCCATCTATTGTGCGTACGCCTTGCGTATCACCCTGGTACGCGCAGCGTACTGAGTCCCTGGGCTGTACGCGCTGTATACGCTAAGTTACGCCCAACGTACTAACAAATTAAGCACTTCTTCCATTAAGTGCTTAATACTCGATTTCCTCACGTCTAATAGTCAGATCTAAGCTCATTAAGACGTCCTAGGGCATAAAGTTGGCAACTTTATGCCTTTGCATGTCTCATATGTTCCCAACAACCTATTAAGACCTTTCCAAGGCTCTTAATCCATGCATGAGGTCAAAACGCCCAGCAAGACTTCATTTTTATGCTATGAATGGAGCAAAGGACCTCAGATCTAACCATTTCAGCCTCTGGAGTAGCTCAACTCTCAAGAGGAGGTCCAAAACCAACTAAAGGGACAAAATAGAAAACCCTAGCTAGATCTAGTGAATAAGATAGCATGATCAAAGCTTTATACCTCCAGAAGCTCCTCAAGGTGAACTAGATGCAGATTCTTGAAGCCCAAAGCCACTCCAAGCTTTCTTTAGCAACTCCTCCTTCTTGAATGAACACTAAAATGGCCACAAATGCACTCCTTAAGCTCAAAACACACTCTCAAATGATTCTAGGGTTTTTAGAGATGTTTGAAGGTGAAAGAGGCTGATTACAGTGAGGCTCAAATGAGATAAGGATGCTTATATAGGGCTCAAGTCCGGAAATTAGAGTTTGGACATCCGTTACCTACGCCCAGCGTACATGCTGCTCCCACCCCCCCCCCCCCCGCGATCAATAATACATAGTATGCTTAGCGTACTCAAGAGTACGCCCAACGTACTTAAGGGACGTCTTATGCAACATTAAATAACTTCAAGGGCTTTTTTGTGCTAATACTTGAATTGGAGTGTTACAACTATCCCCCACTTGGACTACACTTCGTCCTCGAAGTCCGTAGACGCAAATAGATCGGGGTAATGCTCCCACATCTCATCCTCCCGCTCCTATGTCCATTCGGAGCCCCTTTGGTGCTGCCATTGCACCTTTACAAGCTTCACTTCCTTGTTCCGAAGAACCTTGGTCTTCCTATCCAAAATCGCAACGGGCTTCTCAATGTAGTTCAGGCTGTCGTCCACATGAATGTCGTTTAGAGAAACGACCACAGCCTCGTCTGTGACACACTTCCGGAGCTATGACAAATGGAAAGTGTTGTGAATCTGGCTAAGCTTATCCGGCAGCTCCAAGCAATATGCTACCTTGCCCACCCGGGCCGTAATCCTGAAAGGGCCTATATATCGTGGCCCTAACTTGCCCCTCTTTCAAAACCTGACGACCCCCTTCCAGGGTGACACTTTCAATAGCACGAAATCCCCCACCTGGAATTCAAGATCGAATCGCCGCCGTTCGGCATAACTTTTCTGATGGCTCTACACGACTCGTAGTCGGTTGTACACATGCTGAATCAGCTCGGTAGTCTTGAGCATCACCTCAGTGCTCCCCATGACTCGGTGTCCAACCTCGTCCCAACAAACCGGAGTCCTGCATCTCCTGCCATACAACATCTCAAATGGAGGTCGGTCGATACTAGCATGGTAATTGTTATTGTACGAAAACTCTGCCAATGGGAGGTACGTATCCCAACTCCCTCCAAAATCCAACACACATTCTTGCAGCATATCCTCAAGTGTCTGGATCGTCCTCTCACTCCGGCCATCCGTCTGGGGGTGGTACGCCGTACTAAAATGCAGATGAGTGCCCAGTTCCTCGTGAAACTTCTTCCAAAACCTAGATATAAACTGAACATCCCTGTCAGAGACTACCGACACTGGCACCCCGTGTCTAGCCACCACCTCTCGCACATAAATATCCGCCAACTTCTCAGCGGATATACTCTCAGAAATCGGAATGAAATGGGCACTCTTCGTCAGTCTATCCACGATCACCCATATGGCGTCCATGCCCCTCGCCGTCCTCGGTAACTTCGTGATGAAGTCCATAGTGATCTCTTCCCACTTCCACATGGGAATGGGTAGTGGCTGAACCTTGCCATGAGGCTGCTGATGCTCGGCCTTGACCTTCCTGCAGATCAAGCACCGCTCCACAAACCATGTGATCTCCCACTTCATGTAGGGCCACCAATAACTCATTCTCAAGTCTCTATACCTTTTCATAGCCCCTGGATGTATAGAGAACTTGGAATTTTGCGCCTCCTCCAATATCTTCTGCCTCACTCCTCCAGTCACCGGTACCCATACCCGTCCACACTGTGTCAAAAGACCACGACTATCCTTAACAAACAAAGGATACTGCCCCCGAATCCGCTCTATCTTCCAATTCTACTTCTTCACCCCTAGACCTGAGCCTCCTTTATCATATCCAATAATGGAGAGATCATGGTCATCCTCAAACAAATGTTCCCAATCCGGGAACATGCCGCCTTGTGGCTCAAAGCATCGGCCACTACGTTGGCCTTCCCAAGATGGTATAAGATCTCACAATCATAATCAACCACCTCCTCTGTCGCATGTTGAGGTTCTACTGATCCATCAAATACTTCAAACTCTTGTGATCAGTGTAGATGGTGCACCTCACTCCATACAAGTAGTGCCTCCAAATCTTGAGGGCAAACACCACTGCCCCCAGTTCCAGGTCGTGAGTGGGGTAATTCGCCTCATGAGGCTTCAACTGCCTCGAGGCGTAAGCTATCACATTACCCTCTGCATCAGAACCGCACCTAACCCTGAGATCGATGTGTCACAGTACACCACCAAATCATCTAACCCCTCGGGTAGTACTAGGATCGGAGCCTCGCATAACCTCCGTCTCAGGGTCTCAAAAGCCAACTGCTGGTCCGTACCCCATCAAAATGTCACATTCTTCTTGGTCAAGCGGGTCAAGGGTACAACAATCTTGGAAAAATCCTGGATGAATCTCCGATAATAGCTCGCTAGACCCAAGAAGCTACGGATCTCAGATGCATTCTTCGGTACTTCCCACTGCATCACTACCTTAACCTTAGCTGGATCAACCGAAATACCCTCCGGGTTGATGATGTGCCCCAAAAAATGTACGTCCCACAGCCAAAAATCACACTTGGAGAACTTGGCATACAGTCTCTCCGCCCTCAGGGTCTCCAATACCTCCCTAAGATGATGCTAGTGCTGCTCCTTGGTCTTAGAGTAGACCAGGATATCATCAATAAAAACGATCATCGACTGATCCAACATCAGTCTACACACCCTGTTCATGAGATCCATGAACGTTGTTGGGGCATTGGTGAGTCCAAATGGAATCACCACAAACTCATAATTCCCATACCGAGTCTTGAAAGCTGTCTTTGGTATATCCTCATCTGATGGTATCCCGACCGAAGATCAATCTTGGAAAACCAAGACGCACCCTGTAGCTGATCGAACAAATCCTTGATCCTCAGTAGCGGATAACGGTTCTTCACCGTTAGTTTGTTTAACTCTCGATAATCAATGCACATCCTGTGTGATCCATCTTTCTTTTTCACGAACAGGATCGAAGCTCCCCACGGGGAACTGCTCGGACGAATAAATCCCCGGTCTAGCAGCTCCTGAAGCTGTGTAGATAACTCCTGCATCTCGGGCGGTGCTAGCCGGTATGGTGCCTTCGCTATCGGAGCGGCACCCGACACCAAATCAAAGCGAAACTCAACCTGCTTCTCCGGTGGCACTCCTGGTAACTCATCAGGAAAAACATCTCGGAATTCCTGTACAACCGGCACACTGCCCACATCTCTAATAGTCTCAACCCTTGTCTCCGAGATATAAACCAGAAATCCCATACATCCCTGCTGCAGAAATCTCCTTGCCCTCGCAGCCGAACAGAGGGTCGGCCCCTGCGAGTCCCTCTCACCATGTATAACCAGTTCTCCGCCACTTTTGGTTCGAACCCTCACCAACTGGCGCTCACAATCAATCATGGCCCCATTGGCCCCCAACCAATCGATCCCGACAATCACTTTCAGCCCTCGCAACGGAATCGGAACCAAGTCAACGTGAAACCTCTCTCCAAGCACATTCAGGACACAGTCTTGATACACTCTCGCAACACTCACATTGCAGTCTTCAGCAATCTCTACCTCAAGTGGGGAATCCAAAGTTCTCGGCGTATCCCGAAACTTCTTGCTAAGTGCAAGAGACACGAACGATTGGGTAGCGCCCGAATCAAACAAAACATGAGCCGACATACCATTGATCAAAACGGTCCCTATATATAAACACAAGGCACATATAAGCAATACAAATAAATAGAGAGCAGAGAAGAATAAACACGTACCAGCCACAACGTATGGCTCTGCCCGAGCCTCCTCGGTAGTCAGCTGAAATGCGCGACTCTTCACCGCTAAAACATCCGCCTTAGCAGGGCGGCCATCAGTAATCCTCATCGTGTAGGGCACAGGTGCCGCCAATAGTCCTCCCCCTCCCTGTAACCTCGGGCAATCGGCCTTTTTATGGCCAGTCTGGTTGCAGTGGAAACATATCAAGCCCTTCTTGGGGCAGTTCCTGATCACGTGGCCCGGCTGACCACACGTATAACACATCGGGTTCGTCCCCCGGAAAGCTCCCCCATGAGATCTCCCACACTTGGCACACCGGCCACAGCCCTGCTGGCCCCTACTGGATGAATCCGAGATCTTAGGCTTTTTAGCCTGACCTACTGTTGTCTATGCCTGCTCAGGCTTCTGCTTGGTGCGGAAATCCAACTCCATCTCCCGCTCACGGGCCTTCTCCACCATCTCATTCAGGGTTTTGCACCATGTAAAGCTCACAAACTATCGAATATCATCCCTCAGCATAGAATGATATCTCGTCCTCCTCATGTCCTCATCAGTAGCATACTGTGGAATCAACAATGCTCGTTCCTGAAACTTGGCGGTGATCTCCGCCACAGTCTCGGTAGTCTGATGAAGCTCCTGGAACACCCTTACCATCCGCTGCACCTCAATAGCCGGTGAAAACTCCAAGTCAAATTGCTGAACAAACTCGGCCCATGTCATCTCAGCCACATCGGCTTCTCCCACCTGGCTGGTCACCTCTCCCCACCAATCCCGGACTCTATCCCTCAACATACAGGAAGCAATACCCACCTTCGCCGCATCAGGGCAAGAACTCGTGCGCTGGGCGTTCTCAATGTCCGCCACCCAGCATCGGCTAATAATGGGGTCCCTGACCCCGAAAAACTCTGGCGCTCCATACGCCTTGAACTCCCGAAACGAGGGAGTTCGGGCCCCGATCTGGCCCGCAGCAATCTCGGCTCTGAATGACCTGAGCCTCTCCTCCATGATCTCCATCATACCCTCTTTGACCGTCCCAAAGATCACTGGAGTAGCGTCAAGGATGCCCTTTGTAACCTCGACTGCAATGATCTCGCGCAGTCTCTCATCAATGGGCTCGGTACCGCTGCCCGATCCGGATCCAGACCCTGATCCCGATCCCGATCCCCCTATCCCAAATCATGTCATCACCATGCTGAACTGAAATGTCATAAACCATAATAATTTGGACATCTATATAGGGGATCTTCCCACACCGGTCCTCCTTAGAGCTATCAGATCTAGCATTAGTTCGGGTACAGGTCCTATGCTTTCAGTAGTACGGGCCCAATACTACCTTCCACACTTACCTATACCTTTCACCAAAGCTCTACCTGATAACACCAATTCGTCCCAAAAATATATCATATACCACAAACCACCACATAACCCAAATCCCAGGTTGTCCTAATATTTTCCCTACCCAAATCAAACAGACCAATCATAACAGGTTCCCTTCATGCATGCAAATTATACACAGAAAAGGATCAAATAGACTTTCGAATAAGAGATTCTACCCTAGGACCACAACCAGACAAGGAACAAGAAATAAGGCCAAATCAATCATTCTAAGGCTATAAGCTCCTAACCGTATACAATTTTAAAAGCATACACATAGCAAGTTCCATACGATTATCACAACTCAAATATCAGTATAACAAGGCTAACATGTTGGGGAACTACTTACTTGGTTCGGCCGATCACGCACGTTGCACTCTCCTCTTTTCCAATCTCAAAAGTTGTTAACTTTTATTTTTTTTTTAAAACAATTTTCCCATTTCCTTAGTTTGAGTCCTGACACACCCGAGAGTGTGCCCGAATCCCTCAAACCAAGGCTCTGATACCAACTTGTAACGACCCAATATTTCAAATAAATTTTTTCATTTTAAATTTTCCAAAACACAATTCCATCATCCACAAAAACCAGTTACAATTGTTTTCAAAACCATATCAAATACCACTTTATTTCAAAATATCAGAGTGTCCCATAAAATGCCCGAGTAAGAGTGCACGCCGCGCCATCAAGCCTTGTCCTTTCCCTTGGGCTCAGATGTACCTGAAACAAATCCACAAACTGTAAGCTAATGCTTAGTGAGTCCCCCAGAGCATACCCCACACACAATCCACATAACACATATCATATTAGCTATAAAGCTACACATATCACATAAGCCATGCATACAACATATAAGGAAGCCATGGAAACCCTCCAGGGTCTTACACCTAAAGCCACAGGAACCCCCACGTGGTCTTATCTGCCATTGGAACCCCCACATGGTCTTCCTGCCTTGGGAACCCCCACAAGGTCTTCCTTCCTTGGTAACCCCCACAAGGTCTTCACTACCAAACAAGACATAATGCAAACTATACAAGCAGACATACTAGGATGCCATGGAAACCCTCCAAGGTCTTATATGAATGCCACGGGAACCCCCACGTGGTCTTCCATGCAAATGTCATACTATCATATCACATAGTCAATCAACTATCCGCATCACATAAATTGGGCCGGCCTTGGTACCTTAGACCCATTGGTATGGTGAGAAGACTCATCTTGTCTGTTGAATCCAAAAGCTGCTCTCCTAACAGTCCGTAACCACCCGTGATAAACAATAATAACATTACTTAAGGTTAGGACTGAACACAATCCAATTGAAGAGTCCAAACTCCAAGTCCTCTCTCAATGGCCCAAAAGTCTTCCTTTGCTATTGGGCCCAAATCCATGTCTAATTATCATTAATGGGCCTCATGGCCCAATAAGGCCCAACCATAGAAACCATGGCCCAAAACAGATGAGTTGTCCTACTAATCCAAAACATGATCAGGCCCAATGACTAATCAAGGCCCAAAAGCTTACAAGCCCAAAACAAGTCCAAATCCATCTGTTGTACATACGCTTGTGTACCACCCTGGTACGCGTAGCGTACTGAGTCCCTGGGCCGTACGCGCTGCGTACGCTAAGTTACGCCCAACGTACTTGTAACGACCATCTTTTGAGGTATTATTTATTAATTATTTGTTAAATTATTGATGGGCCAAATACAGATAAAAAGGACTATTGGATTGGACTAAGCAAATGGGCCAAAAGATTTGGGTCGCCCATAAGACGTACGTTGGGCGTAGCCTTGGTGTATGCGGGGCGTAGAGACGTGCATTGGATTCGGGGGGGAGGGGGGAACGTACGCGCAGTGTACGTGAGCAGAGGCCAAAACCCTAATTTTTAGGGTTTAATTCATATAAATACCCCATTATAGCCACCCCCTGGCCTCCTTACCATCCCCTCACCCTCAGAATACCCTAATACGCCTCATACTCCATTGTTGTGTGTGTTTGACCTCTTGAGCTTTTTTTTTTGGTGAAGAAAAGCTTAGAAGAAGTGAAGAGGAGTTGGAGAAGAAGAACTTGAGTATCGTGAGCTCAAGGATCTGAGACTACTTCATCTTGTGGCACACAAAGGAGGTATAAAGCTCCTAACTTTCCTCTTAGAAGCTTAGATCTAGGATTATGGAGTTTTGGACCTTTTTAGGTCCAAAGGTTGGATCTTTATCATGCAACTTCGTTTTTGAGCTTAGGGTTGCCACCCTTGGAACTCGAAGTATTCCTTTAGCAGTAAAGTTTCAATCTTTGAGGCTTTTATTGAACCATGCATGAGATATAGCCATTTCCATGGAGTTAGTTGCTATTGGTCTATGTTTGCACTCATTTGGTGGATTGCAATCCACCAAGTGATCGACTTTATGGATTAGGACATTAAAAAGGACTTGGATCTGTAGTTATAGCCTCTGGAGTTGAGTATTAAGTGCTTAATAGGAAAAGTAGCTTAACAGGGTAGTACGCTGGGTGTACCATCCAGTACGCGCAGCGTACAAGCCATGCAGCAGGTACGCCATGCGTACAAAGGAGTACGCCCCGCGTACTTGACAGTATTGGGCTTTTACCTTTTGGGCCAACTATTGGACTTATCAGTTATTGGGCCTTAATGGGCCATCAGAAGTCAGATTTGGGACCAAGGACATGATTGGGCTTAGGGAAGGCCCATTTGAGAAGTTGGGCCCAATTTAGAAAAGTGGGCCATTAGTGGGCGGGGCCCGATGCAGGGGCCCGATGCAGGGGCTTATGTTCATGTTATGATTGCTGATATGATATGTATACCGGACTTCGGTCTGATGCCGGGCGGGGCCCGATGCAGGGGCGGGGCCCAAGTTATGCCGGACCTCGGTCTGATGTCCGATGCCGGGCGGGACCCGATGATGTGGGCTAGGCCCAGTATGTGATTATGTGTATGGTATGTGGTAGCTTGGGGGAACTCATTAAGCTTCGTGCTTACAGTTTTCAGTTTTGGTTTCAGGTACTTCAGCTAGCAAAGGGAAGGGCTCGGGATGATCGCATGGCACACACCATAGTTTTTCTAGCCTGGGAGATTTACTCTGATATTTGTTATGAGTTCATGATATGTTGACAGAGACTACGATATTTTGATATACTTGGTTTATGATTTTATATGATGATGATGGTATTTATGGTTTATTAATGTTTTTTTTAAAGAAATTTTTGGTCTGTATTTTTGGGATGTTTCAGTACTAGCAGATTAAGCACTTCTTCCATTAAGTGCTTAATACTCGATTTCCCCATGTCTAATAGTCAGGTCTAAACTTATTAATACGTCCTAGGGCATAAAGTTGGCAACTTTATGCTTTTGCATGTCTCATATGTTCCCAACAACCCATTAAGACCTTTCCAAGGGTCTAAATCCATGCATGAGGTCAAAACACCCATCAAGACTTCATTTTTATGCTATGGATGGACCAAAGGACCTCAGATCTAACCTTTTCAGCCTCTGGAGTTTCTCAACTCTCAAGAGGAGGTCCAAAACCAACTAAAGGGACAAAACAAAAAACCCTAGCTAGATCTAGTGAATAAGATAGCAAGATCAAAGCTTTATACCTCCAGAAGCTCCTCAAGGTGAACTAGATGCAGATTCTTGAAGCCCAAAGCCACTCCAAGCTTGCTTTAGCAACTCCTCCATCTTGAATGAACACAAAAATGGTCACAAATTCACTCTTTAAGCTCAAAACACACTCTCAAATGATTCTAGGGTTTTTAGGGACGTTTGAAGTTGAAAGAGGTTGATTAGGGTGAGGCTCAAATGAGATAAGGATGCTTATATAGGGGTTAAGTCTGGAAAGTAGGGTTTAGACATCCGTCACGTACGCCCAACGTAGTTTTGGTACGCCCAGCGTACGTGCTGCCCCCCCCCCCCCCCGGTCGATCAATAATACATAGTACACTAAGCGTACTCAAGAGTACGCCTAGCGTACTTAAGGGACTTCTTATGCAACATTAAATAACTTCAAGGGCTTTTGTGGTTGATGTGACATCGACCTCCGGCGAGTCTTCTGGTCTTCTGCTGCGGCGGAGATCTGGACATCACAGTGCAAAGTCGTTAGAGCCACCCCAGGGACTGTGCCCCGGGAGCGGACTCCGACGATCAAGTTAGATAAGCTAGTAGATCTGGGATGGTCCTCCATAGCTGGAGAGAACCATCTTGGTGCTGGTGGTGGTTTATGGTGGCTGACGGCGGCGGGTGGCGGCTGAGCCACCCGGCCGGAGTATATTGTGGCGGCTGAACCATGGGGAGAGGTCTAGTGGCGGCTGAGCCACTTGGGAAAGAGTCCAAGGGAAAGGTCCATGGTGGTTGAGCCACTTGGGGAAGAGTCTAGGGAAAAGGTCCTCCTTCATGGAGGAGGCACTATTCTATTTATAGTGGACAATTAGGTCAAGAGGAATTAGGTCAGGCCTTGGGCCAGCCTAGTTCAGGCCCAACTAGCAAGGAGTTGGGCAAGGCCGCCCAGAGGCGTCGGGCGGGGCTGGCGAGCGCGCCTCAGGCAAGGCTGGCGGGTGCACACCAGGAAAGGCAGGCAAGGGAGCGCCGGGCCGGGACGGCAGGAGAGTCCCCAGCACGGCTGGCAAAGGAACGCCAGGCAAGGCTGGCAGGAGCGCGCCAGGCCAAGCTGGCGCGCTAGAGCAGTCTAGGCTGTGCTAATGGACCATATATCATCAAGTCCCCCCAGTCTGATGTTATTGGTACGCGGCGAATGACATCGGACTGGACTTAGTCATATAAACCATGTGTCGTCAAGTCCCCTTAGTCTGATACGATTGGGTTGCTGACAGTCGGATCGGATTAGACAAAGCACCAATACATTAAATAATAGAGAAAATGACCGAACCTCGCCCACGAGAGTCGTGGGGTTATGCGATGAGCCAAACATTGCTTATGCGGCTTGAGCTGACTTGATACTCCTTCATTGAGAGGAGTGCGAGCCAATCGGTGAGATGCAGCATAACTGTTGCTGCGCTCAGGCGGAGCGAGGCTGTTCTGCGACGATGATGTCGATAGGGCGTCGGGCCAAGGTAGCTGAGAAGCGTAAGCTTGCCCTTCAGTCTTTAAGACTGTTATCCAACGCATCCATTGTTGTAGTTACGCACAAACAGAATGTCACCGATAACTATCTACATAGTCTTCTTTGCATTAGAACCAGTAACCGTCCTGAGGGTGTTTCCAAAGTACACGATACCTAACTGGATTCCCCCCAGTCTGATGTGGGTAGCGTAGGTAGCTGGATCAGACTATGATAAATAAGGCAAAGTTGTTATGTCAATTCGCGACGAAGTGGGAAAACTCTTTGTACGAGATGGACGTTGTCAAACCGATAAGCCATAAGGTTGTTGACCGTGTCATAGGTGGTAGAGGTTCCGGGAGCTGGGCGATTAGATTGGTAGCAGGGATCACGCGGCGAGACTATTGCCGATAGCCAGACAATAGAATTGTTGAGGGATAGGCAGTGAGGCTATAGGTTGGGGTTGCATAGCAAGACCGTTTCTGAGAGCTAGGAAACAGAGGCGTTGTGGGGTACGCGGCGAGGCTACAGGTAGGGTTACGCAGCAAGACCGTTTCCGAGAGCCAGGATATAGAGATGTCGTGGGGTCGTAGGTAGCAGGGCCGCTGTCGGGATGACCTTCTTGCTGGAGAGCATCCTCACTATAGCAGGATGTAATGTGGATAACACTTCATTGATCGTCCGAGCACAAGAGAACCATGATGACTGTGAGAGGGGAACACCGAGATCATGGTGTTAGACGTGGAATAAGCCTGTGATGTGCAAATTATGGTGCGCGACAATGCGCGACTTATGTTGCGCGACTTAGGAGAATAGCTCGGGCTTAGCAGCCAGCGAACATGGAGATGTCATGCGGGAAAGCATCGCGTGTAACAGATCGGGTTTGGCTGCTAACGATCGTAGATAGATCACGCGAGAGAGCATCGCGTGGAATGGATCGGGCTTGGCTGCCAGCGATCGTAGATAAATCACGCGGGAGAGCATCGCGTGGAATGGATTGGGCTTGGCTGCCGGCGATCGTAGATAAATCACGCCGGAGAGCATCGCGTGGAATGGATCGGGCTTGGCTTCCAGTGATCGTAGATAAATCACACGGAAGAGCGTCGCGTGGAATGGGTCGGGCTTGGCTGCCGGCGATCGTAGATAAATCACGCGGAAGAGCACCGCGTGGAATGGTCGGAGCATGTTGCTATAATAGAGTCGGGCTGAGAAGCCAGGTGACTCGAGGCAAAGGTACTGAACCTCGCATGCGGAGCTTGCCACTATAATGGAGTCGGGCTGAGATGCCAGGCGACTCGGGGCGAGGGTATTGAACCTCGCGTGCGGAGCTTGCCGCTATAATGGAGTCGGGCTGAGAAGCCAGGCGACTCGAGGCGAGGGTACTGAACCTCGCATGCGGAGCTTGCCGCTAGCCGCTATAATGGAGTCGGGCTGAGAAGCCAGGCAACTCGAGGCGAGGGTACTGAACCTCGCATGCGGAGCTTGCCGCTATAATGGAGTTGGGCTGAGAAGCCAGGCGACTCGAGGCAAGGGTACTGAACCTCGCATGATTGGACGTAGCACCCCACAATCTATGCGTCTAGCTCGTGTAATCAGTCTGGGTTAAATTGGAATGGTACCTGATGCTTTGTTGCATCGCTAGTCGTACTAATAACTGATGCCTCGGTGTCTTGACTGTTTGTCGAGGGCTATGCGGGGATGCTACTTAGAGCTGGATAGTGTAGCTACCGTCAAGTGGTGTGTAGCGAGACCGTCGTCGAGAGCTGGTCATTAGGGCCGCTGAGAACTGAGCATCGAGCTGCTAGCGATAGATGAGCAGCACGACCACTGAGAGCTAGGCAACGAGACTACCGAGGGTTGAACGACGGGGCTGATCTTTCGACTCGGAATATTAATGTCACCTCGGGAGTGCACTATCATGTATAGCATCAGCTCTTCATCTACTTCAACTCTGCCCCTTCGGAATATTGTCGTACCAACCCTCCCCCCTTTTTTTCTTAGAGGAGGCGAAGAAAGGAAAAGATGGATGTATAGCCGTTGAAAGCTGAGATACATAGCTGCTGGGAAGAGCTAGGCGATCCAAGTACTAACAAAAACTGGGGTGCACGACTGGCACGACTGCTGAGAGTCAGGCAACGTAAATGTTGATGACTGGGCTTTGCGGCTGTTGAGCTGGGTCGCATGGTTGCTGAGGGTCGGGCTGCGCAACTGCGAGATGTTGGCCAACACGACTGATGAGAGCTGAGCAGCGAGACTGCATGGCGCTGGTCAACGCGACTTTATGATAGCCAGACAATGTAGCTGCTGTCACAAGTAGTAGTAGCGTACTACTCTTCTCCCTCCCCCTTTTTTTTTTTTAGAATATCGAGTGATCCGGGCCGCAACGCGTATTCTGAAAGCGTATTTGTTGCGCGGGGCTTGCGGTGCACGATCTTTAAACAACTTATTTTATCTTGCAATATAGCCTACTCTATTTGTTGATGGAGTAGCCCAATAGTCGTGAAGATGAGCCAAACCCAATTACTAATATGTTACAGCCCATTTATGTATTGCATGCCCATATGCAAAGCCCAAAGTACAAAAGTTGTAGTCCATTTACGATGGAAAGTGCAATATTCTTTTCCTCAAATCTCTCTTTCTTTTTTTTTAGCAAGCGCCAAGTGGTCCAGAACATGTCTTCTAGAACTTAATTTTGTTGGATACTCTTGCAGCACACGAACATTGAGTGTCTCGTTGGTAAAATATATTTTATAAGAGATGGACAATCTTATTGCTGGACTAGCCCACAGAAGCTGACTTTAGAGTAGCCCAACATTAAGCTTCTAGAACCCATTCTGGAATTTAGGCCCAAGTATTTCTCTCGGATGAGTTGTGTTAATAAGCTCACACTTACTTCCCTCTCTTTTTTGTGTAAGCTGACTCGTGAATTGATACTAGGGTACGCCGACATTTTTTTTTGTTCAAATTTGGGGAAAAGAGGACCCGTCGCTTGGGACACGACATCAAGCGAATTGGATGGAGGTTGCCTTCTTGCTGGAATCGCACCAAGTGCAATGGCGAATGATCCTTGGTTCGTTGCTGGTGGACGACGGTGGGGAGTGGACCGGAGTTACGGCCTCGACAGCGACGTTTGTTTGGGGCGATTGAAGAAAGGTCAGATTAGTTTTTTCATCGACGATGTCGATCTGTTGATTCGTTGCTCTTGGAGGTTGACTACGGATACCGTGGTTCTGGTGTTGCGGTTTTGGTTTCGCTTACTGGTGATGACGACCGGAGATGGATTAGTTTCAATTTTCGCCGACGATTCTAAAAACCCAAGTCCGCGATTGGGAGCGGTGATCAAGAACGACGGTTATAAGGACTGAGGAGCAGTGTTTTTGCAGTTGATGAGGAGCTCCTTGGTCTCCATTATAGCTGCTTGGTGACGATTGAAGCTGAGAGCTCCATTGTTGTCGGTGGATATTGCTTCATCGGGGCATTCCACCGGTTACGTTGTAGCTTCAGGTACAGGCAAGACCTGGTCCGGTGAAGGCATTCAACTGTTGGTGAGATAGCTTCGGTTCTGGTGGCCTCTGGCGAGGGTTGAGGCGTCGGCGCCTTCTATGGTGGTTTGGAGTTGTTGGGTCGCCATTGAAGATGTTCGGCGACGAGGATGGCGGTGCTGTGATCCCTGTGAGAGAAGTCGGGATCTGGGGAAGGCTTTGACTACCCGATAAGACGTGTTGACTGGGTGGGTCCCGAACTTTGCTGACTTAATACTTATTTGTATTTACGAGACTGTAGGGCTGTGAAGAGCTATGCAATAGGTGGTACAGTTAGGTACCACCCCCTCCCCTTTATTTTTTGTTGATGTGAGACAAAACCAACAAGCCTTTTCTTGTAAATTTTTTATGTTGAGCAATGAGCTGAATGTGTTTTTTCTTTTCTTTCTGCCTCCTGACTAGGCTTTTCAAAACCCACATAAGATCCATTACAGTTGCTTTTATCTTAGTTTATAGGGTATACTGAATACCCTTTCCCCCCCCCCTTTTTTTTTTGTTGAAAACCATTGACTAAAATGGTAAAACCATGGGGTAAAGGTAACTTTCAATAGCATTTTGAAATATATAAAAATTATACCACAACTTAAACAAACTTGTGTATTTAGACTCATTACTGAAATGAACCTTTGGTGATATGTAAATTGAAAGATGGTAAAAATTCATAATAGTTTTTTTTCTTCAAAGTTGAATAAAGCCACCAAAGTAAAAATAAATCTGAATAATTCCTTGCAAACATGTTCAAAATGAACAAAAATCTCAGTAGTTCCAAGGATCTGAGCTAAAAATATACATGAATACTCAGGTGAAAAAAGGAGATTTCTGAAAGTTTGAGAAGGTAAAAAATTTAAAGGAACTTATTTCCTTTCCCAAGCTTCTAAACAACTTGAGTAAAATCATAAACATGAGTTCTCCTGGAAAATGTATGGACTGAAAGTGGGATAAGACCCATCAAAACTTCTCCTCCCTTCTTTTTGAAGGTTTTTATAAAATGTACAAGCCATATGGCTGTGTGTACAAACAATTGTTTCAAAGATGAGATTGCACACAAAAAATCGTAGCTAAAAACGATTTTTGGTAATATATGAACTGAAAATGAAATAAAAACTTCTTTTCTCCCCACTTGCTGAACAAATCCCATATTATAAATTAAAAACGGATCTGATATGATATTACTCAGAAATCTTCCTTTTCTTTTCAGCTTGCTCAACAAGTTATCAAGGTATAAGCAAGAAACAGATCTGAATTTTTTTTTTGTTTTCCTTTCCTAAACTTTTTAAAGGAAACACCAAGAATATATAAACAAAAGTGGGATAAGAACTCGATTTTTTTTTTCAAATGTACAAACATCTCAGCTGTGCTTACAAACAGCTAATGCAAGTGGTAAAGTTGTTCATAGAAAATCTTAACTAAAAACGATTTTCTAATAATATATGGGCTGAAAAATGAGATAAAAACTCAAAAAAAATTCTTTTTGTTTTCAACTTACTGAGAAACCCCAAAATATGAACAAAATCGAATCTAACAAGGTTTTCTCCTCACTAAACCTTCTCTGCTCTTCAGCTTAATCAACAGATCTGAAAATCTTTTGTTTTCCATATCTAAGCTTATAGAGGAAGCACCAAATAAACAACTTAAATGAAGTTGTACATTAGAAATCAGGAACCAAAACAGATTTTCTTGAAAATGAGCAAGCAAGAGAGGTAAAGACTTGTAAAATATTTCTTTGTTCTTCAACTTGCTGGATAAAATTCAAAAATATGAACAACATGGGGAAAAACTCATAGAGATCTCTTTTCTCCCCAACTTTCTGAATAATCCATCAAAATATAGATGAAAATGAGATTTGATAAAGTCCTTTAAGACTTGAGAGTTGCTCAGATGAACTAAAACAAAACATATCTAGACATCTGAGCAAAAACAAGGCAGATCTGAAGATCTAAGAGAGAAAACTCAAATAGATCAAAAGATCCGAGCGAACAAACAAGCAAATCAAAAGATCTGTGCATAAAACTAAGCAGATCAAGAGATCTGAACGATGGTTAGACGGATCTGAAAAGATCTTGTCAAGAACCAAATCGATCTGAACTAAATGGTGCTAGAAATGAACAGATCTGAGGAAAACCTTAGCTGAAACGACAGATCTGAGCAGATCTAGACAAGAACGATATGATTTCTGCTCGTTCGAGTCCGGGATGGCGCCAAATGATGCGACTTCGGCTCCGACCACCTGCTCTGAGAGAGAGCTTCTGCGCCGGAGATGAATCTGCGAGGTCACAAGAGAGAAGGTTGTTAGAGCCGCCCCAGGGACTGTGCGCCGGGAGCGAACTCCGACGATCAAGTTAGATAAGTTAGTAGATCTGAGATGGTCCTCCATAGTTGGAGAGAACCATCTTGGTGCTGGTGGTGGTGTATGGTGGTTGACGGCGGCGGGTGGCGGCTGAGCCACCCGGCCAGAGTATATTGTGGCGGCTGAACCATGGGGAGAGGTCTAGTGGCGGCTGAGCCACTTGGGGAAGATTCCAAGGGAAAGGTCCATGGTGGCTGAGCCACTTGGGGAAGAGTCTAGGGAAAAGGTCCATGGTGGCTGAGCCACTTGGGGAAGAGTCTAGGGAAAAGGTCCTCCTTCATGGAGGAGGCACTATTCTATTTATAGTGGACAATTAGGTCAAGGGGAATTAGGTCAGGCCTTGGGCCAGCCCAGTTCAGGCCCAACTAGCAAGGAGTTGGGCAAGGCCGCCCGGAGGCGTCGGGCAGGGCTGGCGGGCGCACACCAGAAAAGGCTGGCAAGGGAGCGCCATGCGAGGGAGCGTCGGGCCGGGCCGGCGGGAGAGTCCCCAGCACGGCTGGCAAGGGAACGCCAGGCAGGGCTGGAAGGAGCGCGCCAGGCCAGGCTGGCGCGCTAGAGCAGTCTAGGCTATGCTAATGGACCATATATCATCAAGTCCCCCCAGTCTGATGTTATTGGTACGCGGCCAATGACATCAGACTGGACTTAGTCATATAAACCATGCGTCGTCAGTGGTAATACCTGAATTGGAGTGTTACAGATCAAACCAAGTGGGTATTCTTCCAGATCTAGGACCTAGAGGGGTTGTTATGACATAAAGGTGCAAAATTTATGCCATTGGAGTCCCCATGCAAGCCATAGAGTGTCATAGTGGCCTTTTTAGCCCCAAAAGGCCATGCATGTGGGGAAAGGTGGGAACTTTACGTGTCCAAGTAGTGTTAGGGTTTTAGATCTGAGGTTGTAAGCTTTATTTTGGTGTATGGATGGTTTAAGGACCAAGTTCTAGGTCCCAAGGAATTAGGGTTTGAGCTAAACCCTTTAAGAAGAGGTATTAATGGGGAAAGTCAGAAACTTTACCCTTAAAAGGACATTTTTAGGGTTTATGTGAAGTATGAAGCTTGGATATGAAGTGTAGAGGCTTAATCCCTTAAGATAGCCCAAACAGACAGGGGAAATCGGCGAGTCCAGAAAGGGGCTCGACGAGTTGAAGTCGGGTTGTCCCGATTCTATGCCAGATGGGACTCAACGAGTCTGTGAAGGGACTCGACGAGTTGACTCGGTTGACCACAAGTCTGAATAGTATAGGAACTCGTTGAGTTAGGAGGTAACTCGACGAGTTGAGGCGGCTGGGAGTTGACATTGACTTTGACTTTGACCAGGATGTTGACTTTGACCAGGGGTAAAATGGTTATTTTACCCTAAGAAGGATTATTAGATTTTGATTAAGTGTTATTGTGAAATTGATAGTCGGGGAGTTGTCGGAGCAGCATTTAGAGATTCCTCACACGAGATTTCACAGCTAGCATACGAGGTGTGTTTCCTCCAGTAGGAACGGGTGTAAGGCATCAAGGCCGGCCCGTTTAGTTAGTAGTAGTTCCGGACTACGGTCCGATGCCGGGCGGGGCTCGATGTAGGTTTAAATGCTTTTTCGGATTTTGATTCGATGCCGGGGCGGTCCCGAGGAATGCTTGTATGCTTGATGTCTTTGTGATTCTTGCATGTGTTTGTATTGTATATTGTCGGACTTCGGTCCGATGTCGGGGCGGTCCCGAGGAATGTTAGTATATTACCGGATTACGGTCCGATGTCGGGCGAGGCCCGAGGAATGTTTAAATGTTAATGTTTTATGCGTAGGTTATGTGTATTATTTGATTATGCTCATATGTATTCCGAGATGTGCTTGATGTCGGGCGGGGCCCGATGCCGAATAGGGTTCGATGTCGGGCGGGGCCCGATGCCGGGAAATCCGATGTTGAGCTTGACTCGATGTAGCAGGGGTGGGCCCAAGATATGTTTATGTGATATGTGTATGGTATGTGGTAGTTGGGGAGACTCACTAAGCTTCGTGCTTACAGTTTTCAGTTTTGGTTTCAGGTACTTCCGCTAGTAAGGGGAAGAGCTCGGGATGACTGCATGGCACACACCACAACTTTTACACTGGGAGGATTTACTCTGATTTTTGACATGTGATTTTGATACATTGACATATATTATGATATTTTTGAGATACATGGTTGTGACTTTTATGTGATGGATGATATTGATGGTTTTTAGTACTGATTTAAAATGAAAATTTTGGACTATATTTTTGGTAGGTTTCAAGTTGGTATCAGAGCATTGGTTTGAGGGATTCGGGCACACTCTCGGTTGTGTCTGAACTCAAACTAAGGACTTGATATGAAACTTTTAAAGAAAATCATTTTTACAAAAAGAATTTTGAAAAGAGAAAAAGAACCTTAAAAAGAGAAAAAGGGTGTGGTGCATGCAATCAGCCGATCTCAAGTAAGTACTCCCAAATTACCCATACAAGTTTATGTTATGATATGTTTATGAGAACTGCATGCTAGATTAGGACTAAGGATCTAGGAAGGATGCCTTATGTGCCTATTATATGTGTATCAACTTTATGAGAACTGCACGCTAGATTAGGACTAAGGATCTAGGAAGGATGCCTTATGTGCCTGTTATATGTGTCTCAGCTTTATGAACCACATGCTAGTACAAATTATTCAGTGATGTCCTGAATGAGATATGCTTGATTTAGTTTAATCAATGCTCGAATGTTGCTTGCTTTGTGCTTTTAGGAGTCCTAGTTATCTTTTACTAACTAGTAAATGAATGTGTTAAGTTACATATTGCGAGGATTAAATAATTTCAGAAGGTTAGGTCTAGCTCTATTACGCAGCTCTTGTTTGAGTCCAACCGTTGTAGCGTAGGATCTCTCATTCGAAGAATTATCTAGTTTTAGTGATATGTAATAGTATTCACGAGCTAGTTAGGGGGAGATAGCAAGGATTTCTTATACAGCTGATAACGGGGAGTAGGTTGGTGATTACCCTAGGGCAAGCCTAGGATGAGTTTAGCATGAGATCAGCAGTAGTAGTAGAAGGGACTTCGTGGAGTCGAGGCAGTTCTTGAGGAAAGTACAGATAGATGTGGAAGATAGTATGGGCCCGTACTACTGAAAGCAGAGGATCCGTACTCAAATCAAGGAAGGCTGAGATAAACCCAGGAAACTTATAGAATGTGAGATCCCTCGAATTATGATGAGTATACTGATGTTTGTTATGATGTATTTTCAGTATGGTGACGGTACGTACTAGGCCAGTTGGCACTTCAGGCACTTGTGAGGGATCAGGCTCGGGCTCTGGAGTCGGGCAGCTGGATGAGAAGATGAGGGAGTTCATCTCGTCTGAGATCACACGCAACATTTTAGATCAGACTCCTATGATCTTTGGTTTGGTCAAGGAGGGTATTTTGGAGCTTCTAGATGAGAAGTTGAGCGCTTTCCGCACTGAGGTGGCGGCCATGATGGGGTCGCACACACTGAAATTCAGGGAGTTCAGGGCTTGTGGAGCTCCCGACTATCATGGGGCTTTGGACCTTATTGCTAGCAGCAGATGGTTGGCTGATGTCGCCAATGCGTTCCGTACGAGCAGATGTCCTGAGGGGGACAAGGTCCGACTTGCCTCCTGTCTTCTGAAGGACAAGGCACGTGATTGGTGGGAGGAGGTCGGACGAGCCATTGGGGATGATACAGTTCTAGATGCTATGACCTGGAGTGATTTCTCGGCCAGGTTCAAGGCTGAGTTTGCACCTGTGATTCAGGTGCAACAGCTAGCGAGGGAGTTCCAGGATCTTGAGCAGACGACAAAGACTGTGGCAGAGATCACCGCCAAGTTTAGGGAGAGGGTCCTTCTCGTTCCGCAGTATGTGGCGGACGAGGAGATGAAAAAAGCCCGATATCATGAGATGTTGCGGAGTGATGTCCACCAGTTTGTGAGCCGCTCCAGCAGCAAGACGCTGGAGGATATGATTGCTAGGGCTCGAGAGAGGGAGTTGGATTTGGAGATAGAGAGGAAGAGGAAACCAGAAGGGGTTCAGACAGGCAGTTCGGAAAAGAAGCCCAAGTTATCAGATCACAGATCGAGGAGCTAGCAGGGCCGCAACCGGTGTAGCAAGTGCGACAATATGCACGAGGGGGCGTGCAAGGCGGGGAGTTCGGGCTGCTTCAAGTGCGGTCGAACTGGTCACATGAGCATGGATTGTACAGTTACCACCACCACCACAACAGTTTCAGATCTGATTTGCTTTCAGTGCAATCAGAGGGGCGGCACCCGCTCCTGCCACGTTGAGGATTACAGATGGTCGTCAGGGCTGGGCAGAGGTGCCTACGGCGAGGAGCAGGGCGTTCCAGCTAACTGCATAGGATGCACATGCGGCTCCCGATGTTGTGATGGGTATGTATTCTCTCCTTATCTCTTTATTCATTTTGATTATTACTTATGTTTATGTGTTTGTTATAGAATCGTTCTTAGTGAACGGTATATCAGCTTTGGTACTGTTTGATTCGGGTGCAACCCGATCATTTTTGTCGGTCGCGCTCAACAAGCGATTCATAGGAGCTCCAGGGGAGCTGGATTGTCCACTAGATGTGGAGATAGCAGATGATAGGACCGTTAGAGTTACGAGGGTTCACAGAAGATGTACACTACAGTTATTCGATGAGTAGTTTCCATTGGATCTGATTCCTATTCCCTGTGAGGGCATAAGGTTATATTGGGTATGGATTGGTTGAGCCCCAATGGGGCAGTGATCGACTGCGAGTAGCAGCTAGTGAGGTTTCGGACTCCTAGTGGGGGAGGGTTAGTGATCCAGGGCGAGAGGCCACAACGTGGACCCGTTTTATGTTCAGCAGCGAGGACGAGACGTTACCTTCAGCAGGGTTGCGCAGGTTATGTCGCTTATGTTATGGACACCCGGGATAAGGGTAAGGCGACAGTGGATGATGTATCGGTCATGAGAGAGTACTCGGATGTATTCCCGGAGAACTTGCCTGGGATACCTCCAGAGAGACAGGTTGAGTTCAGGATTGACCTAGTCCCTGGTGCGGCTCCAATAGCCAAGGCACCATATTGGTTGGCTCCTCCTGAGATGCAGGAGTTGTCTACGCAGCTGCAAGAGCTGCTAGACAAGGGATTTATCAGGCCGAGTAGTTCGCCATGGGGATTCACGATCCAATTTGTGAAGAAGAAGGATGGGTCGCATCGGATGTGCATAGACTACCGGGAGCTGAATAAGGTAACGGTGAAGAACCGTTCTCCCCTCCCGAGGATCGATGGTTTGTTTGACCAGCTACAGGGTGCATCTTGGTTCTCTAAGATCGATCTGTGATCAGGTTATCACCACATGCGAGTCAGAGAGGAGGATGTGAAAAAGACGGCTTTTAGGACTCGCTATGGTCACTATGAGTTTGAGGTGATTCCGTTTGGGATCACCAATGCTCCAGCCGCGTTCATGGATCTCATGAGTTGAGTGTGTAGACCGATGCTGGATTAGTCTGTGATCATTTTCATTGATGATATCTTGGTCTATTCCAAGACTCAGGAGCAGCATGAGGAGCACCCGAGGGAGGTGCTGGAGACACTGAGGAGGGAGAGACTTTTTGCAAAGTTCTCCAAGTGTGGGTTATGGTTGCGCGAGGTGCAGTTTCTTGGGCATCTTGTCAACCAGAAGGGTATTCCGGTCGATCCGGACAAGATAGAGGCCGTGATGCAGTGGGAGGTTCTGAGGTCTCCAACTGAGATTCGGAGTTTTCTTGGTCTAGCGGGTTATTACCGGAGATTCATCCAGGATTTCTCCAAGATCGTTGTTCCTTTGACCCGACTGACCAAGAAGTCGGTGACATTCCGCTGGGGGCCTGAGCAGCAGGCAGCCTTCAAGACTCTTAGATAGCGGTTGTGTGAGGCACCGATTTTGACTCTGCCCGAGGGAGTTGATGACTTTGATACAGCGGGGTCACGTGATAGCTTACGCTTCGAGGCAGTTGAAGCCTCACGAGGCTAACTATCCAACGCATGATTTGGAGTTGGGGGCTTTGGTGTTCGCCCTCAATATTTGGCGGCATTACCTCTATGGGGCCCGTTTTACCATTTACACGGACCACAAGAGTTTGAGGTACCTCACGGATCAACCGCTCTGAACATGAGGCTGCGTCGGTGGTTAGATGTGGTGAAGGACTACGACTGTGAGATCCTTTACCACCCATGCAAGGTCAATGTGGTTGCCGGCGCCCTGAGCCGCAAGGCGGTAGCGTCCCCGATTCGAGACATCTGTCTGAGGATGACGGTGATTACTCCATTGCTGGAGCAGATTAGAGAGGTGTAGGTTGAGGGCCTGAAGGAAGAGCGCCAGAAGTGCGAGCAGATTGTAGGCCGGGTGGCCTCGTTTGATTATGACAGCTGGGGGTTGTTGACCATATATGGGAGGGTCTGGGTTCCGTACTGGGGCGGAGTATGGAAGGTTCTGATGGATGAGGCCCATAAGTCGAGGTTCTCCATCCATCCTGGGGCGACAAAGATGTACCGGGATCTTCGCCCTGATTACTGGTGGCCCTACATGAAGCGGGACGTTGCTTGGTACATGGAGCGGTGCTTGACCTGCAGGAAGGTCAAGGTCGAACATCAGTGCCTACATGGCAAGATGCAGCCGTTAGACGTTACCGTGTGGAAATGGGAAGATGTCACTATGGATTTCATTACCAAGCTTCCCAGGACCGCACGTGGAGTAGATTCGATATGGGTCATAGTGGATCGGTTGACCAAGAGTGCTTATTTTATCCTGATTCAGGAGAGCATATCGGCAGAGAAGCTGGCCGAGATATACGTGCGTGAGATAATGGCACAACATGGAGTGCCTTTATCGGTGGTATCAGACTGAGATGTTCGTTTCACTTTCCGATTTTGGAAGCGGTTCCACGAGGAGATGGGTACTCGTCTACATTTCAGCACCACTTTCCACCCTCAGACGGACGGACAGAGCAAGAGGACAATACAGACTCTTGAGGACATGCTGCGCGCATGTGTTTTGGATTTTGGTGGCAGTAGGGATACGTATCTTCTGTTAGCGGAATTTTCGTATAACAACAGTTACCACGCCAGCATAGACCGACCTCCCTTCGAGATGCTCTACGGGAGGAAGTGTAGGACCCCAATCTGTTGAGGCGAGGTCGGTCAGAGGGTCATGGGGAGTACTGAGGTAGCACTCAAGACTACAGAGCGGATCCAGCAGGTCCAGAGCAGGCTCCAGACTGCTTAGAGTCGGCAGAAGAGCTACGCCGACAAGCAGCGTTCAAACTTGGAGTTTCAGGTGGGCGACCTGGTCCTCCTGAAGGTGTCACCTTGGAAAGGTGTCATCCGGTTCTAGAAGCTGGGGAAGCTTGGCCCCAGATATATTGGTCCTTTCAGAGTTATAGCCCGGGTGTGCAAGGTGGCGTATCGACTGGATCTTTCCAGCAGAGCTCAGCTAGATCCGCAACACTTTCCATGTTTCCCAGTTGCGGAAGTGCTTAGTGGACAGTTCAACGATTGTTCCCTTAGAGGATATTCAGGTTGACGATAGCCTGAACTACATTGAGAGGCCGGTGGTGATTCTAGATCGCAAGACGTAAACCTTGAGGAACAAGGTTGTTCAGTTAGTGAAAGTGCAGTGGCAGCACCGGAAGGGTTCGGAGTGGACGTGGGAGCCCGAGGAGGAGATGAGGGAGCACTACCCGGAGTTGTTTTTAGATGCAGCAGACTTCGAGGACGAAGTATAAGACAAGTGGGGAAGAATTGTAACGCATGGTTCCTGGTATGCATTTAACTCATTTATTTATTTATTTTGGAAGGGTAACTCGACGAGTTCGTGGCCCTAACTCGTCGAGTAGAGGGCAGAATATACGTGAGGTTTAAGCTATCTACTCGACGAGTCAAGAGCCCTCGACTCGGCAAGTAGATCGGCCAGAGTGAAACCCTAATTTCAGGGTTTTGCACCCTATTTAAGCTCCTTAACCCCCACCCCTTGGCCTCATTTCCAGCCTCCATGTCCCAAACCCTAATCCATGAAACCCTAGAGCTTTCTTTGAGAGTGTGAGCCATTTTGAGTGATCTTTGTGTGCTTTTGAAGCTTGTGGACGAAGAAGAAGATAGAGGGCTCAAGAGGGAAAGAGTAGATCCAGAAACTACACCTCATTTGCTACATTTTCTGGTAATCAAGTTTCTATCTTGGCTATTAGTTCATTAGATCTCTTTATGTCCTCTTTATGTGGGTTTTTGGTCCAAGAATGATAGATTTTGGAGAATGATTGATCCAAGTGGAGAATGATAGTTTTTGGTCCAAGAATGATAGCTTTTGGAAAATCTCCATGGGGGACTCGACGAGTCCATGAGTAAATTCATCCTACTCGTCGAGTAGGTTCGTGCACTCGACGAGTAGGAGTCCCTGAATGCAGATTTTCGAGTTTTGCTGCTGGAAATGGACTAGAAACATTACCCTAAACTGTTTTAGTGTTATAAAACTTGTTTTAGATGGTGTAATGGTTATGCTAATCCATTTTCAATGGCTATTATCAAAATTTCAAGTTTTATATGGTTTATTTATGATTCTTGAAATTGTTGATATGAACATTCATGAACTTATGAGTTTAGAAGATCATAGAAATTATTTATAACTTGCTTGTTAGATTAATTCTTGATCATTATGTGTTTTAATGGAATCCATAATTTGTCCTCAAGTTATGGATTACCAAAAGTCATTCTTTTAAAGTCCATTATTAAACACATAGGTTACATAAAATGAAAAGTCTCTCATTTTATTAATCCATTAACTCATAAGTTATGAAAGATGAAAAGTTTTGAAAGTTACAAAACTTGCCCTCAAGTTTTGGAACATGTAAAGTCTCTTTAAAAACTTTAGTTCCAACCCCTAGAATTTTAAAAGTTAAAATTCAACCCTTATACTTTATATTATTATAAGTTTAATAATAATTATATATGTATAAGAACAAGTCGTTTTACCATTAGTAGGCCTCATTCACGAAGCCGGTCTATAAGGGGGGTATAAGGTTGTTGCCTATAAAATGGCAGCTTAATGGGTGTCCACTCTCACCCACCGCTTCCTTGACTGGTGGAGGGTCGTTAGCCGAACGGTTAAGACAAGGACTTTAAATTCTCATTAAAAGTATGATGAAAATTAAAGTAACTAAATGTTTTATAAATTCCCAATCTTAGTTACTTTAGGAAAATGTGAATAAGGTGCTAACCCATGAAATTACACTTTGCACTTTGATTAAGTCGTTAGTGGAGCGTGTGTGGTTAACCGGCACACTAACCTGGACTTAACAAGGTAGGTAAAGGGTAACTTAATGTTTATCATAGTATCGATGGAGCGCGTGTGGTTAACCGACACATCGATTGAGGGGTAAATATTAAGGGTACCAAGTAATTTGCATGGTTACTTCACACCTTGTTTTGTGATCCTCGGCATCCCAGTCACAAAACCTGAAGGGCACACTCGAGATTGAAACATGCCATTGAAAAGTTCAATGAATCTCAAAGAATCTAGGAGTTTCAAAACCAATTAAAACCTAATAATTTATTTCGTTTTTCATGGTGGAAATTGGTGAATTGTCATTCACCTACATTCAAATAATTTATAGCTTGGATTACGGCATCCCTCTTCTAAGTTATAAAATATTGTGTTGGGTCCTAGCCTTAATATTACATTTGGGTGTCTTATTAAGGACTATCTTTATATCTAATCTAAAATTGTCTTTCTTCTTTTCAGATGTCTTCCAACAATGCTGCTTCTGGCTCAAACCCTACTGGCTCCTTCTCTCTCATGAACCTTTGTGGGAGAGTCATCTTTGATGGATCCAGCTTTATGGATTGGATCAGGAACATCAGGATGGTCACTCGTTATGAGGAAAAGGAATATGTCCTCGACAAGGAGATTAAGGAACTTGATGAGTCATCGGCTACTCCCGAGGAGATCGCTGAATACCAGGCACATGAGAGAGATGCTACCAAAGTGTCATGTATCATGTTGGCCACCATGACAGCCGAGCTCCAAAAGTCCTATGAGGACTACTATCCTTTTGAGATGCACCAGGATTTGATGGACCGCTACCATCAGAGTGCTCGTCAAGAGCGATATGAAATCATCTCCTCTATGATAACAACCAGGATGAAGGATGGTGAACCCATCACGGGCCACATGCATAAAATGCAAAGGTATGTGGAGCGTTTGCTGAAACTGAATGTGAACTTCCCAGAGGAGTTGGCAATTTATATCATTTTGAACTTCTTACCTTCGTGTTATGATCAATTCTGCATGACATACCATATGAACAAGGAGGAAGTTACACTCAGCAAACTTCAAGGACTTTTGAAGACCGCGGAAAGTGGTCTTAAAGGTAAGTTGGTTGTTACTACTCCTACTCCTACCGCGGCCCCTGTCTTGGCAATCGGGCAAGGCAAAGGAAAGAAGAGGAAGAGCCCTTCGAAGGGTACCAAGGGAAAGTCTCTTGATGGCTCCTCTTCAAGTGGAACCAAGAAAGGTTTCGTCACTCCTTCTGCTAACCCTAAAGAGGCTGAATGCTTCTATTGCCATGAAAAGTCGCACTGGAAGCAAAACTACCCAAAGTACCAGCAAGATGTTAATGATGGGAAAGTAAAACCCAACCATGCAGGTATTTACACTATATTGTCTAATAACTCACCCTATTCTAATTCTTGGGTCCTTGATACAGGTTGTGGTATTCACATATGTTGTGATTTGCAGGGACTAAGAAGAAGTGAGAATGTGGAGCATGGGAAGAAAAACTTGATCATGGGAAATAGGAAAGTTACACCTGTCACCAAGATTGGAGTTTATTCTTTATTGCTAAGTAGTGGGTTAACATTAGATTTGAATAAATGTTGTTATTCGCCTGAAATGGCAAGAAATATTATTTCCTTTCATGGTTTGTACAAACAAGGTTTTACCTTTTCATTTGATAATGATAGTGGTGATATTAATGCTTTCTTTAATAATGTTCTTTATTTTAAAGCATTACCTTGTGATGGTGTGTATGAAACTGTGTCGGTTGTAGATAACCTAGGAAATAATGTATTCGGGTCCCGTGGAATACTTGTATGCTTGATGTCTTTGTGATTCTTGAATGTGTTTGTATTGTATGTTGCCGGACTTCGGTCCAATGACGGGGCGGTCCCGAGGAATGTTAGTATGTTACCAGATTACGGTCCGATGCCGGGCGAGGCCCGAGGAATGTTTAAATGTTAATGTTTTATGCTTTTATGCTTAGTTTATGTGTAATTTTTGATTATGCTCATATTTATTCCGAGATGTGCTCGATGCCGGGCGAGGCTCGATGCCGGGCGGTGCCCGATGCCGAATAGGGTTCGATGCCGAGCGGGGCCCGATGCCGGGAAAGCCGATGCCGAGCTTGACTCGATGGAGCAGGGGCGGGGCCCAAGATATGTTTATGTGATATGTGTATGGTGTGTGGTAGTTGGGGAGACTCACTAAGCTTCGTGCTTACAGTTTTCAGTTTTAGTTTCAGGTACTTCCGCTAGTATGGGGAAGAGCTCGGGATGACTGCATGGCACACACCACAGCTTTTACCCTGGGAGGATTTACTCTAATTTTTGACATGTGATTTTGATACATTGACAGATATTATGATATTTTTGAGATACATGGTTGTGACTTTTATGTGATGGATGATATTGATGGTTTTTATTACTGATTTCAAACGAAATTTTTGGACTATATTTTTGGAATGTTTCAGATAGAAAGTTGTGGGTCTATTTTTAATTGCACATGTAGTTTCGATGAGAGGTGAGGTGAGGTTATGATAGAGGATTCACTTACGATAAGAAAACCGGCAAAACATGGTTAAAATGCTCAAAATATGTGGGATTGATTGAAAATTTCGATGAGAGAGAAAGAGAGGTGTGGGTCTATTTTTTATTTTGATGATTATTAAAATATTTTAAAATGTAATTGTTTTTGATGTATTAGTTATTTCAAGTTTACAAAAGATCAAACCGAAAAAAATTGATTTTTGAATAAATGGTACGAATTAGAAACATTGTGAACTTTATCTACAGTTCATTTTCTCATTTGTAAATGAAAACGAAACCAATGTAAATTAATTTTATGTTGTTTTAGATTTCGCCTGGCCTTATATAGTGAACCAAAAACAAAATTTTATTTATTTAAAAAACTCAAGCCCAAAACAACACGTTTTCAAATTTGAGAATCAGATAAAACTAATATTATATTCGTCCGTTCGTCGAGTATATTGATGTAAAAACAATAGATATATTTTATTTTCTTGTATAACATCGTACTTTCATTTGTTCCAATTATAACATTGTACTATGAAATTCATTATTTTTTGTACTTATATCGTTCATTTGTTCCAATTATACAAACACATACAAACTTGTTTTTTGTTTATTATACCATCGTACATCCATTGCAGTTATTTTTGGCAGTTGAACTAACAGTAAATTCATGTAGCCTACATTACTATGAGCTTAAAAACGGTTAGAATGCTATTCAAACAAAGTAAATTACTATACTCATCGGTTTCACTAAGATATTTTGCAACTCAGTTACCACATGCATCATTTAAGACTAAAATAGAACGTTACAAATTTCATCATAAAATAATTGAGTTCTAATGTTCTCTATATCACAAGAAATACTTTATAACTTACTTAATTGTTTTCATCATCGTTTGAGTCGGTTATAGATTGAAAAGAATTATGACATAAATTCAAAATAATTATGAATTTTAAACAAATACACACACCCCACGGTCATTTTGTGAAATGACACTTAACAGAAGTCTTATATTTTTAGATAAATGCAATAAATAGAAATATACTTTTTTGTTCATGTATAATAGCTACGCAATTTTTTTGTTTTATTATTATAACATTTCAATTTTAAAACTTTTTCCTTATTAAGACATTTAAATAAAAAGTTTTTATCCCATAACAACATTGTGTCTTAAATTTTTGTCTTATTGGAAAAATATACTTTCAAATGTCTAAAAAAATGGTATTTGTGGAATTACAAACAAAGACACTGCTCAGTCAGTGATAAATATATTTAATTGCAAACTTGAGGCTCTTTTGATGTTGGAAAATAACATGAAAATCCACATATATTTTTAAAACATAAACTAACTTCATACATACTTATAAAGTTAGCATTTTTTCTTAAATGTCATGCATTTGAAACCCCATCTTTTAACTTCCTCAAACCACATTCATTTGAAACCCCCATTTTTAACTAATGCAACTCAAAAGTTTTCTTAATTATGATTTAACACTCAAAAGTTTTATAACTTATATTATGTTCAATTAGCATTTAGTGAAAAGTTTACTATAAAAAGGTCAATCTTTTGGAAAGACATGCATACAAATCATATACAAATTTTAGAAAGAAAACAAACTTAAAGGTTTTTGTGTTGGGTTGAGGTCTTATGACCACGTTTGAAGATATGCTATTATATTATAGCTTTTAATTTGTAAGTTTGTTATACTAATTCGTTTTTATATTTTCTTCGTTTTTGGATTATTGTAATACAGTCGTTGTATATTATGGTTTAATCGTTAATATATTGATCATATGTTATATAGGGTGATGTCGAAAATATTTTAAATATGTTTTTATGTTTTGTAATTGCACTGTTTCAAAAAGATAATTAATTAAAACTTATACATATGTTATACTTTCCATCTCTCTCTTCTCTCTCTCTCTCTCTCTCTCTCTCTATATATATATATATATATATATATATATATATATATATATATATATATATATATATTATAATAGAGGTCAAAACACTTCAACCAAAATTTATTTCAAATCTAATATTTCAAATGCTTTTTAATAATGATTGTAAAAATTTCAACATGTGTTACTTAATTGATTGATTAATAAAAATATTAATGTTTTGAAACTCCTAACTCTTAAACTTATATTATTTAATTTGTTAGTTAACTAAAATATTTTTCCTACATAAAGATAACATTTTTATGTTTGGTTACTCATATTTGTTTATGTAATTAGAAAACAAGGTGTACATAAAATGATTACTTCAATTTCACATAGGAATCGATACCATTAGAGATGTATGTTGTCTTTAACCGGTGGTACGAGATCCACATACCCTTTTTAATTATTTATATTAATGCTTAATAATATCTATTTTATATTCCTATTCACCTTAATTATTTATATTAATGCTTACTTCAATTTCACATAGGAATCGATAACGCCCGCACCGCACCAAACCGCACCACATAACACGGTTTAAAACACTCGCGGTGCGGTTTGTATTTTTGTTAAACCGCATTATGCGGTGCGGTTTGCGGTTTACGATTACAAAATTGCGGTTTAAACCGCACCGCATTGATATATATATATATATATATATATATATATATATATATATATATATATATATATATATATATATATATATATATATATATTCGAAAATATTTTGATATGTCCTAAATTAGTGACATTATCTTAAGTTTTTAAAATGTAATCTTAATTAATCCAAAATTTAACGCAGTTACCATATTTTTTTGTCTCAAATTCATTTTCAACTAAGATTCAGTGACCATTATTTTATGGTCGCTATGTTTTCTTAACTTATGTATATTCATAAGTAGTTAATGACCACAATTACTTGACCACCAAATTTCTTAATGACCACTTAGTGAGCCGTTAGTGATGACAATGATAGTATTATCATTAAATTTAAAGTAAATATTTAGTCAAACCGCAAAACCGCATGTAAACCGCCCGCACCAAACCGCACCGCATAATGCAATTTTGAACGTTCGCGGTGCGGTTTGCGGTTTCTAAATAACTCAAACCGCATATGCGGTGCGGTTTGCGGTTTTGGCTCTAAACCGCACCAAACCGCACCGCGCACACCCCTAGTCCTGAATGTGCTTGTATTCTTGCGCAACGCACGAGGTTACGCCTAGTTTTCATTATATCCAAATGACTACAATATACTAAGCAGTATTTAAACGTGTTTAAACTTAATGACCCTATGAACCTATAATATTTAGATTGTAGTTATACACATTGACCGGATCACAAATGAGTTTGCTTATCCAGAAAAGCTTTACATCAACACCAGGGGCAAAAATGTCCGAAAATGAGAGATATAATTGTACTCTTGACAAAAAAAATTTGGGAACCGACTTTCAATCCATGGGAAAATGCAATTATAATTTTAGACAAAAACATAAAAGCATGACACCATTTTGAGTTTTATTATAATTGTAGACAAAATATAAAAACAAATAGCAATTTCTGAAGACATTGTTCAAGTCATAATTAAAACAAAATAAATCAAAGTTTTATTTTAAACACCACCGGATTTAGAGTTACAATTTGTTTATTTTGATTAATCATTTGACATTTGTAAGGATGTAAAATGAATATAGATAGGTGTTTGAGAATTACTTGATTTTATGACACAACCCAATCAACAAACTGATCTTTCATCATCACATGTTTTAGGAACTTTTTGGAGAACATTAGTAGCACACTACGTTCATCATCACTTGATATTACAAAAAAACCATAAATACATGTAAGTATGAATTTCAGCCACCATTTATTATTTTATGAAAAAACTAACCTGAAGTGGTTCATTTTCATCAATGGTATGTAGCATCTCGGTTATCAAGATCAGGCATTTGTGGTGAGTATAAAAAGTCAACACTTTTCGGCGAATTTTTGTTGACTAAATGATTAACATAGTAGTTAGTACTTAATTGACACTCAAAATTATAGCTCACATGTAAAATAATGATAAGAAATATGAAGGGATTAATGCTTTTTTCTTTTCTTTGATGAATACTTTTAAGTTTTCCAATGTCTTCTAGTCAGCCTCACAAATGTGTGAAGGAAATTGGGCCACCACTGATAGAAAGATAAAAAGGATCACAAAAAAGGGGGCAAATATATGAAGAAACATAGAAGTTCATTTTAATGATGAAGCACTGTAGTGTATAATGACTCCTTCCTTTGTTCTTCCTATATGAAAAAACAACAAAAAGTAGATTAAACGTTTGAAAATAAGTATGAAATCAACGCAGTGAGCTTGGAAACATGAAGATCCATTAACCAACCAAAAAACTGTTATAATATCCCCACAGTATACATTTTCGTAAGATTAAATTTTCATGTTTAAAAAATAGAGACTAAACATAAAGGCGTGGTGGAATATATGGTAATACATGATAGTGGTAATTGCAAAGAATAGCAATATACATGATTAATTGGATGCTATAGAGCCTGAATTTCCTTAAACATTAAGCACAATTTTGAAAATACATTGTTTATCAAAAGCAAATAGAATATAAAATCTTACTTGGAATAATAGACTTCTCTATTGCATCTATATACCCCACTTCCACACAACTATATCTCTTGCTATTAATCACACATTTTCCTCAAATAAATACCCAAATTTATGCATCATCTAATATGAACGTGGGATATTAATAACAAATGAAATATTTTTCAAAATGGTATAATTAAAAAAAATGTATACCTTAAGAAGCCATTTTCCTATTGATATTTCAAAATCAATTGACACTGCAAAGCATTATGCACTTGGTCCTGTGTAAACAACATATTTTTTCATCAAAGAAAGCAAATAAAATGACCAATTTGTCAATAATGTAAATGTTTAGAAAGTATATATTGATTAATTTTATTGAAAGTTTGTTAAAAGAATTCAAATTAACATGAGAGAGAGTTCCCTCTTTGAAGGTGTGGCAGGAGAAGTAATGTCTTCGTTAGCAGTACCAGAACACCAAGCATTTACCTTTCTCTTGATTCTGTTAAATACAACCTAAAGAGTAAAACAAAAATCTACAAATTATAAGAGCATAGATCGTAAAAATGCAATAAACTTTAATTGCCTCACCAGAAACCCTAAATAGTAAAGGGTTTAAGAAAGTTATGGCGATTGAAGAAACATGGAATTGAACGGTGAATCCCAAATCCAATAAATGGCACACAATGAAGTAAAGAAAGAAAATTTCATTGGGTTCTTATTCTTCTTCTAGGTTATCTATGCCAAAAAGAGCGTTGAATTCCTAATTGCAGTAAACGTGGAACTCATAATCCGTATTATATAGGGGGAATTGAGTGTGAACGTGGTTGTCCTGAATCAGATAGTGGCTTCCGTAATCTCAGATGGTGCCTTCTGGGTTGAAGAAGGAGGAACGTGGGGAGCAATTGAATCCAGTCTCTATTCTCAACCTTATGCAATCGTGGATGTTAAAGCGAGATTGGGGAGACGTAGGCAAGAGAAGACGGAGGCGTGATACAGGGACATTTTAGGTAGGCAATGAAGTCGGAGAAGACACAATCAATAGGCAACCACAGGTAGGCGGTTAAACCGTAAATAGCTAGTTCTTGATAATGAGAATTGATTCGTGAAGAAGGAGAATTCGTAAAGAAGCAGCATCACATTATTTCAACGGAGTCGTGGATGCTGCAGGTAAGTGCCGGTTATGGAATGAGGAAACTGCCTAATTAACAGAAAATAAAATAGGGAGTTTACGGCTGAGATTAAAAGTCGAAGAAATCTAATGGCTAAGATTAAGACGAATATGTTTGACGAGCCGTCTCAATAATATATATAATATTGGTTTAAACGAGCCTCATAGATAATCAATTTCTAAAACAATCTTAAATTAAAAACTTGTTTGAAAGACATCTTTTAAGAGTAAATCACTAAAATTGTCTATTTGTGGTTAAAATTATATGTTTCGTTCTTATTTTTCATTTTTTCGCATTCAAACTCTCCCAATAGTTCTCTTTATCATGACTTTCATCCATGGTGTAGATAAAACAACTACACTAACCTTATTTCTTTTCATTATATATTATATTATATATACAATTATATCTTAATGCTCTTATGAACCGTTGTCAAGATCGGGATCCTATCTAGGATCGTTTTTGAGTTTGCAAGATCGGAATCGGGATCCTAAGATCCCACAAAATAAAATATAATTTTAATTTTTAATTTTTAATTATGAAAAATATGTTAAACATTCATTTTTTCGTTCAAAAGTTATAAAAACTTCAAAATATTAGTCATAAGTCACAATACAAAATGATAAATGATAAATTGGTAAATTGGTAAAGGGTAAAAGACATAAAAAAGTAAAAAAATTCATTTGCAAAAAAAAAAAAAAAAAAAAAAAAAATCAAGGGAAGGTAAGATCGGATCGGATCTCGATCCAACGATCCTACCTACGATCTTACGATCCTACACCAAATACACCTTTTACGATCCGGATCGTTTTTCATACCTAAGATCGTAGATCAGGATCGCGATTTTGACAACAATGTTACAAACAGTAATTTTTTAGCTAGTGTAAATTTTTTGGCTTGGTTTTTATCTATTTATCGGCTGACTCATTTTTTTATCGGCTGCTTTTGTTTTTATGTTTGGCTTCCGACTTGAAGTAAAAATGGTTGGCTTCTGGCTTGAAGTACAAAATAGGCAACGATTCTTCCGGTTTCTTTTCACCGTTCTTTCTCCAATCGTTGCACAGACCTTTTCTCACCGCTTCACTCCTTTCATCTTCCTTCGTCGCATCTATTTTACTTTCACCTTTCCCATTGCCCTCCACAGAGGCCGATTACCTCTGCAAATCGTTTGAGAATCTGCAACCCATCAACTTTGGAGAACAACAAAGGAGATGAGAGTCGGCAAGAGTGGTGTCCGGTTCCCTTCGCCAGCGCCGCCGCCTACGCCACCCGGAAAAAGGGGTACGCCTGAAGTGGCGACCTACTTTGAGGGTTTTTGCGCCTGCTCTTTTGGTGCTGATCAACCGGCGATTTCCAGTTTCCTCTTGTGTTGATTAAAGAATCCTATAACTTGGAAGGCAGAGGATTAGAGGATAACAACGACGAAGGCTACATCCAAAGTTAGCTATTTCTGGTGACCAGAAACAAGGTTTGATTCTTGACCCCTTTTTAATTGTTGACAAAACATAGTTCACAGTTTTCCTCAAATTTCTCGTATCTGCTCCGCTACGATTAATCTTCATTTCCCCAAAAATATACAAATAATTGATGAACGGTTTCTCTTTTATCAGTGGGGAAGGAGAAAGAGGCGAGAGAGACTCGAGAATAGTTCTGGTAATGATTTCTTGATACTCTTCCTCCATTTTTTTTTTTTTTTTTTTGATGTCTATTATAAACCTACGAAATCGATTTGTGTGTCCTGATACTTCAAATTTGTTATCGTTTATCATGTATCTAGATTTTCTTGATGGGTTCTGTAATTTTTTATTGGAAAAGACATTGTGGTTTGAATTGCACTTCATACTGAGTAGCCATCTACATAAATCTCACGATGATGTTTTCATAACTCTAAAATACTTTTACATATTGAATAGCTTATTAAAGTAGGAGCAATGTTCTATAAGTTAATTTGACTCTTCTTTTTTTCCAAGTCCTTTTCACTTCTTTGCCCTGGTATGTTTTTTCTAAATTAATGGAAAATATGAAGTTAGACTAGATGGGCATATGAAGTTTAATCATTGACTTTGTGCTTCACATTGTATTTTGAGATTTAGGAATTAAACATCAATTAGAAACACCCATTAGGTAACAGTTACAAGTGATTATCAGCTGATTATTGATCAATAAGTTTATACATATTTTGTTTTTCTAATTATTTTCCTGTTTTCTTATGAATTTGTTGGTGTCTTTACTTTGTTAGGTTTTTACATTGGTAAATTTATTTCAAAAATGCCTTCATAAGAAGAATTCAGTTTAAACTCTAGAATGTTTTAAACCCTACAATGGAAAGTTAGAATGCTTTAATAGCATATAAAATAAAAAATACACTGTTGTAAGTCTGTAACAGAAAAAGAAGAAAATAGAATGCTATAATAGCTAAATAAATGAAATGTTGTTATTTCATTACAAATTAATCATTGTTTATCAAAAATGCAAAAGAAATGTTATAGCTTTTGTGCATTCTGATAAACACTTCAACACATTGTACTTTCAAAATAACAATGTAGTTTCATTTATTTTTTTATTATGCAGGTATCCTAATTGAAGGAAAACACTTTGATATGATCTCGGGAGCTGCAACAAACATAACGGGGATACAATATTTTCCTGTTGATAAAATATCAATACAGTTGTCGCCTTTGGAATTCGTTTTATTGGAATTTTTACCACTATTTATTGGAATGCTTCTTTTCTAGACTCATGAAGGTAAAAAAAATTGACTCTGATTTGTGTCGATTTGAAAAATACCCTTTATATCTTTTCAATTTTTGATGTTGGTTTCTGACTTTGCAAATATTGTATCAACCGATAAAACAGACTTTTTTGCTAATCACTTTTTACCTCCAACAAACACCATCTTTGACCTCCAAATCCAATTAAATTCTATAAAAAACCCAAACCAAACGAAATTATAATAAAAAACATGTATACAAAATCAAAACCAACATGAAAAAAAGAGACCTAAAAATGGTTCTAGAAATCAAAATCAAACCTGAAAATGATTCCATAAATCAAAATCGAACTAAAAGCATACATGTAAAGAAAATCAAAATCAACATGAAAATAGTTCCAAAAATAAAAATTGATTCCACAAATTGAACCAAATGCAAAATCAAACTTATTTCCAGTATGGTATATTACATAAATCATTCCAATATGTGTTATTTTTGCTCCAATTCACGTTTCAGAAAGGTGAAACCATTTTTAGGAAGAACACACTAACAAATGGAGAAACAATTCGAAGATGTGACGATTTTGTTGACAGTTCAATGGTACGTGTTGTCTATTACCGACAACCTATTTGACGTCGGGTGAAACGATTTTGTTGTTGACTATGCATGTTCCCTTTAACATCGTCAGAGTTGGAGAAGGTGGCAATGTAGTTCAAGTAATTGTTGTGATGTCACCAATAGTGATGAAGATGGTATGTCATTATTTTAGGGTTGGATTTTGATGTTCATGTGAGAATAAAATGGTAAGGTGAGATCCAATGTGATAATATTATAAAATAATTATATAAATTGATTAAATATTAAAAAAAATCTAATAAGGGAATTATAGTCTTCGAACAGAAGAAAGGCACAACAAAAATACGACAAGAAAGGTCTGAGTGCAAAAAAATAAATAAAAACAAAACATATAATTTTGACAGAACCATATAGACGATTCTGAATATACTTTAGAAAAAATTTAGAACCAAACCGAATATAATCGATTATGATCCAATTTGGTATAATCTTAATTCAGTTCTTTAATTTAAACCTATCACAATAATAAAAAAAATAATTTAAAATACATTATTTATTGATAAATTAACTAAACTAACCGATATAAATAATTTTGTTAATAAAAATGATCACTTCTTTTTTTTTTTCAAAATTTGCAAAATGACCATGAAAGTACTCAAGAGTTGTAAAAGTCATTCTGGAGTTGGTGGTGGTTAGCAGGATATGACATCCATAATTTGACACGCATACAATCTAGACTTAAAAGTGTGTTTCATATTTTAGTGTGAAAATGTACGACCATTTCGTATTCAAAGGAATAAATTGGGATTTCTAGGACATATTTAGACCATATACTTCTTTTTTGATTCCATTTGAGAAAACTTACATATCTGGATCACATACAACTTTGTGTTACTGAAAATTAGAGTTCGTATAATCAATATTTTAAAGTACTTGTTTGCAGTGGAGGGCAATGAGACCAAATTGGCGCATGAACCTATTATATTGCTTAAGACTACACATGATTTGGTCTATATTTAATAACTTATATAAGCTTTTTTGGATGAGTAAATTATTGAAATCGTCCCTATGGTTTGGTCAAAATTGCATGGTTGGTCCCTAACTTTTATTTTGCACTCGGATTGTCCCTGTGGTTTGATTTTGTTACGTTTTTCGTCCATATGGTTTGGTCAAAATTGCACGTTTGGTCCCTAACTTTATGTATATAAGGGACGAAAAATGCAACAAAATCAAACCATAGGGACGATCCGAGTTCAAAAGAAAAGTTAGGGACCAAACGTGCAATTTTGACCAAACCATAGGGACGATTTCAGTAATTTACTCTTTTTGGATTGATTATGTTGGTTGCTTCAGAGTCCATGCTACATACCAATAAAATTTGTTTTTTTTCCCTATATCTTGGATCAAACATAGTTATACAAATTATTAACGATAGTGATATTATATATTTTATTAGTTTTATTAGTAGTATATGCCTCCTAACCCAATACAATTGTTTATTGTTAATAATGCTTTTTAAATTGACATTGATCGATTTCATGGGGAATTGTTCTAGGGGCAATGAGTATTATGGTGTTAGAATTAACCAAAATTATAATTTATTATCGATGACATTGGATATGATTCCTTCTTACAATGGGCCTGAAGCAGAAGGGGGTGTTAGGTATAAAGGTAAGGTTGTTGTAGGTATAAATGTAACGCTGTTGGTGTTGATCCAACATCTGAGGGTGATGAGTCAACAATTATTCAGGAAAAACTGATAATGTTGATTAAGGATGGTAATATACTTCTACATGGAAACCTAGTGGAAAATTTTCATTGCTTCTTTAAATATGATGGGGATGGGGATGAGACTGAATCTGATGAGGAGAAAATCGAGCCCCGACAACCACGTTAGGAAAGTACCCTTATTATTTTTCAGTTTCTGAAGAAACAAAAACCACTCATTGGGGGATGCCAAATCCCTTACCATTTCCTAAAATTCTAAGATCAAAAAACATAAAGGTTATGTAATCTATCTTCGCATGTGAAGCTGTTATAAATGTTCAAAAGCAAAGAAGAGCTTAAGCTTCATTTGGGATTCAAATATGTTAATGAGGGACTACAAATTAGAGTGAGTAATATATGATAGAAATGTTTGAAGCAATTTTCTTTGTAAAAAAAGCAAATGGAGGTTAAAGGCTACAAAAGATAAGATTATAGGTACATTTCAAGTTCGTAAACTATCTAAAAGCCACATTTGCTCAAACACACAACTGCATGTCTGCATCCCCCATCATCTCCAAGCCAACAAGAAATTGTTGGGTCACTTTGTGAATGACATATTAGCTGATAGTATAGGGAATATACTATGGGGAAAGGAAATCCAATGATCTTTGAATGACCGCTTTAGTGTACATATTTTGTACCGACATGTATTGAGTACAAAAATGTCTTCTCTAGATGTGTTGAGAGGGTTCCCTGAAGAAATCTTTCAAATATATCATTTATGTTGTTACAATTTAGAGAGGAAGAATTCAGGGACCATTACACATATTAAGACGGATGACAACAACATATTTGAATACTTTTTCACTGCTATTGGTTGCACGATAATATTTCTTTTGCATACTTCTTTTTTGTAAATGATTTTGTAATTGTTACACATGTATTAGATCTAATTAATTTTCTATTATTTTGTAGATTCGGGTGTTTCAAACTTGTTTGAATCCTCTTAGTATCATTGACAGAGCCCAACTAAAAATAGAATATATGGAAACCATGTTCCGAGCGGTAGGCATGACCGACAGTAACCAAATCCTCACATCGACATTTGATGTTGGAAACACTGAAAATGGGGAATCGTGTATATGATTTTTATTGAGGTTGAAAGAATATATCGATGGTATCTAGCCGGTTTTTAGGCGGATGAGATGTAGATGCTCATCGATTTTATCATAGCCAGTGGACAACTATCTTTACATGTAATCTAAGATTACTCGTCCCCAAGCGTATATGTGCCACAAAAAAATTGGCATTTTATAAAAATTAAATATAATATAAAATCATAGTTTTCATGTTAATTCTTATACATGTTGAATTGGTCTAAATCTGGACCACTGCAATGTATTCATCCTGCAGTGGCTGCCTAGGGAATCCATCCCAAAAGTGCATGCTCTAATATATACAACAAGGATACTGGGACTATGTCTTCATCAGATAATTCATTAAATGAGTTTATTGATGACATGCTCCAATTCAACAACGTTCACCGAATCTGATGCCAAGACTAATGGAAATACATGATTTTTGAATTGTGCGATCGATAAACAGGCTGCAAAATACTCCCCGAACCGCAAATCGTTGACAAGGCAGAAAGCTCTCTTATTAAAACAAAGTCAGTAGTCATGAAATACTAACTCCTCAACATCATACCGATGATGGCTCACTACCTCCTTACACAATAAGTAATGACATATTATTGGGTGTCATTCTACACCCATCGACACATCAACCCTCCAACCAAAACAAGACGTCTAGAAAATTTTAGTTTGTATGTTGTAGTGACAATCACGTCATATATATTATCATGCTGCAAAATTTTTAAAATTAACATACTACCTCAAACTAGGAATTTTTGTGTTCTAGACTTGCTCTATGATTTCCAGACTAGTTGTACAGTGTAAGGACTACTCTAGTTCTTCGTATCCTAGAGTGTTCCTGAGACTATTTTCTACGATTTCTCTTGTACTAATTTTTTCTAATACAAATACAACTTAAACAAAAAACTTAATTATCACCAACATCTATTTCAAACAAATTAATATTTCAAAATATAAAACACAATACATTCTGGTTCAGATAATAATCTAAAAACAAAATACTAAGATTAAAATAACGACACATACCCAAAAAAATGAGATTTTCACTATCAGTCGACATTTGTTTTGAAAATTGTTTGTTTGTGTTCTTGTTGTCCTAAACATTCAAAATATGTTCAAAACACAAGTCCGAAACGACTGAGAAGGTATATATAAGGGGAGCATATTGTTAGGATCGTTGTTAGGCCAAAACCATGATCAACATAGAAGAACAATGATGTTTCATTTTTCTAAAACCAATTCGTGATAGAAATGATTACTCTTACCTTATATGCTAGATTTTTTTTTTTTTTTGCCAGTGTGGAATTGGGTTTACACACTAACACATATTTACTGATCGGGTTAACAATCTAGGTGATCCGTATAAACCATGTGTCCGAAATGTGTTTCAGACTATATTGTTAGTTTTTAAAAGAGTAAATTACACGAATGGTCCCTATGGTTTAGGGTAATTTGCACGTTTGGTCCCTAACTTATTTTTTTAACTCGGAAGGTTCCTATTCTTATTTTTTGTTACGCGTTTGGTCTCTGTCTTATCTAAAAAAATACTATTTTGCTTTTGATTTTTTAATTTATTTAAATAAACACACGCCCAGCCCCAACCCCCTCACCTTACTTTACCTATCCCACCATTTTTTTCTATTTAAATAATAGTCTTTTTAGGTAAAACAGGGACCAAGTGTGTAACAAAAACAACAGTAGGGACCAAGCGTGTAACAAAAACAAACAGTAGGGAGCTTCCGAGTTAAAAAAATAAGTTAGGGACCAAACGCGTAAATTACCCCAAACCATAAGGACCATTCGTGTAATTTACTCTTTTTAAAAAACTTGTTATTTTATAAAAGGGAAATCTCCAGAAAAGTCCTAAAATTTTACCCTAATTTACGAAAAGGTCCAAAACTAAATTTTGTTTACGAAAAAGCATGAATTACTGGTAAAAATCGCGATTTGACCCCTTTTTCCGGTTTACCGGTTTTATTACTTACTTGTTTCACTAAAGTCCCATTATTTTACCATAATTTGCGAATAAATCCCAAAATAAAATTTACTGATGATTTGGCCATTTTCTTCATGTAACATACATTTTATCGGTTTCATTGATGACTTAGCCACCTAGTCATTAAATTAGTTGATAAGATGGATACTATGGATTATATAATGCTACATTTACTGTAAAATTTGATATCCATCTCATCGGCTCATTTATGACTATGTATCTACGTCAGCAATGAAACCAATAAAATGTGTGTTTTAAAGAAAAAATGGCAGAAAATGAGTTATGTTTATGAGATGAATATATTAGGTTACATAAGATTAGATAAGCAATTTGATATTTCTTATAAACGTAAAAAATAACGTTGTTGTTGTTAGTTTATGTAATTATTGTAGTCTTCGTTTGATGCATTTTATGTTCCAAAAAAATACACAATACATCAGGATATCAAATTTTATGCTAAACATAACATTATATAACTCAACATATCCATCTCATCATCTCATTTAATGACTAGGCGTCCGGGTCAACAATGAAACCAGTAAAATGTATGTTACATAGAGAAAATGGTCAAATTATCAGTAAATTTTATTTCCGGACTTATTCGCAAATTAGTGTAAAATAATGAGACTTTAGTGAAACGGGTAAGTAATAAAACCGGTAAACCGGAAAAAAATGGTCAAATCATCATTTTTACCAGTAATTCATGCTTTTTCGTAAACAAAATTTAGTTTGAGATTTTTTCGTAAATTAGGGTAAAATTTTAGGACTTTTCCGGAGATTTCCTTTATAAAACTATTAAAAGTATGTTTACTCAATTTCTCTTAGAATGTATCTAGCTTACTTATGAGTGATTGTTCGTCACCGTTCAGGTTGTTATCATGAAGATGATGACGACCCATATCCAGACACACTTGTACCTCCTGCCATGGAGTGACACTCACTAACTTGTACACATGTAGCATCTCTTACCTCCATGTGTTCTATTTTCCATGCCATTCGATCTTACATGTCACGCTCTCCGTCACCTTTTTCCTCCATAAAAACCAACCTCTCGCTCTCCATTTGACACACCTTCATCAATGGCGTCCAAAGCTTCTTTGATTCTCTCATTCCTCCTACTCTTCTCCACCTGCCTCGCCCGCCACCAGCAACAACAGCAGAAGCAGCAGCAGCTGCCGCAAAACCAGTGCCAGATTGGAAGAATCGATGCTCTTGAGCCATACGATAGGATCCAAGCCGAAGCTGGTGTCACTGAGTTCTGGAACGCCGATGAGAAGCAGTTCCAGTGTGCCGGTGTTGAGTTTCTCCGACACCGGATTCAACCTGGTGGACTTCTCTTGCCATCCTACGTCAACGCCCCTCTCTTGTCCTTCATCGAAAAAGGTGTTTTATTTTTCCTTTCCAGACTTTGAATTACTTCAAGAATAGGAATTCATGGGTTGTTGACTCGTTCATCTGATCTGTACAGGTAGGGGTGTTCATGGGGTTATATTGCCGGGATGTCCAGAAACCTATGAATATTCTCAGGAACAACAGTTTTCCGGTCAGAGCGAACGCAGAGGACAGAAGTTTGAAGGGTTACAAGATCGCCACCAGAAAGTACGGAACTTGAACCAGGGAGATGTTGTTGCCATTCCCGCCGGAACAGCTCACTGGATTTATAACGACGGCGAGACAGAACTTGTTGCTGTAGTCTTCTTCGACACTCAGAACAGCGCTAACCAGCTTGATCAAAACCACAGGGTAGATAAATTACGTTAGTTCAAAACTATTAATTACCACTTGTAGAACTAACTAAAAGATTCGAGCTTATAATTAAATGTTTCAGAGATTCTTCCTCGCCGGGAACCCTCAAGGTCAAAGCGAACAACAACAAGGTCAGAGACAACCACGCAGACAACAAGGTCAGAGCCAGCAGGAGCAGCCCTACCGCAATGCTGGCAATATCTTCAACGGTTTCGATGTGGAGTTCTTAGCAGAAGCATTCAACGTTGACAGGGAGACTGCTGAGAAGCTTCAAGGACAAAGAGACCAAAGAGGTCACATCGTTAACGTCGAACAAGATCTTCAAATCATCAGGCCACCGCAAACCAGACAACAGCAAGAACGAGAACAACAGGGTGGACGTCAAGGTGGACGGAGCAACGGTTTTGAAGAAACCATTTGCAGCTTGAAGCTAAGCGAGAACATCGATAACCCCACCCACGCCGACTTCGTAAACCCACAAGCCGGCAGGATTTCAAACCTCAACAGCTTCAAATTCCCCGTTCTCCGGCAACTTCAACTCAGCGCCGAGAGAGGCGAACTCCACCCGAATGCAATTCAGGCACCACACTGGACATTAAACGCCCACAGTCTTGTGTACATCACCGACGGAACCTTGAGGATACAGATCGTGAACAACGCAGGGGAGTCAGTTTTCGACGATGAGCTCAGGGAAGGACAGGTGGTGGTGATCCCACAAAACTTTGCAGTGATCAAGAGAGCCGGTCAACAAGGATCGAGGTGGATTTCTTTCAAGACCAATGACAACGCTATGATAGCTAATCTTGCTGGTCGTGTATCGGCCATCAGGAGCATGCCGGTGGATGTGGTGGCGAATGCGTATCAGTTGTCAAGAAACGACGCTCAGAAGCTGAAGTTCAGCCAGCAGGAGTCGCTTTTGCTTAGCCCCAGCTCTTATTCTAGGAGCCAGGGGAGGGCTTCGGCTTAAGTGAAAGTCTCTGCACTGACTTTAGGGTTTGAATAATTAATAAAGGATGTAACAAGAGTTGTATAATAGTGCAAGAGTAATAAGACCTTAAAACCTTTCAAATTTTGCTTATCTTTGCATGCTCTTAATTTTAATGGCAAGTCGCAAATTGCATCTATTTTCAAATTTCAAAATGCAATTTTTTTATTTGATTATAAATTACTAGTATAAATCATAAACTGCTAATTCAATAATATGCTCTCCACAAAATAAATCAAAACACTTGATTTAAGGTGATTATAAATTGCATCTATTTTCATATTTTTTGAAAGTGTATTAATTTTGTATGCCTTTTTTTTAACGGCAGGTCACCTCAAACTAGGATTCCAAAACATTTCATACTAAATGTGATATATATGATCATTGATATATCTATCTTGATGGTGGTTAATTTCATAGCAAACAAGAAAACAGAGGAAGAAGAGAAACATTGGAAAAACTTACTACACTGCTCTTGAACTTCAAAAACAAAAAACCATCGGAAAACATTAAATGGTTTCTACTATTTATACTGAAAAACTGAAACTACCCAATTAAATTTATCTAGACTAAAATATTAACTAATCATATGACTAGTGAAAGTGAAAAGTTTCATGGACTCACTGGTGGACGTAAACTGAAACTACCCAATGAAATTTATCTAGACTAACATATTAAGTAATCATATGACTAAGTGAAAGTGAAAAGTTTCATGGACGTAGAAACTTACCGTAGTAGCGGCACATTTTTTTCTGACCAAATATAAAAACATAAAAAGAAAGTATGAATGTACCACCAAACATCTTTCCAGTGTTGTAGCGGCCACAGTTAGAACTAAAACCAACTTTAACAACCTATAAATCATAGAAATCATATAATAATATCAATGTTAATTTCCCCGTTTCCACCATCAATCGAGAAATTCACACTTTTTTTTGAAGCACCTAACCGAAGTTTGTAGATAATCTCCTCAACTTTGGTTTGCTTCTTAAATGATACGTTTAATAGATTGTTATTAGAAATTCATACTTTTGTGTTGATTTTTTTTATGAAAAATGATTTTTAAGGTCGGCCATGTGCAAAGAGTCAAAATTGACCCCTAAATATAATTTTTTTTATATATATAATAACTATAAAACGGATGAAATGTCTTCAGAGAAAAATATAAAGTAAATTAAATAAATAAAAAAAAAACTTATATAAATTTTGAAGGGCTAAATATATGTACCCTAATAAATAAAGATTTTTTTGTCAAATGTGACTCTCTCATTAACTTGGACACAAGTCATTTTCTGATATTTTTTAATAAATATTTTTTCAATGTGTCATTTTCTCATTTTTTATTTTTTTTAATTAACACATCACATTTACATGACAATTAATAATTACCTTAATTGAAAATAGTCAATAAATTACAATATTACTGCTCATATATATTGTATTTAATATGTTTCCTTTTAAATTTAAATTTTAAATAATTTTTTGTTTATTTAATTTTTTATTTTATCCAACCCGTATGACATACGGGTCTCACAACTAGTAACTAATGAAAAGAAATTGGAACATGAAAAGAAATTAGAAAGTGGAAAAGATTGCAAAACATCTAACATAAATAAGGCGCTGAAAATGTAAGTTGGAATATAATCTATTTTATGCAAGTACGGGTGTATTAATGAAGACAATCGTATCTAGGAAAAAAATTGACAAAAGGATTCGAACACAGTTATATAAAGGAGAATATATGCGATTTAGCTTTAGCCTAACCGAACTAAACCACATAATACTTATGTCTAAGTAGTTGCACAATAATTATAGTAATTGCACAATAATAATATAAAAACTTTTCGGAGGCGAAACCGAGTAGTGGCTCGGGACCCCCCCCCCCCCCCCCGGTACACCTAACAGGTCCGCCACAGCATGAAATTGACCGGTCTATCCAGGGTAACGTGACTTGTGGGGATGGATTGAAGGTTTGCATAGAAGGTAAGGATTGGAGTGGAAAATGTGTCATGTACGTTAAAGTTGGAGCTTAAATGATTCGAGATGGTTCGACTCTAACCATACCTGTTTATTTATCGTGTTGTGTCGTATCAACACTTTTATTTGTGTGTCGAGATCTTGTCGGGTTGGTGGGTTTAAGGTTTAGACGTTGTAAATATATTGTGTCGTGCTATATAGAAACACTAAATAGGTTGAAAAAACTAGAAGTTGGAGAGGTGAAAAAGAAAAAATGAAAATAGGAAGGTTCATCTTGGATAAAAGAAACTGAATTGTAGTGCACATAATCATTTTTATGAAAAGATCAGACAATCACCACATCTTGCGGAAATATGAAGGCTGGTACTACAAACAACCTAAACATAAAATAAAAGGTCAAACCTCAACCTATGACCCAAAACCCTAAAGTGTGACCTAAATTCAACCATAAAGATATTTCGTACTTACAAAGGTCCAGAACCGAAGAAAAGGTTGCATAATGTAACACTCCAATTCAGGTATTATCACAAAAGCCCTTGAAGTTATTTAATGTTGCATAAGAAGTCCCTTAAGTACGTTGGGCGTACTCATGAGTACGCTTAGCGTACTACGTATTAATGATCGCGGAGGGGCAGCATGTACGCTGGGCGTACGTGACGGATGTCCAAACCGTAATTTCTGGACTTGAGCCCTATATAAGCATCCTTATCTCATTTGAGCCTCACCCTAATCAACCTCTTTCACCTTCAAAAGTCCCTAAAAACCCTAGAATCATTTGAGAGTGTGTTTTGAGCTTAAGGAGTGCATTTGTGGCCATTTTAGTGTCCATTCAAGAAGGAGGAGTTGCTAAAGAAAGCTTGGAGTGCCTTTGGGCTTCAAGAATCTGCATCTAGTTCACCTTGAGGATCTTCTGGAGGTATAAAGCTTTGATCTTGCCATCTTAATCATTAGATCTAGCTAGGGTTTTCTACTTTGTCCCTTTTAGTTGGTTATGGACCTCCTTTTGAGAGTTGAGCAACTCCAGAGGCTAAAAAGGTTAGATCTGAGGTCCTTTGGTCAATTCATAGCATAAAAATGAAGTCTTGATGGGTGTTTTGACCTCATGCATGGATTAAGACCCTTGGAAAGGTCTTAATGGGTTGTTGAGAACATATGGGACATGCAAAGGAATAAAGTTGCCAACTTTATGCCCTAGGACGTCTTAATGAGCTTAGATCTTACTATTGGACGTGAGGAAATCGAGTATTAAGCACTTAATGGAAGAAGTGATTAATCTGTTAGTACGTTGGGCGTAACTTAGCGTACGCAGTGCGTACGACCCAAGGAACCAGTACGCTGCGCGTACCAGGGTGGTACGCAAGGTGTATGCACAACAGATGGATTTGGACTTGTTTTGGGACTTTGGGCCTCAATTAGTCATTGGGTCTGGTCACGTTTTGGGGTTAGTGGGCCAGTTTCTCTGTTTTGGGCCATGGTTTCTATGGTTGGGCTTTATTGGGCCATGAGGCCCATTAATGGTAATTAGACATGGACTTTGGGCCCAATAGCAAAGGAAGACTTTTGGGCCATTGGGAAAGGACTTCGGCTTTGGACTCTTCAATGGAATAGTGTTCAATCCTAACCTTGAGTAATGTATTATTGTTCAGCACGGGTGGTTACGGACTGTTAGGAGGGCAGCTTTCGGATTCAGGAGACAAAGGTGAGTCTCCTCACCATACCAATGGGTCTAAGGCACCAAGGCCGACCCATTTTATGATATGTAGTATCCTAGTTAAGATTGTATTATGTGACATGTTAGTTGGTATGAGCTAGGAAGTATGTTATTGGTATATGTGGTATGTTGTATGGAAGACCATGGGAGAGCCCATGACACTTAGATGTAAGACCATGTGGAGAGCCCATGGCTTTCCTATCAAAGACCATGGGAGAGCCCATGACACTTAGGTGTAAGACCATGTGGGGAGCCCATGGCATCCTGGAGTAAGACCCTGGGGACGAGCCCACGACATCCCTATCTGTTGTATGCATGGCTTATGTGATATGTGTAGTTGTTATAGCTAGTATGATATGTTGTATGTGGTTTGTGTGTGGGTATGCTCTGGGGAACTCACTAAGCATTAGCTTACAGTTTGTGGATTTGTTTCAAGTACCTCTGAGCCCAAGGGCAAGGGCAAGGCTTGATGGCGCGGCGTGCACTCTCACTCGGGCATTTTTGGGACACTCTGATATTTTTGAAATAAAGTTGTATTTGTCATGGTTTTGAAAACAATTGTAACTGGTTTTTTTGGATGATGAAAATGTATTTTGGATAATTAAAAATGAAAATTTTCTTTTGAAAATTGGGTCGTTACAAGCTGGTATCAGAGCCTTGGTTTGAGGGATTCGGGCACACTCTCGAGTGTGTCGGGACTCAAACTAAGGAGATGGTAAATTGTTTTCAAAAAATAAAAGTTAAAAACTTTTGAGACTGGAAAAGAGGAGAGTGCAACGCACGTGATCAGCCGAGCCAAGTAATATGTTAGCCTTGTTATACTGATATTTGAGCTGTGATAATCGTATGGAACTTGCTATGTGTATGCTTTTAAAATTGTATACGGTTAGGAGCTTATAGCCTTAGAATGATTGATTTGGCCTTATTTCTTGTTCCTTGTTTGGTTGTGGACCTAGGGTAGAATCTTTTATTCGAAAGTCTATTTGATCCTTCTCTGTGTATAATTTGCATGCATAAAGGCAACCTGTTATAATTGGTCTGTTTGATGTGGGTAGAGCAAATCTTAGGACAACCTGGGATTTGGGTTATGCGGTGGTTTGTGGTGTATGGTTTATTTTGGGACGAATTGGAGTTATCAGGTAGAGTGTCGGGGAAAGGTACAGGTAGGTGTGGAATGTAGTATTGGGCCCGTACTACTGAAAGCACGAGACATGTACCCGGACCAACGCTAGATCTGACATCTCTAAGGAGGACCGGTGTGGGAAGATCCCCTATATAAATGTCCTAATTATTATGGTTTATGACTTTTCAGTTCAGCATGGTGATGACACGATTTGGGACAGGGGGATCAGGATCGGGATTTGGATCTGGATCGGGCAGCGGTACTGAGCCCATTGATGAGAGGCTGCGCGAGATCATCGCATCCGAGGTTACGAAGGGCATCCTTGACGCTACCCTAGTGATCTTTGGGACGGTCAAGGAGGGGATTATGGAGATTATGGAGGAGAGGCTCAGGTCATTCAGAGCCGAGATTATTGCGGGCCAAGTCGGGGCCCGAACTCGCTCGTTCCGGGAGTTCAAGGCGTGTGGAGCATCGGAGTTTTTCGGGGTCAGGGACCCCATTGTTAGCCGACGCTGGGTGGCGGATATTGAGAACGCCCAGCGCACGAGTTCTTGCCCTGATGCGGCAAATGTGGGTTTTGCTTCATGTATGCTGAGAGACAGAGCCCGAGATTGGTGGGGAGAGGTGACCAGCCAGGTAGGAGCAGTCGGTGTGGCTGAGATGATGTGGGCCGAGTTCGTTCGGCGATTCGATGCGGAGTTTGCACCACTTATTGAGGTTCAATGGCTTGTGATGGAGTTTCATGACCTTCAGCAGACCACCGAGACTGTGGCGGAGATCACCGCCAAGTTTCGGGAACGAGCTTTGTTGATCCCACAGTACGCTACAGATGAGAATATGAGGTGGATGAGATATCATTCCATGTTGAGGGATGATATCCGGGAGTTTGTGAGCTTTACAGGGTGAAAAACCCTGAACGAGATGGTGGAGAAGGCCCGTGAGCGGGAAATGGAGTTGGACTTCCACACCAAGCGGAAGCCTGAGCAGGCACAGGCGCCGGTGGGTCAGGCTAAAAAGCCTAAGACCTCAGACACTTCCAACAGGGGCCAGCAGGGCCGTGGCCGGTGTGCCAAGTATGGTAAACCGCACAATGGGGCTTGTCGGGCGGCAGGCTCGGGATGTTATGCTTGTGGACAATCAGGCCACGTGATCAGGGATTGCCCCAAGAAGGGCTTGATTTGTTTTCACTACAACCAGACCGGCCATAAAAAGGCCGACTGTCCGAAGTTGCAGGGAGGGGGAGGAGCAGTGGTGGCGCCCGCGCCCGCCACGATGAGGATCACGGCTAAGGCGGATGCTCCAGCGGTGAGGAGCCACGCCTTCCAGCTGACTACCGAGGAGGCTCGGGCAGAGCCAGATGTCGTGGTTGGTATGTATTTATTCTTCTTTGCTCTCTATTTATTCGTATTGCTTATATGTGCCTTGTGCTTATGTATATGGACCTTTTTGGTCAATGGTATGTCGGCTCATGTTTTGTTCGATTCAGGAGCTACCCGATCATTTGTGTCTCTTGCACTTAGCAAGAAGTTTCGAGATGCGCCGGGAACTTTGGATTCCCCGCTTGAGGTAGAGATTGCTGATGACCGCACTGTGAGTGCTGCGAGGGTGTATCAGCACTGTGTCCTGAACGTGTTTGGAGAGAGGTTCCGCGTTGACTTGGTTCCGATAACGTTGCGAGGGCTGAAAGTGATTGTCGGGATGGATTGGTTGGGGGCCAATGGGGCCATGATTGATTGTGAGTGCCAGTTAGTGAGGGTTCGAACCCCAAGTGGGGGAGAATTGGTTATTCATGGTGAAAGGGCCTCGCAGGGGCCGGCCCTCTATTCGGCGGCGAGGGCAAGGAGATTTCTGCAGTAGGGATGTACGGGATTTCTGGTTTATATCTCGGATACGAGGGTTGAGACCACGACAGATGTGGGCAGTGTGCCGGTTGTACAGGAATTTCGGGATGTTTTTCCCGAAGAGTTACCGGGAGTTCCTCCAGAGAGGCAGGTGGAGTTTCGCATTGATTTGGTGTCGGGTGCCACTCCGATAGCAAAGGCACCGCCCGAGATGCAGGAGCTATCTACGCAGCTTCAGGAGCTGCTAGACCGGGGATTTATTCGTCCGATCAGTTCCCCGTGGGGAGCTCCGATCCTGTTCGTGAAAAAGAAGGATAGATCACACAGGATGTGCATTGATTATCGAGAGCTGAAAAAACTAACAGTGAAGAACCATTATCCGTTACCGAGGATCGATGATTTGTTCGATCAGCTACATGGTGCGTCTTGGTTTTCCAAGATTGATCTTCGGTCGGGATACCATCAGATGAGGATTCGGGATGAAGATATACCGAATACAGCTTTCAGGATTCGGTATGGGTATTATGAGTTTGTAGTGATGCCATTTGGGCTCACCAATTCCCCATCAGCGTTCATGGATCTCATGAACAGGGTATGTAGACCGATGCTGGATTGGTCGGTGATCGTTTTTAGTGACGATATCCTGGTCTACTCTAAGACCAAGGAGCAGCACGAGTAGAATCTGAGGGAGGTAATGGAGATCCTGAGGGCGGAGAGGTTGTATGCCAAGTTCTCCAAGTGTGATTTTTGGCTGCGGGAGGTACAGTTTTTGGGGTACATCATCAACCAAGAGGGTATTTCGGTTGATCCAGCGAAGGTTGAGGAAGTGATGAAGTGGGAAGTACCGAAGAATGCTTCCGAGATCCGTAGCTTCTTGGGTTTAGCGGGCTATTATCAGAGATTTATCTAGGATTTCTCCAAGATTGTTGTGCCCTTGACCCGCTTATCCAAGAAGAATATGACATTTCGATGGGGTGCGGATCAGCAGTTGGCTTTTGAGACTCTGAGACGGAGGTTATGCGAGGCTCCGATCCTGGTACTACCCGAGGGATTAGATGATTTGGTGGTGTACTATCTGTCACACCCCCAAACCAGACAACGGAAACGTCCGGGGGTGGAGGACTTCATTTGTAGTATCACAACACATGCATTATAGTAATCAAAGTACAAACAACCACTGTATTTAAAAAGTATAAGTATTTACATGTGTTTCATCATTATATACTGAAACTAAATAGTTATACAAAAGAAGAAGACAAGACATAAATATGTACACTGTTCCAGAAAATCCTATATTTTCTGCTGTATGTGAAAAGTAGTTTTAGTTACATAAAATTGTTCTATTTGTAAACCAATGTTCTGTATTTGTAATCCTTTTGTAAACTTGTATCTGAGAGTGTGCCTGGTTTCATCAACTGTTATTGTAAACTGTAATGTTATATTGTAAACTGTATCTTGTAAACTAGTACTTTGAAAATGTACTTAAGTTTAGTTAATTATACACTAACGTATTGTTAATATCTTTTATGAGTTATTATAACCATACTGACTAGATGGCATGACCCAACGCTATGAATGCGCTGAAAGCTGTTGATAACAATCTGTCACTCACAGACGTGTATTCCTGACTGTAGCTAGCAGTCCGAGTGCGGGGTTGTCAATCCCAATATAGATCTATACACACATTGTTTTGATCCCCCGCTGGAGATTCTGGTTATAATGTCAGGACTTTAACTATATTGTTTAAATGAATTAAACAACCTGTATCACTTGACTCATAAAAAGCATATAAACGTTACATGTATAATAGTTATGAAAAACCCAATCATTCCGAAATAAATGACTGACAGTATGTTCTTGAATTAGTATTCTTAACATGTATCTGAAAGATGTATAACCTTGAATAGTTTTGAATCAAACCTTTGTTCTTGTAAAACAATGTACTTTAGTATACTTGAATCATGAATTAATGTTCTGTGAATCATAAATTATACCTATTATAATTTATATGTACTTTCTGAATTGATACTGAGTATTCATGAATGCAACCCCTTGCTCAACATGTTACAAAGGGTAATTGAACTTAATGAACTAACTTTTATACTTGTATACATATACAAATATATATAAGTAAAATTTAAATGACACTCGGACAAATAACTGATACTTGTAATCCCACATCCAAACAAGGAAAAGGAACCAAAGTGGGTTATCAGTCCTAAGCCTTTTAAATCTTATTTATATAAGTATATATATACTAGTATGATTTTTGGGAGAAATATAAGTTTATAAAAACATTTAAAAGAAGTTTGATATTTTAAAATTCATTTTGGTGACTTGATGTCATTTTGATACAATCACTGAAAACCATTTTATTTGATAATAATTGAAATCCATTTTGATAAGATATTTGAAACCATTTGTTTATAACACAAAATCTTTGTGTTAGACATGTATCCCCCCCACCTTAAAATAGTAAAAACTATGAAAATACGGGGGTATGAACTCACCTGAAGTGAGTGATTCGAGTGAAAGGTCGAGGTAGGATGTTAAGTGTCAAGTGAAGTCTTGAACACATACGGATCCTATTAAGCATATAATGATGCATATACGGATGTAAATAGTGTATATAACAACTAATTATGATAGGAAACCGCTTTAGGGACTAGGAAACACTTGAATTTAAGTGTTACAATCACATGTGATTACATTAAAGGGGTTTATGCTCACTTAAGGGAGTGTACGGTCTTGATGTGTACAGCCCATGTAGTGTACGGCCATGATGTGTACCGCCATGAGTGTACGGCCGTACACTCATTGAAGAAACATACAAAAATGGATGTTTATGGCCCTAACTAGCATCCATTCAGTGTTCATGGTCTTATGTTGAAACATGGGGTGAGTTTGAGGCCTATTCATGCATTAAACAAGGGTTTACGGCCATATGAAGTGTGTACGGCCGTACACCCTTCATGTTCATGCATTAGATGATGAATCAAGGCTAGGAATCAAGTGTTTCTCAAGATCAACAAGCATATAGAAGAGATACTCACACTTTGGAAGGCTTTTAAGGAGTTCAAGGCTCAAGAACAAGTAGGTGTTCTTGGTGAAAGTGAAGAAGATTTGAAGATCTAATCAAAAGAGAAGATTTCATGGATGAAAACATGGATCTTCACTAGATAAAGCCTTGTATCAACAATTCAATGGAAGGAATACTTACATCTTTGAAGATCAAGGTGTAAAACTTGATGATAGTTGAGAGAGAATCGGATTTTCTTGAGGTGAAAGTGTGAGAAGTGATAAAGAATGAAGGGAAAACATATATATATATATATATATATATATATATATATATATATATATATATATATATATATATATATATATATATATATATGTTTGGGTTCACGGCCACCTTGGGTGTATGGCCGTACACACATGTGTACGGTTGTACACTCATGTGTACGGTCGTGCACAAGTGTACGGCCGTACACTCCTCTAAATGGAGTGATTGGCCCGAATGCAATACAATGAACTTAAGTTATCTCATCCCTAAACCCAAACCTTGAATGCACTATGCTTAGAACACTCAAACAGACCCTGAACAATGCTAGAAGATAGCAGAAACGAGTCTGACTGTGATTGAATTTGAAAGATTGTACAAGATAGAAATTTCGGGTTGTCACATGTGACACATCGATTTCAGGGTTAGGTGCGGTACTGATGCAGAGGGGGCATGTGATAGCTTACGCCTCGAGGCAGTTGAAGCCTCACGAGGCGAATTAGCCCACTCACGACCTGGAGTTGGGGGCAGTAGTGTTTTCCATCAAGATTTGGAGGAACTACTTGTATGGGGTGAGGTGCACCATATACACTGATCACAAGAGTTTGAAGTATTTGATGGATCAACAGAACCTCAACATGCGACAGAGGAGGTGGTTGGATGTGCTGAAGGATTATGACTATTAGACTACATTTATTTGTATGTATCTTTGTATTATTTGTGTAGGTTATATGTAATTATTGTATGCCTCTTTGTATTCTTTGTAGGGGTTATATGTAATTATCTCCACTATATAATGAGCATAACCCCATGTCTTTTGATACGAAGATTCATTTACACATGGTATCAAGAGCCAACCCCTCCCTTCCTCTCCCTCGTTAAACTTTTGATTCCTCCTCTCCTCTTCTCTTCTTTTTGGTTTTATTCTTCCCCTCTCACCGGAATTCCATCACCACCATCGCCTCATCATGTCAACATCCAACCCCAATGATACCACCCTTCCCATGAACACCATCCTTCACCTTATCACAATCCGCCTCTCCTCAACTAATTACCTTCTATGGGTGAATCAAATGACCCCACTCCTCTCCTATCAACAACTTCTTGTCCATGTTGACGGCTCTTCTAATGCCCCGCCATCATCTATTACGGTTGATAACAAGACCACCGTGAACCCGGAGTTTGCAGAGTGGCAAGCCTCGGACCAACGCGCCCTCATTTTGCTTCAAGAATCTCTCACCGAAGAGGCATTTTCTGAGGTGGTGGGTTTCTCCACCGCCCGTGCAGTTTGGACGGCTCTCGAGTCTGCCTACATAAACTCTTCTATGGAGCGGGTTCAGAATCTTCATGACCAACTCTATCTCCTTTCTAAATGTACCGCTTCTGTTTCGGATTATGGTCGTCGTTTTAAGGCTATCTGTGATCAACTAGCGACCATTAGTCACGCGGTTGATGAATCCGACAAGTGCCATTGGTTTTTATGTGGTCTTGGTGGCTTATTAGAATCCTTTTCTATGGCGATTCGTGCGTCCCGTCATGCTCACCTTTTTCGTGATTTGCTTGCCCAAGTCGAGGGGCATGAAATGTTTCTTACCTCGCTTCATGGTTCGTCGCTGCCTCCCGTTGCTTTCACTGCTGAGACTCCTCCCGGGCGCAGCTCATCGGCTGTTGGGCGAGGTCGTGGGGCTCCTCGTGGTGGCGACGCTCGCGGTAGTCGTGGCCATGGGCGTTTTTCCCCTCATTGCCAACTATGTCGTACCAATGGCCATTATGCAAATCAGTGCCCGCAACTGTCCTCCTTTGCCTCTTCGGCCCCCGTGAATGACACCGACTTGGTGAAAGCCTTTCTAGCCAAATGTAATGTCAATAATACTCCCGACGCACATTGGTATGTTGATTCTGGTGCCTCGGATTATATGGTGTCTTCCTCGTGATCGGTTTCTCAACCCGCACTGTTCAATGGTGATGACTCGGTTCAATTTGGTAATGGTAATACACTTCCTATTTTATCTATTGTACATTCTTCTCTTGCTAATGGACTTCGGTTACGGGATGTGTTAGTGGTTCCCCGTCTCTCGAAAAATTTACTCTCCATTAGCCGGTTAACTTATGATAATGACGTGGATGTTATTTTCTCCAAATATTATTGTGAAATTCAGGACCGGGAAACGAAGCGGGCTCTAGCTTGCGGACGATGTGATCATGGGCTCTACATTCTTCCTAATAAATCGGTGGCGTGTGCTTTCTTTGCTCAGAATGGATCGAAGGCCTCTTTTGAGTTATGGCATTCCCGTTTGGGACATGTGTCGTTTGACACAATTTCTTTGTTAAATAAACTTGGACTTGTTTTGGTGTCTTCTATTTTACCTAAACCGGTTGTATGTTCGCCGTGCCAACTAGCGAAATCACATCGCTTACCCTTTTATAATAATGATAAACGTTCCGCTTGTGTTTTAGATTTGGTGCATTGTGACCTTTGGGGCCCATCTCCGGTTACTTCGGTTGATTCTTATCACTATTATGTGACGTTTGTTGACTATTTTTCCCGGTTCACATGGCTTTATCTGCTTAAGTCCAAATCGGACTTTTATATGGTGTTTGAGATGTTTATTACATTTGTTGAAACGCAATTTTCCACTAAAATTAAAACCTTTCACAGTGACGGGGGTACCGAATTTTGAACAAAAATGTTAAAATTCTTTTGCAAAAACATGGGATTTTTCACCAAATATCATGCCCGTATACCCCACAAAAAAATGGGCGGGTTGAACGGAAACATCGTCATATTATGGAAATCGGGCTCGCTATGATGTTTCACGGGCACATTCCTGCGTCTTATTGGGTGCATGCTTTTAGCTCCGTCGTGTTTATTATTAATCAGTTACCCACCAAGGTTCTTGACATGAAGTCGCCATTTGAGTTGTTGTTTCATCAGGTGCCCTCATATGACACTTTCCGTCCTTTTGGATGTCGCGTGTATCCTTATTTGCGTGATTATGCAGCTCATAAACTCTCTCCTCGGAGTATACCATGCGTATTCATTGGTTATCATCCGCAATATAAAGGCTATCAATGTCTTAACCCGGCTTCCTCACACATCTTTATTACTCGACATGCCCGGTTTGATGAGACTTATTTTCCCTTTGGTGGGTCTTCCGGCGCGACTCCCATAGCCTCTTTGCCTTTACATGAGTTTTTTGGAGATGTTTTAAGTATCCCGATTCCCTCCTCCCCGCCTATGGCTCCTCCAAGGTCGGCTGCCCCGTCTCCGCCTACCGCTCCATGTGTAGTTTGCCTGGAGCCCGTTTCTGTCGCACCTGAGGTCACCGAGGCTCCCTCAGCAGCCATCGATCCCACCCATGATGCCGATGCCGAACCGGTCCTCACCGGGTCAAGCTCTTCTTCTTTCGACAGCTCTTCTGGGCCCGAATCAGACATCGATCCCACTAACGAGTCTGCTTCAGCCTCTCCCGAGCCCGAAGTGCCCCCACCAGCCCCCCCCCCTCCCCCCCCCCCCCCCCCCGTCGTCACACCCCATGACCACTCGCGCTAAGGCGGGGATTTTTAAGCCACGTTATCGGGTTGATCTTGCGCACCTTCGGTCTTGTGGTCTGTTATCGGCTGTGCTCTCTTCTTCGGATCCGGTTTCTCATGTCACTGCCTTGCGTGACCCTAAATGGTGTAATGCTATGCGCTCCGAAATGCATGCGTTGCACCACAATAATACTTGGACGTTGGTTCCTCGTCCGCCTCACTCTAATATTTTTGGTTGCAGGTGGCTTTTTCGTACTAAGTATCGGGCGGATGGTTCTATTTGTTGGGTTTTGAGCATTCCAACACTTTCTAAGTGTACATGCAACCCTATTAAACCTTGGATCTATGTTTGTCTAAGATACATGCAAAATATTATTTTCCAAGGTTATTATAACCTATCTAGCATGGCATGGGGTACTTTTAACCATAAAAGAACTAGATGAATTACATACCTTTTGTTGATTGTTGATTCCTTGGAGTTTGAGAGCCAAGCACCAATAATGTGAATGCCTCAAATGGAAATCACAAATCACCACAAACTTGGAAAATGTATGAGAGAGTATACTAACTCTTGATTTTGGCCACCACACTTACACACACACTTAGGGTCTTTTTCATGCAACATAAGCTTGTTTATATAGTGTGCATGGTTAGGGTGAAACCCTAATAACCCATGTCTTTTCCTCTTCCAAGGATCCATGGGTTAAAATCTCCATGGATCATCCATGGAATTCCATATAAGCTTAGCCCATTAACAAATGAGCATTAGCCCACACCATATACAATAGCCCATGATTTAATTAGTCTTCTTTTTAATCACTAAATCAATTCATAATTAATTCAAGATTAAAACTAATTAAATAACATGACTTTATATTAATATATTATAACTTATAATATATTAATAAATCGTAAGTATACAATTCTCATAAAATTATCCATAAACAGTTTGGGTGAAGTGCAACCCAAATGGACCATGCCGGGTCGGGTCAAGTATATACCAAATAAGTTATGGACTTAGACACCTTATCCAACAGTCTCCCACTTGGATAAGTCTAATAACTGTATTTGCGTATGTTACTTCAGGAACCAACCAGCAATCGTAGCTCTCGAAAACTCTGTTGAACTATGAAGCGCCATTTTAGACAAGTGATCATATAATCCTCTGTTCTCATGATATCAGCCGGACAAATACATGGAACAACGTCATACTTATTGTCCAACAGTTTGTTTTCCGATTTCCGATTTGTTTGACAAAGAACTAAATTGAACACATTAATTAGGTTCTGACCGGGCCCGGTACATAGGTCAAAACAAAATCATCGAGGGGCCCAGATATCGCTTCTAATCCTCCAAGGACTAGAAGGAACAGATAAACTTCGACTCATATACTTGTTTCTACTGCTTGTTGAATTATACACAAAGGCACATTTTATAACATCAAGTTACTGATGCGTTTACGTGCAATCAATGCACAACCAACTCATAGGTAACAACTCATATCTCTAGGTTTGAAGACTTATATGATATTACCGTCTCACGATCACTCGAGATAAATTCCATGAAGTGATACAAGTGAGCGTGGGTTGAATCCAATACTCATAACTTATGAGCACTCATGAGTGTTGTAGCCATGTCCAACATCTTAGACCTCTACAACCAACTCATGACAGCTTGATTCATATCTACTTCCAACATATGACCGACTGTGGATAGTTTGAATAACTTAATCATTCGGAAAGAATAACCTAGTTATTATGGAAGTCAAAACATGCAAAGTGAAACACAATAATAATCGAATCCAATATGGTCTCAGAACCCTTTTGAATATAAATAAAACCACCTTTTATTTATCACCATATTGATTACACATTATTCATTGTATAATGTTTCAAATAATCAACTTAATACTTGAACAAAAACAACAGTCGTCCCATGCTCCTAGCACGTACACTTTGTTTTTCTAAACAATAGTTATGCCATACTCCAAGTATGCACACTATGTTTGTCTATGATCTTTACTTTGTGAAATAGATCAATTGAACATGATTCCAATGATGCTCATTTTACAATCCCAAATCCTTATTGTAAATGTAAGAATTCCTAATTCCTACCATTTACCAAAAAAAATTGTTAGATTTTAAACTTATATGCACTGATCCTCTCGTAATGATTATGCACAAGGTCACCAAAACCTTGTCATCAGTCATTACAGAGGATTCCAAAGGAGATCAACTTTATGGAAACGAACTCTCATATTCAAAGTACATTGCTTTGAACATCCTTCTTGCATAAAAGTTTCTAACTTTCTCATAGATTCTTAATATCCAACTCCCAATATGGAAAATTTCCATATTCCTATTTTGATTATCATATCTGAACAAGAGCTACCTCTTTTCAGAATATATCCATATGGTCCTTCCAAAATTTAACACTATACTTCCAACTGTCCCTGAGCAACCAATCTTTGGTGAGCCTTAGATAGTCCTCGACAATTGCTTAATCATTTTAGTCTTATCCAATTCTAGACTTTTCCCTTCTTAATGCTTTGAGCATTTGGAAAGTTTAGAAAGGATGAATATTATAGCACATGTGACCGATCCTATACCCGAAGCATATGGGACACGATTCACGATGTCTCACATAAAGACCTGATACTGGATCAGTCTTTTGCTACAATATATTTTTTTATTTTCCATGTTTTCAAAAATCGACTATGAAGAGGGATGCCGTAATCATAATCGAATTTGAGAACACAATATATATAGAATTTCCTTATGTTGAAGCATTCCAACATAAAACTCATATATATGTCCTTGACTAATGATGATTAAAATCTCAATCTAAACTTTTTAGGATTGAAATGAAGTGTAATCTCCTCTCCCTTAATTATAGCAAAACAACCTTTTCAACCCCTACAACTTTACGAATTGAAACTTTTGTTTTTCTATAATTAACATTGCTAACTTGCAACACTAAACATAATAATCATGCTCCCACTAACATGATGATTATCAGCATAACACTTATGCTCCCACTAGCTCTGACATATTTCCAGAAATCAGCTGGACTTCTGAAATTTAGATTCGTACACCCTTTCTTAGATAGCTCACATGTGTGTCTAAACAATTTCCAGAACTATGAAAAGGGATTTCGTAATCATAGTCTTAATTGTTTAGACCTTTGCCATTTCTCACAAGTCCATGTTATTGTGCCGGTTAACCACACACGCTCCATTAACGACTTTGAGAATGCAAACATCACAATTGCTATCTACTTAAAATCTTCTTAGTGAAAGCATTTCCTCACCATCATTTTCATGAATCGGAGAGAAACCTTATGACACTTAGATTTTATGGTGTATGAGTTCCTATCCATGTGAATTTGTCAAAACCATAATCACAAGACAAGGTTAGTAACAAATTCAGCCTTACATGGATTGAACTTGTTCAATCTTAATTTCTTGTCATCTGGTAGCACAAGGCCCACCAATGCTTCCAAGCTGTTATGCACACAGTTTAGAACTAACAGAACTCATATGCATAGTCAACTTAATAGGAATAGACACAGAAACAAGAATTATGTCAACTTAATAGGTTTCAAACCTTAAGTCGTGTGCTAGTGATAAAACTCAGGTTTTACTCTTGATTAAATCTTGAAATCCTTTCAGGATCTTTAAGACTCCCACTGTCCTCTTGACATATAAGTTTCCCTAGTCAAGAATCATTCCTTGACAAAACAAATATTCAAGGGATAGTGCAGATTCTTATTAAGATAAACACTTCACACAATTAGTCTTAGTTGGTCTTTGTCTTATCCAAGACATCACAACTTACCAATTTCAAATGTACAGGAGTAGAAAACATTTTACACTACATTTGATAAGTGTTTTAAACCTTACTTTATGTCACTCAATGTTACAATATTGGAGTATGACTCTAAGAGTTGTTTTGGAACGAAGTATGATCCATCTTCTTGATTTTAACCATTCCAACAATTCATGACCCCTCATCTTAGTCATAACAATGCACTAAGATGTCCTTAGAGTATGAATTTGTGATATGGTTTCATAATCGTTAAGATGATTATAAAAACATGATACTAAAGTACTCTCCCATCTTTTCAGATTTGAGAAACTTTTATCTTTCTGCCAAATTTGATTCATCTCATCCGTTCTGCCATACATTGAAACTTTTCCAATGTTACAGAATTATACTTAACCTTATAAGTATAACCATATTTATTAATCTCTAGTAAATCATGACGAATTGATCTTTGTGGTGGACCTTGACCAGCACACACCCAGTGTACCTAATTCCTTAGTCCTTCAATTGACTCGCATATGCATGTGATTAATGAATTAGTCTTAATTTTTTACAAAGATGAAAATTCTCATCCATCATACAATACAACTTGTATGATTCCAAGTTTCTGTCTAACTGAAGCTTGGGTGATGAGAACCTTTCCTCATTTGGTAAATTCAGACACTACCACAAATGAGAGAATCAAACTCATATTTCCAATATTTCTAGAAACATACAAACATCAATTTCCATAAATGCCATTGTAAGGGGATATAATATAAAATAAACTAAACAAAACTTTTATTTCTTTATTAAAATGCGGAAAAATATTCCTTACAATGCATCTTCAAATGAAAACTATGATATTACATATTTCCTAGCAATCTATCATAACTTTTAAGTAGTAGCTCAAAAATCCGATCCTCGAACCATGCGATAGAAATTCATCTTCGTGATCAGATTCAACACACTCTTATTTTAACCTTCCTTTTGCCCGATCCTGCTAAACATCAAGATGCAACCTAGTCACATCATGTAATAAAATTCAACAATTAGGAACTTTAACAAAGTTAGATAGTGGACTTACCTGAAGCCGAGTCAAACATTTTGTCTCTACTTGCTTTCAAACATTTCAGGTATTCTAGGCAGCTTCGCTTCCAATTTCCCTTCTCATGACAATAAAAACATATAGACTCTTTGGGAATGGTACATGAGACAATCACAGACTTAGCCTTTCCCTTTACCTTTTGGTCAACCGGGTTGACCAAGGCCGATCCCTTTTCATTGGGAAGAGAAAGCTTTTCTGGACTTCCAATGTTACCATTGTCCATGTCCATGGAAGTTTGAGAATTAGACCTTCCATCAATATTTGCTTGACCATTGTGCCAAATCATTGCTGATTCAGCAGCAACAAGCAAATAAGAAAGATCTATTAGGGTTATGTCAGGATCTGTCATATGGTAGTCTTTAATAAACTCACCATACGACTCAGGAAGTGACTGAAGAACCCAGTCAACAACGAACTTCCTTGAAATAACAGCACCCAACATTCTCAACCTGTCAATGTGTGACTTCATTCCTAAGACATGAGTGCACACAGGTCTTCCATCTTTATGTTTCATTTCTAGTAGAGCTTGAGTGATCTTGAACCTTTCAAGTCTTCGGGCTTGTGGGTCAGGGAGAATAAATGGAGGAGGTGGGGGGGAGTGAAGCATGATTTTGAGGGACATCATCTTCAAGAGGAAAGCTTGTTTCAAGCGATTTGGGAAGATCATAGTTGTCTGAACCAGACATCTACAATGGGAGAAAATCAAGTTAGTTGATTCAAGTCCTTAATATAACACCCAATATGAAATATTAAGGCTAGGACCCAACACAATATTTTATAACTTGGAAGAGGGATGCCGTAATCCAAGCTATAAAATATTTGAAGGTAGGTGAATGACGATTCACCAATTTCCACCATGAAAAACGAAATAATTTATTAGGTTTTAATTGGATTTGAAACTCCTAGATCTTTTGAGATTCATTGAACTTTTCAATGGCATATTTCAATCTCGATTGTGCCCTTCACAAATTGTGACTGGGATGCCGAGGATCACAAAACAAGGTGTGAATAACCATGCAAACTCACTTGGTACCCTTAATATTATCACCTAATCGATGTGCCGGTTAACCACACACGCTCCACCGATCTATGATAAACATTAAGTCACCCTTCGTGATCCTTACTGTCCATGTCAGTGTGCCGGTTAACCACACACGCTCCACCAACGACTTGGTAAGGTACAAAGTGTGAATTTCATGGGTTAGCACCATATTCACATTTTCCTAAAGTAACTAAGATTGGGAATTTATAAAAGGTTTAGTTACTTTATAATATTCATTATACTTTTAATGAGAATTTAAAGTCATTGTCCTACCCGTTCGGCTAACGACCCTCCACCGATCAAGGAAGCGGTGGGTGAGAATGGACACCCATTAAGTTGCCATTTTATAGGCAACAACCTTATACCCCCCTTATAGACCAGCTTTGTGAATGAGGCCTACTAACGGTAAAACGACTTGGTCTTATACATATATATAATAATTAACCATTAATGTTATAAATAGTATAAGGGTTGAATTTTAACTTTTAAAACTCTAAGGGTTTGTAATTAAAGTTTATTAAAGTGTGTGAAACTTTACAAATTCCAAAACTTGAGGGCAAGTTTTGTAACTATCCAAAACTTTTCATTTCATAACTTATGAATTAAAGGTTCATAAAAATGAAGACTCTTCATTTTATGTAACTTATGTGTTTTAAGTGTGTGTTTAAAAGAAGTGACCTTTGGATATCCATAACTTGAGGACAAATTATGGACTCCATTAAAACACATAAATGATCAAGAATTAATCCTAAACAATTCAGCAAATAATTCCTATCATCTTCTAAATTCATAAGAACATGAACATGATCATCAAAGTTTCAAGAATTATATGAGCACATACAAAGCATGAAATTTTGATATAAGCTATTGTAAATGGATTAGAACTACCATTACACCAACTAAAACAAGTTTTAAAACACCAAAACAGTTTAGGGTAATGTTTCTAGTCCATTTCCAGCAGCAAAAGTCGAAAATCTGCATTCTGAGGCTCCTACTCGCCGAGTGCACGAACCTACTCGGCGAGTAGGATGAGTTTACACATGAACTCGGCGAGTCCCCCCATGGACTCGGCGAGTTCATCAGTCAGACAGCAAAAAATCGACCTTTTATCACTATTTTGCATCAAGTATCAAACAAACAAGCCTAGGCTCTGATACCACTGTTGGATTTTGAGCATTCCAATACTTCCTAAGTGTACATGCAACCCTATTAAACCTTGGATCTATGTTTGTCTAAGATACATGCAAAATATTATTTTCCAAGGTTTATAACCTATCTAGCATGGCATGGGGTACTTTTAACCATAAAAGAACTAGATGAATTACATACCTTTTGTTGATTGTTGATTCCTTGGAGTTTGAGAGCCAAACACCAATAATGTGAATGCCTCAAATGGAAATCACAAATCACCACAAACTTGGAAAATGTATGAGAGAGTATACTAACTCTTCATTTTGGCCACCACACTTACACACACACTTAGGGTCTTTTTCATGCAACATAAGCTTGTTTATATAGTGTGCATGGTTAGGGTGAAACCCTAATAACCCATGTCTTTTCCTCTTCCAAGGATCCATGGGTTAAAATCTCCATGGATCATCCATGGACTTCCATATAAGCTTAGCCCATTAACAAATGAGCATTAGCCCACACCATATAAATACAATAGCCCATGATTTAATTAGTCTTCTTTTTAATCACTAAATCAATTCATAATTAATTCAAGATTAAAACTAATTAAATAACATGACTTTATATTAATATATTATAACTTATAATATATTAATAAATCGTAAGTATACAATTCTCATAAAATTATCCATAAACAGTTTGGGTGAAGTGCAACCCAAATGGACCATGCCGGGTCGGGTCAAGTATATACCAAATAAGTTATGGACTTAGACACCTTATCCAACACTATTGAGCGGCACAAGGCTCGTCTTGTTGCTCAAGGTTTTAGTCGAGTGTCGGGTCTTGATTTTTCGCATACTTTCAGTCCTGTTGTCAAAGCTGCCATGATCCGTGTTGTTCTTTCTCTCGCCATTGTTAATGGGTGGCAGCTGCGTCAACTTGATGTTAATAATGCCTTTTTACATGGCAAGTTGGGTGATACAGTTTATATGAAGCAACCCCCGGGGTTCGTTGATACTCGGTTTCCTAATCATGTTTGCAAGCTCAACAAAGCTATCTATGGGTTGAAGCAAGCCCCACGTGCGTGGTTTCATCGGTTAAGCTCTTTTCTGGTTACTAATGGATTCTCTTGTAGTCGGGCTGACCCATCTTTATTTGTTTTTCGTCGGGATCACTGCATTCTTTACTTGTTGGTGTATGTGGATGACCTTATCCTCACTGGATCCGACACCTCCGTTATGTCTAGCTTTATTGCCAAGCTTCATGCTGAGTTCCGTATTAAAGATCTTGGGGACTTGGGCTATTTCCTTGGCCTCGAGGCGACGTCGCTTCCACACGGTCTCTTCCTCAGCCAGGCCAAATATGCTCATGACATTGTTTCTCGTGCAGGTCTACTTGATGCTAAGCCCATGATGACTCCCCTTGCCACCAATGCCTCTCTTGTTAATGATGGTCCCCTTTATGAGGACCCCATGCGCTATCGCTCGTTGGTCGGAGCACTTCAGTATCTGATGATTACTCGACCAGACATTGCGTATGGTGTGAATCAGGTCAGCCAGTATCTTTCTGCTCCGACTGTCGCTCGCTTTCAAGCTCTGAAGCGTCTTATTCGTTATGTGAAGGGAACGCTCACTTTTGGTCTCACTTTTTCTCGGCCCAAGTCCACCTCTATTGTGGGCTACTCTGATGCAGATTGAGCTCGTTGTCTTGATACCCGACGTTCCACTTATGGCTACTCGATATTCCTGGTGGGTAATCTTGTATCTTGGAGTGCTAAGAAACAGCCGACCGTTTCTCGCTCCAGCTGTGAATCTGAATATCGGGCCATGGCGAACACTACCGCCGAGATTATTTGGCTTACTCATCTTCTGCGTGAGCTTCATGCTTTGCCTTCCGGTCGACCAACCCTCCTTTGTGATAATCAGATTGCGCTCTTCCTCACCCAGAATCCTGTTGCTCACAAACGTGCCAAACACATTGACCTTGATTATCATTTTGTTCGTGAGCTCGTTGCATCTGGCAAACTTATTACTATGTTCGTTCCAACCAAGCTTCAAGTTGCGGATATCTTCACCAAAAGCCTGCCTCGTCAGCAATTTGAGCAATTTCGTCGAATGTTGCGCCTTGGTCCACCACCTGTCGCTTGAGGGGGGATATTAGACTACATTTATTTGTATGTCTCTTTGTATTATTTGTGTAGGTTATATGTAATTATTGTATGCCTCTTTGTATTCTTTGTGGGGGTTACATGTAATTATCTGCACTATATAATGAGCATAACCCCATGTCTTTTGATATGGAGATTCATTTACCCAATGACTGTGAGATCCTATTCCATCCCAGGAAGGCCAACGTGGTGGCCGATGCTTTGAGCCGCAAGGCGGCAGGTTCCCCGATTGGTAACGTTTGTCTGAGGATGACCGTGATCTCTCCATTGTTGTATATGATCAAGGAGGCTCGGGTCGAGGGGGTGAAGAAGGAGAACTGGAAGATAGAGCGGATTCGGGGGCAGTATCCTTTGTTTGTTAAGGATAGTCGTGGCCTTTTGACACAGTGTGGCCGAGTATGGGTACCGGTGACTGGAGGAGTGAGACAGAAGATATTGGAGGAAGCACACAAGTCCAAATTCTCTATACATCCAGGGGCTACAAAAATGTATAGAGATTTGAGGCTGAGTTACTGGTGGCCCTGCATGAAGCGGGAGATCGCCTGGTTTGTGGAGCGGTGCTTGACCTGCAAGAAGGTCAAGGCTGAGCATCATCGGCCTCATGGCAAAGTTTAGCCGCTACCCATTCCCACGTGGAAGTGGTAAGAGATCACTATGGACTTCATTACGAAGTTACCGAGGACGGCAAAGGGTGTGGACGCCATATGGGTGATCGTAGACAGACTGACGAAGAGTGCCCACTTTATTTCGATCTCTGAGAGTATGTCCGCCGAGAAGTTGGCAGATATTTATGTAGGAGAGGTGGTGGCTAGACACAGGGTGCCAGTATCGGTAGTATCTGACAGGGATGTTCGGTTTACATCCAGCTTCTGGAAGAAGTTCCACGAGGAACTGGGCACTCAGCTGCATTTTAGTACAGCGTACCTCCCTCAAACAGATGGCTAGAGTGAGAGGACGATCCAGACACTGGAGGATATGCTGTGAGCATGTGTGTTGGATTTTGGAGGGAGTTGGGATACGTACCTTCCGCTGACAGAGTTTTCATACAATAACAGTTACCATGCCAATATCGACTGACCTCCATTTGAGATGTTGTATGGTAGGAGATGTAGGACTCCGGTTTGCTGGGACGAGGTTGGACACTGGGTCATAGGGATCACTGAAATGGTGCTCAAGACTACCGGGCTGATTCAGCAAGTGCGTGACCGACTGTGAGTCGCGCAGAGCCGTCAGAAAAGTTATGCCGACCGGCGGCGATCGGATCTTGAGTTCCTGGTAGGGGATTTTGTGCTATTGAAAGTGTCTCCCTGGAAGGGGGTCATCAGGTTTAGAAAGAGGGGAAAGTTCGGGCCACGATATATAGGCCCTTTCAGGAATACGGCCCGGGTGGGCAAGGTAGCATATCGCTTGGAGCTGTCGGGTGAGCTTAGCCAGATTCACAACACTTTCCATGTGTCACAGCTCCGGAAGTGTGTCACAGACGAGCCCGCGGTCGTTTCTCTGGACGACATTCAGGTGGACGAGAGCCTGAACTACATTGAGAGGCCCATTGCGATTTTGGATAGGAAGACCAAGGTTCTTCGGAACAAGGAAGTGAAGCTTGTAAAGGTACAATGGCAGCACCGAAGGGGCTCCGAATGGACATGGGAGCCGGAGGATGAGATGCGGGAGCATTACCCCGATCTATTTGCGCATACAGAAGTTCAAGTGGGGGAGAGTTGTAACACTCCAATTCAGGTATTACCACAAAATCCCTTGAAGTTATTTAATGTTGCATAAGAAGTCCCTTACGTACGTTGGGCGTACTCATGAGTACGCTTAGCATACTACGTATTAATAATCGCGGAGGGGCAGAACGTAAGCTGGGCGTACGTGACGGACGTCCAAACCCTAATTTCCGGACTTGAGCCTTATATAAGCATCCTTATCTAATTTGAGCCTCACCCTAATCAGCCTCTTTCACCTTCAAACGTCCCTTAAAACCCTAGAATCATTTGAGAGTGTGTTTTGAGATTAAGGAGTGCATTCGTGGCCATTTTAGTGTCCATTCAAGAAGGTGGAGTTGCTAAAGCAAGCTTGGAGTGGCTTTGGGCTTCAAGAGTCTGCATCTAGTTCACCTTGAGGATCTTCTGGAGGTATAAAGCTTTGATCTTGCCATCTTAATCATTAGATCTAGCTAGGGTTTTCTACTTTGTCCCTTTTAGTTGGTTATTGACCTCCTCTCGAGAGTTGAGCAACTCCAGAGGCTAAAAAGGTTAGATCTGAGGTCCTTTGGTCCATTCATAGCATAAAAATGAAGTCTTGATGTGTGTTTTGACCTCATGCATGGATTAAGACCCTTGGAAAGGTCTTAATGGGTTGTTGGGAACATATGGGACATGCAAAGGCATAAAGTTGTCAACTTTATGCCCTAGGACGTCTTAATGAGCTTAGATCTTACTATTGGACGTGAGGAAATTGAGTATTAAGCACTTCATGGAAGAAGTGATTAATCTGTTAGTACGCTGGGCGTAACTTAGCGTACACAGTGCGTACGGCCCAAGGACCCAGTACGCTGCGCGTACCAGGGTGGTACGCAAGGCGTATACACAACAGATGGATTTGGACTTGTTTTGGGCCTTTGAGCCTTTGGGCCTCAATTAGTCATTGGGTCTGGTCACATTTTGGGGTTAGTGGGCCAGTTTCTCTGTTTTGGGCCATGGTTTCTATGGTTGGGCTTTATTGGGCCATGAGGCCCATTAATGGTAATTAGACATGGACTTTGGGCCCAATAGCAAAGGAAGACTTTTTGGTCATTGGGCTAGGACTTGGGCTTTGGACTCTTCAATGGAATAGCATTCAATCCTAACCTTAAGTATTGTATTATTGTTCAGCACGGGTGGTTACAGACTGTTAGGAGAGCAGCTTTCGGATTCAGCAGACAAAGGTGAGTCTCCTCACCATACCAATGGGTCTAAGGCACCAAGACCGGCCCATTTTATGATATGTAGTATCCTAGCTAAGATTGTATTATGTGACATGTTAGTTGGTATCAGCTTGGAAGTATGATATTGGTATATGTGGTATGTTGTATGGAAGACCATGGGAGACCCCATGGCACTTGGATGTAAGACCATGTGGAGAGCCCATGGATTTCCTATCAAAGACCATGGGAGAGCCCATGACACTTAGGTGTAAGACCATGTGGGGAGCCCATGGCATCCTGGAGTAAGACCCTGGGGATGAGCCAACGGCATTCCTATCTGTTGTATGCATGGCTTATGTGATATGTGTAGCTGTTATAGCTAGTATGATATGTTGTATGTGGTTTGTGTGTGGGTATGCTCTGGGGAACTCACTAAGTATTAGCTTATAGTTTGTGGATTTGTTTCAGGTAACTCTGAGCCCAAGGGCAAGGGCAAGGCTTGATGGCGCGGCGTGCACTCTCACTCGGGCATTTTTGGGACACTCTGATATTTTTGAAATAAAGTTGTATTTGTCACGGTTTTGAAAACAATTGTAACTGGTTTTTGTGGATGATGACAATGTATTTTGGATAATTAAAAATGAAAAATTTCTTTTGAAAATTGGGTCGTTAAACATAATTTATGGAACTTGCTTACTTGTACCCTAACACCTTGATCTTTCCACCAAAATTCTCTTCAAGAACACAACAAGGGCTAAAGGTTTAGACCTATGTCGCCACTGTGCCGTGGAGGATACCTGTCGTACCGTAATCAAAACCCAACTTACAATCATTCAAAGGACATGGTCATGCCGCGACCAACAACCTACCGTGCCGTGGCTAAAGGTTTTTCCCCAAAACCTTATCCTCAAAATCCTTTAGTCTTTAACTATAAAATCTAGAAACATGTGTAAGATGTGGGCTACTTCACTGTTATACATTTGTTTCAATGACCCGATGTTTACATGTCCAGTTAAATCTCGTGTGCCAAATTCGTTTGATTCGCTTATGCTTCCCATCAAGCAAATAAATATTACTTTCACAAGTTGAACGAGCATAATGATTTTGTCACCTCCTTCCACAAGTTGTCCCAAGCTTATGATGTTAGAACATAAGCATGGTAAAACTTCTCTTAGCATATGTTTTTCACCATATTTACATTTGAACATAATAGACCCCTTACCTAGGGGTGACAGTTCTCGACACCATACAAACCCAACACGCAAGTAAGCGGGTTTGGATAATAGATTTCAACTAGTTTAATTAAATGAGTTGACACGACACGACACGAAAATTAATTGGGTTAGGTAAGGCTTCTAACTTTCAAAACGAAAATGATATGTTTATTTCTATGCAACTTGTTTTAATCTTTTAGGTAAATGGGGTATGCCCAAAACCAAAACTAAATATAAATGAAAACTTTGGGTTGAATCGTTTTGTAACGTGGAGGCCATTAACTAGCCTCACCAGTCAATACTTATTATTAGATTTTCACTTCTTCATTAATATATCATTCTCCATGATCTCACTTAGGGGTGCAAAACAGCCAAGCCGAGCCCGAGCTTGGTCAGGCTCGGCTCGGGCTCGTTTAAGTTATACGAGGCTCGAGCTCGTTTAAGTTATACGAGGCTCGAGCTCGAGCTCGGCTCGATTCGAGCTTCTTGTACCGAGCTCGGCAAGCTCATAAATAATTATACAAGCTCGACTCGGGCTCGGGCTTGGCTCGTTTTTTGTCTGACGTGCCTAAATAAGCTTAAGCTCGGCTCGAGCTCGTTAAGAAGCTCGTTTACTAATACCCTAAATACCTAATCCCCAAATATGTTTTTTATTTTAATATATAAAAATAATAATAATTTAATTTATATAAAGGCTCGTTTAGGCTCGCGAGCCTAAACGAGCTTAGTGACATAGGCTCGAGCTCGATCTCGTTTAATAAACAAGCTTAATATTAAGCTCGAGCTTGGCTTGGGCTCGTTTAAAATCAATTTCGAGTCGAGCTTTTAACGATCCGATCCCGAATAGCTCACGAGTAGCTTGGCTCGTCGTCCACTTCCCCTTCAATGTGACTATCCTAAAGTAAAATTATAGTAAAATTATTGTGTATTTCGCCCCACCATATCCGAAACTACTACTCCTTCCTACTTTCAAATTTTCTTTTCCACCTCTCCAACTTCTAATCTTTCAACCTATTTAGCGTTTCAATATAGCAAAGTGTTGATACGACACAACACGATAAATAAACGGGTATGGTTAGAATCAAACCATCTTGAAGCTTTTAAGCTTCAACTTTAAACGAACATGACACAACACAACATGACACATTTTTCACCCCAACCCTTACCTTCTATACAAACCTTCAATCCATCCCCAAACGTCACGTGAACCTGGATAGACCGGTCAAGTTCATGAAACTTTTCACTTTCATTAATCATATGATTACCTGCTCCGTTGCTATATTTTAGTATAGATAAATTTCATTGGGTTGTTTCATTTTTAAGTTTTTCAGTATAAGTAGGAGATACAATTTAACGTTTTCCAGTGGTTTTTTGTTTTTGAAGTTCAAGAGCAGTTTCTCCTCTTCCTCTATTTTCTTGTTTGCGGTTAAAGAAGAAAAAGGGTTGCTTCCTACATATTCCACATTCCAAAGTTTGTAGGACACTTAGGATTTACTTGTAAATAGTCTTGAATTGTAAACCTAATTAAAGGACATAAGAAATTAACCACCATCAAGATAGATGGCTCATATCGATGATCATATATATCACATGTAGTATGAAATGTTTTTGAATCCTAGTTTGAGGTGACCTACATGGGCGGAGCTTTATGAGGACGAGGGGTCGTGGCCCCCCTTATTTTTTAGTTAGAAATAAGAGCATCCATGTAACATCCCGGAATTTGCAGGTATTTCCGAATCCACCCATTTGTTATTATTTTGTCATTTTAGTCCTTGGGGATGGAAGGGTGTAGCCATGAGATGCCCTAATGGTTAATATTGTAATTTTGGATCAGGAGGAGTACGTTGCGCATACATAAGGGTACGCTGAGCGTACTAGGCGCACCCTAGTACGCTGGGCGTACTTATGTCAGGTGGAAACCCTAATAGTTAGTGTTTGGGTGGTATATAAGTGTCCTTATGAGCTCATAACCCTCTACCATTTGAGTCTCCATAGTCTTGAGCCGTTTTCCCCAAACCCTAACCTCTCTCTTGAGTGTATGAGCTAAAAGTGTGTGTTTTGAGTAGTTGAAGAAGAAGAAGTTGCATCAAGGTGTTGGAGAAAGAAGGCAACCTTGAAGATCTGAGATTATCTTGTCCTCTAGAAGCTCCAGGAGTTTGTGATTCTCGGTGAGTCAGTAGTCGGAGATTTCAGTACAGGTCGACATTGTGAGGCGAGTTCTTCTCACTATCTCAACAGGGTCTAAGGCACCAAGGCCAACCCTTTTGGATTGTATCCTGGTTATAGGATGATGCTATGTTTAGTGATCTGTTAGATCGATATCATGATATATAAGATGATGATATGATTAGTGATTTGTAGATCTGGATGACTGTCTGTACATGCTAGCTAGCGTATGATATTTATGTGTTGATTGTGTGATTGCGGGTGGGTTGAGGCGGTCCTGCTTCGTGCTCTAGGCCAACAGACCAAGGGTGGCCCGGATAGACTGAAGGCCCATCGGGGAGTACCAGTCAGGCCGAAGGCCCGGAGAACGGTTCAGACAGGCTGAAGGCCCGGTAGGGCGGACCAGACATGCTGAAGGTTCTGAGAGTGGGTCAGATAGACTGAAGGCCCGGTGAGGGCGGTCCAGTCATACTGAAGACTCTATATGCATGCTGTTTATTATGATATTGTTCTGAATTGTATGTCGTTGGTATTTTGGGGGAACTCACTAAGCTTCGGGCTTACAGTTATTGATCTTGTTTCAGGTACTTCGGATGATCGTGGAAAGGCGAAGGCTTGATCGTGCACCTCCTCACATTTTATGACTTTGATTTCTGGGATTCTCTGATATGAAACTATTTTGAAAACATTTTCTAATAACTAATGATTTTTGGATGTTTGAAAAAGTTTTAAATTTACATGAATTTTATGGATGTTACAATCCAAAATGGGGTTTTAATAAGAGTTAAATAGATGATGACTATGATTGAATAGAAGTTTAATGAAGTGTGAGTGATAACATGGAAGAGAGTTGCATGATCATTCAGTGGTTCAATGGATTTAATCTTTTCTTTTTTAATTAAATTTCAAATCAAATATAGAAATCTTATACTTTAAGTTTATATATTAGGCTCAAAAATATAAAATTTTGGCTATGACCCTCCCTGGTCACCAATTTTTATACATATTATATTTTCGGCCCCAAATCAAAGGTTGAAGCTCTGGCCGTTGGAAAAAAAAAACATACAAAATTAATACACTTTCAAAAAATATGAAAATAGATGCAATTTATAATCACCTTAAATCAAGTGTTTTGATTTATTTTGTGGAGAGCATATTATTGAATTAGCAGTTTATGATTTATACTAGTAATTTATAATCAAATAAAAAAATTGCATTTTGAAATATGAAAATAGATGCAATTTGCGACTTGCCATTAAAATTAAGATCATGCAAAGATAAGCAAAATTTGAAAGGTTTTAAGGTCTTATTACTCTTGCACTATTATACAACTCTTGTTACATCCTTTATTAATTATTCAAACCCTAAAGTCAGTGCAGAGACTTTCACTTAAGCCGAAGCCCTCCCCTGGCTCCTAGAATAAGAGCTGGGGCTAAGCAAAAGCGACTCCTGCTGGCTGAACTTCAGCTTCTGAGCGTCGTTTCTTGACAACTGATACGCATTCGCCACCACATCCACCGGCATGCTCCTGATGGCCGATACACGACCAGCAAGATTAGCTATCATAGCGTTGTCATTGGTCTTGAAAGAAATCCACCTCGATCCTTGTTGACCGGCTCTCTTGATCACTGCAAAGTTTTGTGGGATCACCACCACCTGTCCTTCCCTGAGCTCATCGTCGAAAACTGACTCCCCTGCGTTGTTCACGATCTGTATCCTCAAGTTTCCGTCGGTGATGTACACAAGACTGTGGGCGTTTAATGTCCAGTGTGGTGCCTGAATTGCATTCGGGTGGAGTTCGCCTCTCTCGGCGCTGAGTTGAAGTTGCCGGAGAACGGGGAATTTGAAGCTGTTGAGGTTTGAAATCCTGCCGGCTTGTGGGTTTACGAAGTCGGCGTGGGTGGGGTTATCGATGTTCTCGCTTAGCTTCAAGCTGCAAATGGTTTCTTCAAAACCGTTGCTCCGTCCACCTTGACGTCCACCCTGTTGTTCTCGTTCTTGCTGTTGTCTGGTTTGCGGTGGCCTGATGATTTGAAGATCTTGTTCGACGTTAACGATGTGACCTCTTTGGTCTCTTTGTCCTTGAAGCTTCTCAGCAGTCTCCCTGTCAACGTTGAATGCTTCTGCTAAGAACTCCACATCGAAACCGTTGAAGATATTGCCAGCATTGCGGTAGGGCTGCTCCTGCTGGCTCTGACCTTGTTGTCTGCGTGGTTGTCTCTGACCTTGTTGTTGTTCGCTTTGACCTTGAGGATTCCCGGCGAGGAAGAATCTCTGAAACATTTAATTTAGTTAGTTCTAAAATTGGTAATTAATAGTTTTGATGTAACGTAATTTATCTACCCTGTGGTTTTGATCAAGCTGGTTAGCGCTGTTCTGAGTGTCGAAGAAGACTACAGCAACAAGTTCTGTCTCGCCGTCGTTATAAATCCAGTGAGCTGTTCCGGCGGGAATGGCAACAACATCTCCCTGGTTCAAGTTCCGTACTTTCTGGTGGCGATCTTGTAACCCTTCAAACTTCTGTCCTCTGCGTTCGCTCTGACCGGAAAACTGTTGTTCCTGAGAATATTCATAGGTTTCTGGACATCCCGGCAATATAACCCCATGAACACCTCTACCTGTACAGATCAGATGAACGAGTCAACAACCCATGAATTCCTATTCTTGAAGTAATTCAAAGTCTGGAAAGGAAAAATAAAACACCTTTTTCGATGAAGGACAAGAGAGGGGCGTTGACGTAGGATGGCAAGAGAAGTCCACCAGGTTGAATCCGGTGTCGGAGAAACTCAACGCCGGCACACTGGAACTGCTTCTCATCGGCGTTCCAGAACTCAGTGACTCCAGCTTCGGCTTGGATCCTATCGTACGGCTCAAGAGCATCGATTCTTCCAATCTGGCACTGGTTTTGCGGCAGCTGCTGCTGCTTCTGCTGTTGTTGCTGGTGGCGGGCGAGGCAGGTGGAGAATAGTAGGAGGAATGAGAGAATCAAAGAAGCTTTGGACGCCATTGATGAAGGTGTGGCGAATGGAGGGTGTGTGGCGAACTGAGAGCAAGAGGTAGGTTTTTATGGAGGAAGAAGGTGAAGGAGGGAGTGACATGTAAGAGATGATTGGCATGGAAAGAAGAACACATGGAAGTAAGAGAGTATACATGTGTACAAGAGACTGAATGGAGATCCATCGCAAGAGTGATGAACAATCACTCACAAAGTAAGCTAGATACATTTAAATAATATTTCTTAATTTTCTTTAGTTTAAAATAGCTTTTTAGAAAGTGATTATCCACGCTCCGAAAAATTTAAAACTATAACCAAGGTATTATTAAATTTTTATTTGAAATATTATTGTTTTGTGTTTAAATTCTTTAATTAAAAAAAAAAAAAACAAAAACGAACAAACAATGTTTGGCTTTCGTTCAGTGGTTTGGAGAGCAAGTTAATTGCTCTAAACCAAAACTATATATGCTCAAGTTTTCGGTTTTCAATTACAATTTACATTAACATTTTAATTTCATATAATATAGATTCTGTGACCTTTTTCCTATTTAATTAGACACTTCAGCGAAAACAATGTTGAAGTATGACCATTGGTTGGCAGTAATAGTTCATGCATTAGAGGTAAGGAGATACTATTTGTATGAAACGATGAAGCACATAAATAAGGTAGTCCATATATCTTGGAAGTAGTAAGATGTATTTGGATTTGAAATTGTTTTATTGGTGGTCGACAATGAAAGTAGACATTGCAAGTTATATTGACGTGTGTTTGACTTGTTCATTGGTCAAAACTGAGCATCAACGACCTTATGACGATCTAGAATCAGTTAAAGTACCAAAATAGGAACAACATCACCATCCATTTTGTGACAAAGTTGCCCAAGACAAAAAAGAGGTATGATATGATATGATTTTGGTGATTGTTGACATATTAGCTAAGAGTGCACCGACTCAGAGTCTTACGTTGAAATGAAGAGTTATATCTTGTTTTGTGACAATTCAGAGTTAAGGCTTAGCATAGGCGGGTACCCGACTAAATTTGACAGAATCGAAAAAGCGGTTCTTAAGATGTTGGAACCGAAACCGAAACCGAAACCGCCGGTTCCGGTTATTCAGGTATCTACTTCAAAAAAGTTAAAGAATATATATATATATATATATATATATATATATATATATATATATATTTCACATCAAACCTTCAAAAATTTTAGATGTATACTTTATTTGTAGAGAAGCACCAAGCCATGTAGGACTTAAAACATAAATACATTACATTAACAACCAGTGGCGTGGCGGAGGCTCTTAAGGGCCAGCGGAGGCCATAGCCCCTGTGGTTTTCAGATTCTTAATACTAGTATATATATTACTTTTGAAATAATCACCAATATGATTGAACAGTTCCCCGATTTCAAAGTTCTGTGTAACGCCCGCAGATTCGGACTAGTCAATTTAGAGACGATAAGCATCAAAAAAATGAATTTTTGATAGAGGATTATTTAGAATAAATAATCTTAACTAAGTTTTACTATATGTCACAAGGTTTCCATACATATAAAGAACATTGAAATCCGAGTTATAACGAATAAGTTATGACCTGTCGAAGTTTAGCGACAAAACTGACACGACACCGGGAATCGTAAAAAGCGAGTTTACGATAAAGTACTCTTTAGCCTAAGTGATCTAAAATAAAGTTGTATAGTACGTCTCCACCTACGCGTGGATAAAAAGAACGTCAAAAACGGAGTTTGTATGCAAAAGTTATGACCTTCCAAAGATATAGCACTCTAAGAGCATGACACGTGGCAGAAACCCTAATCAGCCATGCTCCACGACGTGGACATAAGATTCATGACGTGGAATTAGTCAAGGACACTAATCGAGGCTAGAAAAACAATGGGTAAAGATGGGTAGATGAAATATGATATAGATCATGAGAAATGAAAGATGAGAATGAGAGGTGAAAAATTATGAGAAGCCTTGACCCAAGCGTTGGCCCAGTCATCTAGCAGAGTATGGATTACAACTACAAACTATTCTAGAAAGCCAGTGGAACACTAGCAGGTTCACAACATGTAGGTGTTGTGAACAATATGTTCACCCGGTGTACTCGAAAAACCCATTGACATGTATTGTGGGTCGACTTCCTAAAATAATACTGTCGATAAATGAGATAAACCCTGCAACTATGGACTTAGCGCCTGTTGGATGAACCATGGCAACTATGGATTTATTGCATGTTATATAAACCTTAGCGACGATGGACTTCGTGCCTATTCCTGGTCAATCCTTAGGTATAAATGTTGAGGAATAGATGATTCTTAGGGTAGATACTTAAGAATAAAGAAGATAATGGGGATGGGTAATTGGGTTAATTGTTTGATTATTAAACATAATAATTATATTATTGTGGGTTGAAAACCCTATGTACTCACCAGGTTTCCCAACCTGACCGACTCAGTCTATTTTTATCATAGGTATCGATACGAAGCTATATTACACTGAGAGAATAAAGGTGATGTAAATCACTAGTGTAAATAAGGTCTGTTTATGCTTATGTTTCTGTATTGATGATGACATCCCAAAGTTTTAATATAAACAAAATACATTTCTTCGGAAATGCTTTGATAATATATTTATCATGTTTTTTGGGAACAAATTCCGTAATATATTTCTTTAAAAATATACTCTGATTTTCAAATCGGTCTTTTCTACCGGTGAAATTGGAGATGTCACAGTTAGTATCAGAGCATTAGTTTAGGCGAACTAGGAGTTTTATGAAATTTCTAGACTTAAACTTAGAATGCTAAGTGATGATCATGAGGAGTGTGTCTATTATATTTTAGGTAGTACACCTGAATTGACACGAGCACTAGCTTACTTTAGGATTAGATGCCTAAATTGATTTTATGTGTTAAATGATTTATGTTATAGCCTTATGTGCTTTATGATGCTATTAATTGATCGGATTCATGGTCTACTGCCGACCGGATCTGAAAATTTTATGTGTTCAGATTTCTAAACATTTAATTACGATATTAGAACTGACATGTAACTTTTCGGAGTGATAAGAAGATTTATACGTCTGATTCCCCTATCTAAATTCTCGTCACTGCACTTCAAATGTCTGAATTTGGTGTATAGATTGCCATGATGAGTACTCGAAGCAGATTTGGAAACGGTAACCCACAACGTGAGCCACAACTGATTGAGCGTGCACCAGAAGTAGCAGCTGCACCCGAGCCAATCACGATGGCGGGAGTAAAAGCAATGATGCAGATGATGTTGGATCAGTAGATGGAAGAGACAAGGTGTTTACTTCAACAAAATAAGGATGAACTTACTGTGCCAATACGCTAGGCACCTATTCTTGAGGCAACCATCTGGGTTGCTAAGTCTGTTGAAGAAATGATCAACGACAGGACCGCCAACAAGGTTGAAGTTGGAAAGAAGAGGAAATTTGAAGGACCTTCAAGGTCCAACAAGAGCAACATGATCTCAAAGTCTGGCAAAGGAGGAGGTAAAGAAAATGGTGTGAGAAGTGCAAAAATAAACACTCTGGATGGGAGGTGACTTGCTTCAAATGTGGAAGGACTGGGAATTACGCCAATGAATGTACATTTTGCAAGAAGGTGTGTTACGGATGTAAGGAAGAAGGGCATTTATCTAGGGACTTCCCGAAGAAAAATGAAGCAGCAAGAGCGAATGCACCTCCAAAGCCAAAAAAGCATCTCAGAAAATCCTTGGCGAAGAAGGTGACAACGCGAGGAAGGGGACTTCATATCCAAAGATCAAGATATGAAGTAGTCGTAGTAACATGTGGTGTAGCCTATTAGAGGCATAGTATAGGATGAACTTGAACGCCTATGTAATCGTTTCAAGAAATAATATAAACCCTGAGTTTGTTATCTGATGTGTTAAATGATTATTTCAAATTCTTGAATGGTCACTTGGAAAAGTGCGAGACAAGACTTGGGACGAGTATGAGTAGGTGTGAATTGTAGTAGACGCCTATACTACCGGAAGCACAGGACTCACACTTGGATCAGGGAAAGTCACAAGGTTACCAAGGTGCTAGTAATTGATTCCGTTTATTTCATGTATGTCGTTGCCATCGTTCCGGTAATGACTAAGAAGATGATTGATATTCCGAACCTAGTGGTCATATCAAATCGAGTCCGACTTAGACAAGTATGTTACGTGGTTCAGAGAACCAAGTTCGATGTAGCATCCGACTTAAGCCAGAAAATTGAAGTGAAAGATAATCGAAACGATCAATAGAAGTATCGCGATCACCGTTAAAGTAAAGAAGCTTGTAGCTAGAAGGGCTACATGCTAGAATGTGATTATATCACATTAGAACATGAAGGAAGGTATATTCAATTATAGAATTTGACTTTGAAATACCTGAGTCTAAACGTTGCATCATACGATGAGAGGTCATTAGAACAAGACCCATCCGTCAGTTACGATGATCAAGTAAAGAACTTCGCTTATGTTAAGTCTATTTAAGAAAAAGTAGGAATCACAGATAAAGATGGATTTTGTAACTCAAAGGTTACATTTGAAAGTCCAATGCAAGATAGAGAACGGGTGCAAGATTGAGCACCGCCTGCAATCAAGAAGACCAAGAGTTAGATACACATTTGAAGGAACACAGAACTTACGGTTATTACCTAAGATGAAAAGATAATGCGTCGAGTCATTATACAAGCCCTGGTTTGTTGACGATTCCGGGACATAATCATCCTAAGGGGGAGATAATTGTAACCCCTACAGATTCGGGCTAGTCAATTTAGAGACGATAAGCGTCAAAAAAATGACTTTTTGATAGAAGATTATTTATAATAAATAATCTTAACTATGTTGTACTATATGTCACAAGGTTTCCATACATATAAAGAACACTGAAATCCGAGTTATAACGAAGATGTTATGACCTGTCGAAGTTTCGCGACAAAACCGACACGACACCGGGAATCGTAAAGAGTGAGTTTACGATAAAGTACTTGTTAGCCTTAGTGATCTAAAATAAAGTTGTAGAGTACTTATCCACCTACGTGTGGATATAAATAACGTCAAAAACGGAGTTCGTATGCAAAAGTTATGACCTTCCGAAGATATAGTAGTCTAAGAGCATGACACGTGGCAGAAACCCTAATGAGCCATGCTCCACGATGTGGACATAAGATTCACGACGTGGAATTATTCAAGGACACTAATCGAGGCTAGAAAAACATGTGCTAAGTCTATGGGAGTGATGTGTTAAGACTACACGATGTGGACATAAAGGCCACGAAGTGGAAATGTTATCCGGATACGTTTTGGAGCTAGAACGCAGATGTCAAGCCTACGAAGTGATTCAGCCATCCGCCACGACGTGGACTTATAAGGCCACGACGTGGACATGTTTTGGGAAGCCTATAAATAAAAAGTTCGACCCTTTCTCTCCTTACACCAAACCTTCTTTCCTCTCTCTTGTTTGGTGAAGGCGTTCCGCGTCCCGAGCACGACGATCACGAACCGCTGACTGTTTCTAGTTAGATTTTATCAAGCACGCTACAAGTGAGTGAATAGTTACTTTCATCTTACACATAGATATGAAGTATTTAATATAAATTACATGCTATGTGTGCATATTATATGTGTTTATGATATCTATGCTAGATGAACAAAATGTACATGTTTTATTCAATTTAAACTGTATATGTATTTTATACCTATAAATTACAATGGGTAAAGATGGGTAGATGAAAGATGATATAGATCATTAGAAATGAAAGATGAGAATGAGAGGTGAAAAATGATGAGAAGCCTTGACCCAAGCGTTGGCCCAGTCATCTAGCAGAGTATGGATGACAACCACAGACTATTCTAGACAGTCGAGTGGAACACTAGCAGGTTCGCAACCTGTAGGTGTTGTGAACAATATGTTCACCCGGTGTACTCTAAAAACCCATTGACATGTATTGTGGGTCGACTCCCTAAAATAATATTGTCGATAAATGAGATAAACCTTGGCAGCCATGGACTTAGTTCCCGTTGGATGAACCCTGACAACTATGGATTTAGTGCCTGTTATATAAACCTTGGCGAGGATGCAATTCGTGCCTATTCCTTAGGTCAATCCTTACGAATAAATGTTGAGGAATAAATGATTCTTCAGGAATATACTTAAGAATAAAGAAGATAATGGGGATGGGTAATTGCGTTAATTGTTTGATTATTAAACATAATAATTATATTATTGTGGGTTAAAAACCTTATGTACTCACCAGGTTTCCCAACATGACCCACTCAGTCTATTTTATCACAGGTATCGATACGAAGCTACATTACACTGAGAGATTAAAGGAGATGTAAATCACTAGTTTAAATAAGGTCTGTTTATGCTTATGTTTCTGTATTGACGATGACATCCCAAAGTTTTAATATAAACAAAATAAATTTCTTCGGAAATGCTTTGATAATATATTTATCATGTTTTCTGGGAACAAATTCCGCAATATATTTCTTTAAAATTATACTTTGATTTTCAAATAAAGCATAAACAAATAGGTCCTTTCTGACCGTGAAATTGGGGATGTCACAGTTGGTATCAGAGCATTACTTTAAACGAACTAGGAATTTTAGGAAATTTCTAGACTTAAACTTAGAATGATAAGTGATGATCGTGAGGAGTGTGTCTATTATATTTTAGGGAGTACACCTGAATTGACACGAGCACTAGCTTACTTTAGGATTAGATTCCTAAATTGATTTTATGTGCTAAATGATTTATGTTATAGCCTTATGTACTTTATGATGTTATTATTTGATCGGATTCATGGTCTATTGCCGACCGGATCTGAAAATTTTATGTGTTTAGATTTCTAAACGTTTAATTATGATATTAGAACTGACATGTAACTTTTCTGAGTGATAAGGAGACTTATATGTCTGATTCCCATATCTAAATTCTCGTCACTGCACACCGAACATCTGAATTTGTTGTATAGATCGACATGATGATTACTCGAAGCGGATTTGGAAACGGTAACCCGCAGCCTGAGCCACAAGTGATTGAGCGTGCACCAGAAGTGGCAGCTGCACCCGAGCCAATCACGGTGGCAGGAGTACAAGAAATGATGCAGATGATGTTGGATCAACAGATGGAAGAGACAAGGCGTTTACTTCAACAAAATAAGGACGAACTTACTGTGCCAATATGCCAGGCACCTATTCTTGAGGCAACCATCTGGGTTGCTAAGTCTGTTGAAGAAATGATCAACGACAGGACCGCCAACAAGGTTGAAGTTGGAAAGAAGAGGAAATTTGAAGGACCTTCAAGGTCCAACAAGAGCAACATGATCTCAAAGTCTGGCAAAGGAGGAGGTAAAGAAAATGGTGTGAGAAGTGCAAAAATAAACACTCTGGATGGGAGGTGACTTGCTTCAAATGTGGAAGGACTGGGAATTACGCCAATGAATGTACATTTTGCAAAAAAAGTGTGTTACGGATGTAGGGAAGAAGGGCATTTATCTAGGGACTGCCCGAAGAAAAATGAAGCTGCAAGAGCGAATGCCCCTCCAAAGCCAAAAAGCATCTCAGAAAATCCTTGACAAAGAAGGTGACAACGCGAGGAAGATGACTTCATATCCAAAGATCAAGATATGAAGTAGTCGTAGTAACATGTGGTGTAGCCTATTAGAGGCATAGTATAGGGTGAACTTGAACGCCTATGTAATCGTTTCAAGAAATAATATAAACCCTGATTTTGTTATCTGATGTGTTAAATGATTATATGAAATTCTTGAATGGTGACTTGGAAAACTGCGAATTGGATCAGGGAAAGTCACAAGGTTACCAAGGAGCTAGTAATTGATTCCGTTTATTTCATGTATTTCGTTACAATCGTTTCGGTAATGACTAAGAAGATGATTGATATTCCGACCCTAGTGGTCATATCAACTCGAGTCTGACTTAGACAATTATGTTACATGGTTCAGAGAACCAAGTTCAATGTAGCATCCGAATTAAGCCAGAAGATTGAAGTGAAAGATAATCGAAGCGATCAATAGAAGTATCGCGATCACTGTTAAAGTAAATAAGCTTGTAGCTAGAAGGGCTACATGCTAGAATGTGATTATATCACATTAGAACATGAAGGAATGTATATTCAATTCTAGAATTTTACTCTGAAAGACTTGAGTCTAAACGTTGCATCATACGATGAGAGGTCATTAGAACACGACCCATCGGTCTGTCACAATGATCAACTAAAGAACTTCTCTTAGGTTAAGTCTATTTAAGAAGAAGCAGGAATCACAGATAACGAGGGATTTAGTAACTTAAAGGTTACAATTGAAATTCCAACGCAAGATAGAGAACGGGTGCAAGATTGAGCACCGCCTGCAATCAAGAAGACCAAGAGTTAGATACTCATTTGAATGAACATAGAAGTTACGGTTATTACCTAGGATGAAAATATAATGCATGGAGTCATTATGCAAGCCCTGTTTTGTTGACGATTTCGGGACGTAATCATCCTAAGGGGGAGATAATTGTAACGCCCGCCAATTCGGGATAGTCAATTTAGAGACGATAAGCGTAAAAAAAATGACTTTTTGATAGAGTATTATTTATAATAAATAATCTTAACTAAGTTGTACTATATGTCACAAGGTTTCCATACATATAAAGAACACTGAAACTCGAGTTATAAGAAAGAAGTTATGACCTGTCGAAGTTTAGCGACAAAACCAGCACGACACCGGGAATCGTAAAATGTGAGTTTACGATAAAGTACTTTTTAGCCTTAGCGATCTAAAATAAAGTTGTAGAGTACGTCTCCACCTACGTGTGGATATAAAGAACGTCAAAAACGGAGTTCGTATGCAAAAGTAATGACCTTTCGAAGATATAGCAGTCTAAGAGCATGACACGTGGCAGAAAACCTAATCAGCCATGCTCCACGACGTGGACATAAGATTCACGAAGTGGAATTATTCAAGGAAACTAATCGAGGCTAGAAAAACACGTGCTAAGTCTATGGGAGTGATGTGTTAAGACTGCTCAACGTTGACATAAAGGTCACGACGTGGAAATGTCATTCGGACACCATTCGGAGCTAGAACGCAGATGGCAGGCCTCCAAAGTAATTCAGCCATCCGCCACGACGTGGACATGTTTTGGGCAGCCTATAAATAACAAGTTCGACCCTTGCTCTCCTTACACCAAACCTTCTTTCCTCTCTATCTCGTTTGGTGAAGGCATTCCGCGTCCCGAGCCTGGCGATCACGAACCACTGACTGTTTCTAGTTAGATTCTATCAAGCACGCTACAAGTGAGTGAATAGTTACTTTCATCTTACACATAGATATGAAGTATTTAATATAAATTACATGCTATGTGTACATATTATATGTGTTTATGATATCTATGCTAGATGAACAAAATGTACATGTTTTATTCAATTTAAACTGTATATGTATTTTATACCTATAAATTACAATGGGTAAAGATGGGTAGATGAAAGATGATATAGATCATGAGAAATGAAAGATGAGAATGAGAGGTGAAAAATGATGAGAAGCCTTGACCCAAGCGTTGGCCCAATTATCCACCAGAGTATGGCTGACAACCACAAACTATTCTAGACAGTCCATTGGAACACTAGTAGGTTCGCAACCTATGGGTGTTGTGAACAATATGTTCACCCGGTGTACTCTAGAAACCCGTTGACATGTATTGTGGGTGGAATCCCTAAAATAATATTGTCGATAAATGAGATGAACCCTGGCAGCTATGGACTTAGTGCCCGTTGGATGAACCCTAGCAACTATGGATTTAGTGCCTATTATATAAATCTTGGTGACGATGAACTTCATGTCTATTCCTTAGGTCAATCCTTAGGAATAAATGTTGAGGAATAGATGATTCTTAGGGAAGATACTTAAGAGTAAAGAAGATAATGGGGATGGGTAATTGGGTTAATTGTTTGATGATTAAACATAATAATTATATTATTGTGGGTTGAAAACCCTATGTACTCACCAGGTTTCCCAACCTGACCGACTCAGTCTATTTTTATCATAGGTATCGATACGAAGCTATATTACACTGAGAGATTAAAGGAGATGTAAATCACTAGTGTAAATAAGGTCTGTTTATGCTTATGTTTCTGTATTGACGATGACATCCCTAAGTTTTAATATAAACAAAATACATTTCTTCGGAAATGCTTTGAAAATATCTTTATCATGTTTTCTGGGAACAAATTCCGAAATATATTTCTTTAAAAATCTACTCTGATTTTCAAATAAAGCATAAACAAATCGGTCTTTTATGGCCGTGAAATTGGGGATGTCACATTCGGGTATGTATATATGTTATATAATTTACAAAATTTAGGTATTGACTAAAAGATTAAACAATAGCCGAATTCCGAAAATCACTAAGAAAAATCAAAACTAACTTTGCCTTATCAGAAAACTAAACAAACAAGAAAACTCTTCTGAGAATCTATAAAAAAACATAAATCTAACCCATTTTCAAGTTTTTAACTAAAGTTTCAAGTTTAAGAGACTCTAAAACTCAGAAATTTATTCCAACCGTCGGAAAAAAAACTGAAAGCTACTGGAAGAATAACGCCACAGTTGGACTGCGCTTTCTCAGTGTGTTCTCTCTCTCTCTCTCTCTCTCTCTCTCTCTCTCTCTCTCTTTCTCTCTATCTATCTCCTCCACTAGTCGCCGCCTCTCTGGCTTACTCAGACCAGACCACCGTCGTGCACTCAGATCTACTCGACGAGTTGGAAGGCCCCAACTCGACGAGTTAAAGGTTGAACATGAAAACCCTAAATTTTAGGGTTTGCACCCTATTTAAAGGCCTTAAATATTATTGTAGGCCTCCTTCATCGCCTCCTTGTCCAGAGAAAAACCCTAGTTCGAGCTTTTGCCCTCAATGAGTGTGTGTGTGTGTGTGTGAGCTTAGCGAGTGATTTTTGGTGCTCTTTTGGAAGGAACAAGAAGCTTGAAGAAGTTGGCTGAAGGGAGAGGCTATAGATCCGGTGTTTACTTTGTTGTGGCAACCATTTTGAGGTATAAAGTCGATACCTTGGCCTCTTATTGCTTAGATCTACTTCTATGAAATGATATTGATATTCTTGTTCCATATTGGAGTCATTCTTGGAATGATGCATTGTTTGAAGTTGCCACTTCAGATCTGGATGTTTTGTGGCTCTTTGAGCCTAAAGTTCCAAGCTTTATCAAGTATTGGCCATCCTTCATGCCCTAAACCCCTTATTAAGCTATGAGTGTTTTAGCCCCTTGATGCCATGCATGGACGTAAAGCTTGCAGCTTTACGTGGTATCTCAATCCTAGGGGACCAGATCTATGCTTTGGAAGAATTAGACTCGCTTGGAAAGCGACTGAATGGATTTGGAATAGGACAACTCGACAATTTGCTTAGCCAACTCGACGAGTTGAATCGGGTTTTCCTGCTTTCTAGATGCTGAAGAACTCGACGAGTTGCTCTAGTAACTCGGCGAGTTGTCTCGAGCTTTTCATGATTTTTTGAGTTCTGAAGGAACTCGACGAGTCATGAAGATGCACTCGACGAGTTGGGTCAACATGGACTGTTGACCTTGACTATTGACCTTGACTGTTGACTTTGACTTTGAGCATGGTTGACCAAGCTTGACCTTGAAGGTATTTTGGGATTTTAATGAAGTAGTCAGTGGTGATTGTAGGCAGTTGAGTTGGAGCTGTGAGTTGGGATTGATATTACCGGTTCAGTACTACTTGTGAGGTGAGTTGTCCTCACTATACTGACATGGTCGAAGGCACCAATGTCGTCCCTTTGGATTGTATCCCAGTTTATCGTATTATACTATGTGTAGTGATCGGGTAGATCTGTATCCTAGTGTGTAGGATGATGCTATGATTGATGATCTGTTAGGCCTATATGATAACTGTATGTGCTGGCTAGCGTTTGATATTATGTGATATTATGTGATGACGGGTGGGTTGAGGCGGTCCTGCTTTGTGCTCAAGGCCAACAGACCCAGGGCGGCACGGATAGACTAAAGGCCCAAATGGGCGTACCGTTCAGGCCGAAGGCCCGAAGAACGGTCCATACAGGCTGAAGGCCCGGTGAGGCGGTCCAGACATGCTGAAGGTTCTGAGAGTGGACCATATAGGCTGTAGGCCCGGTGAGGCGGTCCAATCATGTTGAAAACTCTGTATGCATATTATTTGTTTATGACATTGTTCTGGTTGTATGGTGTTGGTATTTTGGGGGAACTCACTAAGGTTTGGGCTTACAGTTTTGGCTTTTGTTTCAGGTACCTCAAATGATCGCAGGAAGGCGAAGGCTTGATCGTGCACCTCCTCATATTTTATGTTATGATATTCTGGGATTACTCTGATGACAAACTATTTTGAAAACAATTTGTAATAAAAGGTGGTTTTTGGATGTTTGAAAAAGTTATAATTTTTTATGGATTTTATGGATGTTACGTTACAAATAGAGATCAAATTTTCCATATTTCTAGATTAAAAAAAATCATAGGATCATAATTATTATAAATCATAAATATTTTGAACCAAAAACTATTATAAATTTATAACGTTTGTTTATGAATCCAAAATCTACGTAAAAATTTATATTATTCAAATTTATATGATTCGAAATATTATAATTTAAAGTAATAAGATTCAAAATTATATTATTTTTAATGTTATAATCTAAAATGATATGATTTAGAAATTACAAATTTATGAATGAAAATCTATGTGAAAATACTTGGCATGATCCAAAACGATAAGATTACATGATTCGAAATTTTATGATTCACAAATTATTTGTCTACGAACCAAAACCTACATGAAAAGCTTCACATGATCTAAAATGGTATGATATAAAATGATATGATCTGAAATAAATGATAATAATTGACAATATACGATGCAAACTTTTATGATTCAAAATGATAAAATTCAAAACTATGTGATTTGAAATATTATGATCCATATTTATATGATTCAAAATAATATGATCGAAAATATACAAACCATTTTTATGATCTAAACATGTTAAAATCCAAACCCCTAGAATGGTCAAACTCCAATAATTAACTTAAGAACTAAATAATAATCAACCCGGTCGCTTTTTGGAACATGTTTTTTTTTTCTCCTCTGAGTTATGTTATAGGCTGCTATAGGGTATTCTCCTAACTTATAAATATGATCTTAACCTTCACATTGTTATTTTTTCTCATAGTCTCAGAACAACAACAACATTCATATTGATGGTTTGATCACCTAATCAACATTGATTCATCTCTTCCTTCATTATTATGTCTAAAGAAAACATTCCGCCTATATATTCTAATCCCCACCTCTGTCCCTGTTCCACTCCTAATATCACCTCGTTCATCCCTTCCTTCTTAGGCCTCTTTTAGTCTCATCTCCTTCATCAATGATTAGTCTCCATCTTCCTTCTTGGATTATGACTGGTGCCAAAAAAAACTGTTAAGATCTTCTATTTTTTCATTATAAGGGATAATTTTGGCTGTATTTTACTCAAATACATTTTCCATTTAAAAAATAAAAATTACATGGTGACTATATGATAGAAACGGTATTAACAATGACAATTCTTTTATACAAAAATAAAGGTTGTATAGAGGTATTGTCAATATACATAATGTTGAAAAAGAATACACATTAAGCGTAAATAAATCGTTAGTATTAGCAAGTGAAAACAACTTATAAAAACATCTGAATACACATAAGAAATAAGTTTTATTTTATTGAGGCATTTCATCAAACAGGTTGTGAGCAGAAAAAACTCCAATTTTTTGTATAGATGCAATAGAATTTTACACCAAGACTCATTTCTCACATCATTGAATTCCAAATATATATATATATATATATATATATATATATATATATATATATAAGTAGCTGAAATAGAAAAATAAATTTAAAAACACATTGAATTGGTTTAAGATAGTAATATGTGACATAGGTAACGAACGCTTAAAGCTTGTTATTCTTCTCAAACATATGAATACCATCTTCTTTTAAACCAACATATGCTTTAATTCCATCATTTAATCTTGAATCCGTATATATCTTGGATATTTCGAATACCAAGAAATACCATGAGAGAGAAGGGGAGAGAGAAATTAAGGGTACATGTGAGCAAAGAATACTTCATCACAGACAAATATAAGAGGAGAGTCGTAAGCCAGTTGAAAAACTTGATCAATAAAGGATTAGTTAACAGAGGTTAGTTGTGGGAAGAAGGAAGAGGGTCTACAAAGGGAAACAAGCCTGGACACAGTGGTCTATGGACGAGATGACGAACAAAAGGCCCAATTTCACGCTTCTAAATTAATAACACCCTTTTTCCATTTCTACCCTTAGCGAATTCATTGGTTGATAATTGTCCTCGCGGTCCTCATCATTTTTTGAGTCTTCACCAGATCTGGACCCTATATATATATATATATATATATATATATATATATATATATATATATATATATATATATATATATAATGTTGACTTGTTGGAAAAGTCATGTTTGTTTGTAAGCAGTTCCTTGTTGAGTTTTTTTCCTTAGTGGATCCTTGTTCGTTTTTGTGAGAATTGTTTCGTGTGACTTAAGTAACTTGTGATGGAGTTCGTAGTGGGTCTCTTTGATTATCTATTAGGTGGTTGCACACCAGAGCTGGGATGAAGTCTGAGCGCGGAGGGAGCTTTTGGTTCGTCTATTGTTAAGCTCGGGGGAGTAGTTGTTGTGATTATTTGTCGAGAAGTCAGGTGTACATATGAGGTCTTCTAGTCATGAATTTCCAGAGCGTAGATTGGCTTGGTAGGTATGGTCAGAATGTCTTGGGTGCTCATTTCAGCACTGTATGACGTTGTTTGTAGTCTTAAGGACTAGAGGATGTGTTTATCAGGAGATTGACCGTTAGTCTTAGAGTATGATTTCAATGGTTTCAGGCCGTTGTATATTCATTCTTGGGAAGTATACCATTGATATTGGGTTGTGTTTGCATTATTGGGAGTTTTTGCCGCTTTGAGTGGGTTCGTTGGAGTTGATCAGATCGTTGGTGGTGAAGAAGGTTGTGTTTTCAGTTCAACAATTTCAAGTGACTTGGTTCGTTCTGGTGGCGCTGCCTAGGTCCCAAGAAGTCTCGCGAACCCTCTGTGTGGATACACCAAGTTAGTGAGTAGTTTGGTTAAGTTGCGAAGGATGCGCGTAAGATTAGTTTTTACAATTCTAGTCAGGGCAGATTTCGAGGACGAAAATTATTTCAAGTGTGGGAGAATTGTAACACCCTATTTATGATGGTGTTTTTCCACTCTTTAGTTGAAGGTTTTATAGTGCCTAAGAAAGTAGAAGGATGGGGCGAAACCATTTATCGTATTTGCTGGAAAATCTGAAAATTTGGAATTAATCGTAAAAGCGCGGAGCGCCTCTTATTATACGTGGCGCTCTTTAGACACAGTGGGTTGAATGTGTTATGCGGGTTTTGGGGCTATTTAAACACACTTAAGCCTCTAGGTTTGGATCATTAATTTGTAGCCTCTATCATCCCTAGAGAGTGTTTCCAGAAACCCTAGCACACCTCCTCTCATTTTAAGCTTGGTTTGTAACACCCGGTTCCCGGTACGTATTACATTTAATTAACTGTATGATTTTACCCTGGGACTCGGCGAGTTGGAGGCCCAAATCGTCGAGTAGACAAGACTTTGGACGCGGGTTTTAAGTGACCTACTCGACGAGTCGGGAGCCCGACTCGGCGAGTAGGACTGTCTGGATGAAACCCTAATATTTAGGGTTTGCACCCTATTTAAGCACCTTATCTTGTCCCAATCCAGCCTCCATCGTCCCTCCCAGTCCAGAAAAGCCCTAACTCGAAACCCTAACCATTTATTGAGTGTTATTAAGCTTTTTGGTGTCATTTGTGTGTATTTGAAGTTTGAGAAGGAGAAGGAAGCTTGGGAGATCAAGAGGAAGCAAGAAGATCCAGAGGTTTTGGCAAATTTCAAGCTCATTTGAGGTATAAAGCTGAAACCTTGACCATCTATCTCTTAGATCTCTAGTTAGGGTTCATTTCTACCTTTACTAAGCCTTAAAAGTGTCATTTTTGGGATTTTATTGTTATAAAGGGGTATGACTTCAGATCTGGAACCATTGAGGGTTCCTATGGCATAAAGGTGCCAACTTTATTGCCATAAGAGCCCTATGCATCTTGTAGACTCCATTTTAGGGCCATTTGAGCCAAATACCCCATGCATGAACGTCAAGTTTGTAACTTTACGTGTATCATGGACCCTAGGAGGCTATATCTATGTTTTGGATGTGTTAAACCCGACTGAAATCAACTGTATGGACATGGACCTTGGGGGACTCGGCGAGTCGTTATAGGGACTCGACGAGTCGGGGTATGGTTCCCCAACCCTTTTCGGCTTGGATCGAACTGGTTGAGTCTAGAAGAGGACTCAACAAAATAGATGTGAAACTGGATCTGGAAATCATGGAACTCGGCGAGTTCAAGAGCAGAACTCGGCGAGTTCAAGGCACATCCAACTTGCATGAAGACGAACTCGAAGAGTTCATAAGGAACTCGGTGAGTCCATGGCTAAATATGACTTCTTGCATGAAGAAGGACTCGACGAGTTCAAGGACGAACTCGGCGAGTTAGTTCTTGAAGGTCCCGACTTAGTATGAAGGAGAACTCGGCGAGTGCGTGAAATACTCGGCGAGTAGGATCGAGGTTCTAGGGTTTTGAGGATTTGGGGACCGGCGAGTTATTGGGTCAACTCAGCGAGTTAAGTCAACCAGACGTTGACTTTGATCCAGAGTTGACTTTGACCAAGGGGTTGACTTTGACTTTGGCTTTGACCTGAGTAACCCTTGTAAGGGTTAAGGGTATGTGAGGGTAAATTAAGGAAGGTTGTTATGTGCAGGAGTTGAGAGGAGTTGATCCCGGCATCGAGGACAGTTCAGACTGCACGACATCGAGGTGAGTTACCTTCTAGTAGAAGTGGGTCTAAGGCACCAAGGCCGGCCCACTAGTAATTGATTGTAGTAGAGATGATTGTCTTTGTGATAATTGTCTGGTATGTTGCTATATGATATGCTTTATGCGCTAGGATGCTATGATTTATGGGTTAGTGGTGATAAGGGTGTTATAACCCTAGTTACCGGTTGAAAGATACCGAAGGGGTTGATAGTACCCATGCATGCCTAGCAGTATGATCATGATATGCTATTATGTGGTAGTGGTAGGGGTGAAATATTCCCCGGTTACCAGTTGAAAGATACTGAAGGGGAGGATATCTCCCGGTTACCGGTTGAAAGATACTGAATGGGAAGTTAGTTCCCGGTTACCGGTTGAAAGATACCGAAGAGGAGGATAGCTCCCGGTTACCGGTTGAAAGATACCGAAAGGGAGGTTAGTTCCCGGTTACCGGTTGAAAGATACCGAAGGAGAGGATAGCTCCCGGTTACCGGTTGAAAGATACCGACGGGAAGTTTGTTCCCGGTTACCGGTTGAAAGATACTGAAGGGGAGCATAGCTCCCAGCTATGCCAGACCGATACCGGTTGAAAGATACCGAGGAATAGGCATTAGGTGGTATGTGGTATGATGGGGGAACTCACTAAGCTTTGTGCTTACGGTTTCCAGTTTTGGTTTCAGATACCTCTTCGTCGAAGGGGAAAGAGTCGGCACGGTAGCAGCACATCGCACACACATGATTCCGCATTTTGAGATTTCTAGGATTTGTACTTTGACATTGTTTTATCATGATATGACTTGACTATTGTTACTCTGGTTTTGATATGAATTGATACTATGGTTGTTTTCAGACAATTGGTTTTATAAGTATTATATTTAAAAATGAATATTTTTGGTCATGATTTTTGGGATGTTACATGGTTTCACCTTGAGAGCATATCTTTCTTTGATGTATAGTTGAAGCTTGAAGATCAAGATTTCCTTTAGAGCATTGAAGTGAAGAGTAGTGTAGATCCAACAAGTTTGCACCCTTCTTGGACCTTTGTGAATATAAAGTCTCTAGTTTTCATTGTAGTTTGTTACATCTTGATTGTTCTCGTTTTTATGCACTTTTGGTCCCTTTATTGGTTAATTTGGAGTTGAGATGACTCCAGCTCCTTTTGAGCATATAGGGTTGTTCTTTGGACCATTTGGACTTGGAAAGTTGGTATCTTGTGCATGTCCTCTAAGCCATGCATGTTGTGTTGGCATTTTAGGTCATTCAGTTGAGTAAAGTTTAGATCTTGATGGATTGAAGTGTCTTAATGGATAGAGTTGGAAATTTTATCCATTAATACAATGTTAAGGACTAGATTTGGAAGTTTGGGGAATTGACTTAATGGATTAAGTCATTTTACCTTGTGGAAGTGGCATGGGGCCGACGCACGATTCAGAAGCATAGGGCACTTTTTAGGGTTTCAGTACAGGCGTCTTTTAGGCTAATGTCCCAACTGTTTTATCCTTTTGTGGATGTGGGATGCCTTGAAGGAGGCCTGACACACTCGTTGGCTTTTTGGTTGACTTGTTGACTTTTTTACTATGGTTGACTTTAAGTCACACTTTAGGGTTTTGGGTCATAGGTTGAGGTTTGACCTTTTATTTTATGTTTAGGTTGTTTGTAGTACCAGCCTTCATATTTCCGCAAGATGTGGTGATTGTCTGATCTTTTCATAAAAATGATTATGTGCACTACAATTCAGTTTCTTTTGTCCAAGATGAACCTTCCTATTTTCATTTTTTCTTTTTCACCTCTCCAAATTCTAGTTTTTTCAACCTATTTAGTGTTTCTATATAGCACGACACAATATATTTACAACGTCTAAACCTTAAACCCACCAACCCGACAAGATCTCGACACACAAATAAAAGTGTTGATACGACACAACACGATAAATAAACGGTTATGGTTAGAGTCGAACCATCTCGAATCATTTAAGCTCCAACTTTAACGAACATGACACAACACAACATGACACATTTTCCACTCCAATCCTTACCTTCTATGCAAACCTTCAATCTGTCCCCACAAGTCACGTTACCCTGGATAGACCGGTCAATTTCATGCTGTGGCGGACCTGTTAGGTGTACCGCCGGGGGGGGGGGGGGGGGGTCCCGAGCTACTACTCGGTTTCGCATCCGAAAAGTTTTTATATTATTATTGTGCAATTACTATAATTATTGTGCAACTACTTAGACATAAGTATTATGTAGTGTAGTTCGGTTAGGCTAAAACTAAATCGCATCTATTCTCCTTGTATAACTGTGTTCGAATCCTTTTGTCAATTTTTTTCCTAGATACGATTGTCTTCATTAATACACTAATACTTGCATAAAATAGATTATATTCCAACTTAAATTTTCAACGCCTTATTTATGTTAGATATTTTGCAATCTTTTCCACTTTCCAATTTCTTTTCATTAGTTACTAGTTGTGAAACCCGTATGTCATACGGGTTGGATAAAATAAAAAATTAAATAAACAAAAATTTATTTAAAATTTAAAATTTAAAATTTAAATTTAAAAGGAAACAAATTAAATACAGTATATGAGTAGTAATATTGTAATTTATTGACTATTTTCAATTAAGGTAATTATTAATTGACATGTAAATGTGATGTGTTAATTGAAAAAATAAAAAAATGAGAAAATGACACATGGAAAAAAATATTTATTAAAAAATATCAGAAAATGTGTAACATCCCAAAATCGAGACCCAATTTTTTTTAAATTATATTACTTATAAAAATAGTTTACGAAAAACATCGTTATTATCATTTCAAAACATCAAGTCACAAATCACAAGTCTCGAAAACCATAACATCAAATAGTAACACGTTAGAGTACAATCCCAGGGTTCTCAAAGCGGAAATCATGTGTGTGCGATGCGCTGCTACCCTACCGGCTCCTTCCCCTTAGTTGAAGAGGTACCTGAAACCAAAACTAGAAACTGTAAGCACGAAGCTTAGTGAGTTCCCCCATCATACCACATACCATGCAACATACATACTGTCGGGCAATTATGAGGTGCCCGACCTACCCATGTCTAGCCATTCTAGGGTGCTGACCTACCCATGTCAGGCCATCCTGGGGTGCCTGCCTACCCTCGGGTCTATCTCACCCGGACATGGGGACTATTTCACCCCCTACAACTAACACATAATAACATATCATAATCATGCTGTCAGACATATCTGGGGTGTCCGACCTACCCTTCGGCCCTAACGACCGAATCGGGGGACTATTCCCCTCCTACTACCACTATCACATAGAACATATCATACTGGCACATAGAACACATCAGGTAATAGCAACCCAAACAATTATCACAAAGACAATCATCTCAACTGTAGTCAACTACTAGTGGGTCGGCCTTGGTGCCTTAGACCCACTTCTACTGGTAGGTAACTCACCTCAATGTCGTGTAGTGCCTGCACTGTCCTCGGTGTGAAAATCGACTCTCCTCGACTCCTCAATCCCTACGCGACAACTTTTCTAAATTATCAATTCATACTCATAACCCTTACCAGGGTCACCCAAGTCCAAGTCAAAGTCAAGGTCAAAACCTTGGTCAAAGTCAACATCTGGTTGACTCGACTCGCCGAGTTCGTCCACCAACTCGCCGAGTCCCCATGTCCACAAAATGCTACCAACCCGTCCCTACTTGTCGAGTCTAGTAAGAGCTCGACGAGTTCGCCTTCAACAACACATCGGAATATCTTCAACCGACTCGCCGAGTTCGTCCTTGAACTCGTCGAGTTTATCTTCATTCATATGAAGGTGTTCAGTCTATGACTCGCCGAGTTCATCCTTGAATTCGCCGAGTCCGTCTTCATGTGGTTGGGACATTGCCTTGAACTCGCCGAGTTGCTTTTTAAACTCATCGAGTCCTTTGATCTTCAAGTCCATAACAAACCCCTAACAAGCTGAGTGTTCCTTCCACTCAACCAAAGACCATTTCCAGAAAACATTTGGGGTAAAACGCGACCCGACTCGCCGAGTCACCCAAACGACTCGCTGAGTCCCTCTTTGTCCAAAACTATTCAGTCGATTATAATGGGTCTTAATGCATCAAAACCATAGATCTGACCTCCTAGGGTCCGTTTTATACGTAAAGTTCCAATCTTGACGTCCATGCATGGGGGTTTTTGGATCAAAAGCCACAAAAAGAGGTATATAAGAAGCATGGGTCTCCCATGGCCATAAAGTTGGCACCTTTATGCCATGGGAACCGTCAATGGTTCCAGATCTGAAGTGTAACTCCAAACACACTCACAAAATCCGATTAGAACTTCACAACTCATAAAAGGGGTAGAAAATAGCCCCAAAACAAGATCTAAGAGATAGATGGTCACGGTTCAAGCTTTTTACCTTGAATGAACTGAGAATGAAGCAAAACCTCTGGATATACATGCTTCCACTTGAACTCCCAAGCTTCCTCCTTCTCTTCCAACTTCAAATGCACACAAAAGTCACCAAAAGCTAAAAAACACTCAAAAGAGGCTTAGGGTTCGAGTTAGGGTTTTCTCTGGGTTGGGAGGAACAATGGAGGCTGTGTTGGGGCATTATAAGTTGTTTAAATAGGGTGCAAACCCTAAATATTAGGGTTTCATCCAGACATTCCTACTCGTCAAGTCGGTCTTCCGAATCGTCGAGTAGGTCACTTATCCTGCCGATCCAAAGTCGAGTCTACTCGAAGAGTTGGGCCTCCAACTCGCCGAGTCCCAGAGTAAAACATGAGTTCAGTTTAATTAAAATACGTACCAGGAACCGGGTGTTACAAATCTCCCCCACTTATTTTAGACTTCGTCCCCGAAGTCTGCTGCCGAATCCAGAAAGAGCTCGGGGTAGTGCTCCCTCATCTCATCCTCCGGCTCCCAGGTCTATTCTGAGCCCTTGCGGTACTGCCATTGCACCTTCACCAACTCCACCCTCTTGTTCCTCAGATCCCTCGACTTCCTGTCGAGGATTGTTACTGGCCGCTCGATGTAGTTCAGGCTGTCATCCACCTGAATATCCTCTAAAGGCACCACTGCTGAATCGTCTACCAGACACTTCCGCAGCTGGAAGACGTGAAAAGTACTGTGAATCTGACTGAGTTCGGCTAGCAGATCCAGCCTATACGCCACCTTGCCCACCCGTGCTACAATCCTGAAAGGTCCAATGTACCTGGGGCCCAACTTGCCCCGCTTCCTGAACCGAATGACGCCTTTCCAAGGCGACACCTTCAGGAGCACCATATCTCCGACCTGGAACTCCAGGTCCGAACGACGCTTGTCGGCATAACTTTTATGCCAACTCTGAGCAGTCCGAAGCCTGATTCGAACCTACTGGATCCTATCTGTGGTCTTGAGTACCACTTCGGTACTCCCCATGACCCGCTGCCCAACCTCACCCCAGCATATCGGGGTCCTGTACTTCATCCCGTACAACATCTCGAAGGGAGGACGATCGATGCTCGTGTGATAGCTGTTATTGTAGGAAAACTCTACCAAAGGAATGTAAGTATCCCAACTACCTCCGAAGTCTAACACGCATGCCCGCATCATATCCTCCAAAATCTGGATGGTCCGCTCGCTCTGACCATCTGTCAGCGGGTGAAAAACGGTGCTAAAGTGCAGTCGAGTACCCAACTCGTCATGAAACGTCTTCCAAAATCTGGAAGTGAACCGCACGTCTGTGTCAGAAATCACCGAGACTGGCACTCCGTGCCGAGCCACTACCTCCTGAATATAGATATTGGCCAACTTCTCGACCGAAATGCTCTCCTGAATCGGAATGAAATGGGCGCTCTTGGTCAATCGATCCACGATGACCCAAATAAAATCCACTCCCCGCGCGGTCCTGGGAAGCTTCGTGATGAAATCAATAGTGATATCTTCCTATTTCCACATCGGGATATCCAACTGCTGGGTTTTTCCGTGGGGCCTCTGGTGCTCGGCCTTGACCTTCCTGCAGATCAGACATCTCTCAACATACCAAGCTACATCCTGCTTCATGCAGGGCCACAAATAATCAAGACGAAGATTCATGTACATCTTCGTTGCCCCGGGATGGATGGAAAACCTGGATTTTTGCGCCTCCTCCATCAATACCTGGCGCACACCCCATGATATGGGACCCACACCCTACGGTGTAGCGTCAACAATCCACGGCTGTCATAATCGAAGGAGGAAACCTGACCTACAATACGCTCACTCTTACGATGTTCCTCCTTCATAGCCTCCTGCTGGGCTTCTCGAATCTGCTCCAACAACGACGTCACCACGATCATCCTCAAGCAGATATCTCTGATCGGCGCTGCCTTGTGGCTAAGCGTATTGACCACGACATTTTCCTTCCCTGGGTGGTAGAGGATCTGACAATGATAATCCTTCACCACATATAGCCATCGACGCTGCCTCATATTCAGATTTGGTTGACCCATGAGGTACCTCAAACTCTTATGGTCAGTGTAAATGGTACAACGGGCCCCATAGAGGTAATGGCGCCAAAACTTAAGGGCGAAAACAACTGCCCCTAACTCCAAATCATGCGTCGAATAGTTCGCCTCATGAGGCTTCAACTGCCTCGAAGCGTAGGCGATAACATGCCCCCTCTACATCAATACTGCGCCCAAACCCGAGATGGACGCGTTGCAATACACTACAAAATCCTCCACTCCCTCTGGCAGGGCTAAGATTGGCGCCTCACACAATCTCTGTCTTAGTGTCTCAAATGCGGCTTGCTGCTCAGGCCCCCAACGAAAGACCACGGCTTTCCTTGTCAACCGGGTCAAAGGCACGGCTATCTTGGAGAAGTACTGAATGAATCTCCGATAGTAACCTGCCAATCCCAGGAAGCTCTGAATCTCAGATGGAGACCTCGGGACCTCTCACCTCATTACGGCCTCCACTTTGGCTGGGTCGACCGAAATCCCGTTCTGGTTGACAAGGTGCCCAAGAAACTGCACCTCGCGCAACCAAAACTCACACTTGGAGAACTTGGCATACAAGCTCTCCCTCCTCAGAGTATCCAACACCTCTCGCAAGTGCTCCTCATGCTTCTCCCGCGTCTTGGAATAAACCAAGATGTCATCAATGAAAACTATCACAGACCGATCCAACATCGGTCTGCACACGCGGTTCATGAGATCCATGAACGCGGCAGGAGCATTGGTGAGCCCGAAAAGCATCACCACGAACTCATAGTGACCATATCGCGTCCGAAAAGCAGTCTCTGCACATCCTCCTCTCTGACCTTCATATGATGATAACCTGAACGCAGATCAATCTTGGAGAACCAAGATGCTCCCTGAAGCTGGTCAAAGAGATCATCAATCCTCGGGAGTGGGTAACGGTTCTTCACCGTTACCTTATTCAGCTCCCGGTAATCTATACACATCCGATGGGACCCGTCCTTCTTCTTCACAAATAGAATAGGGGCTCCCCAGGGTGAACTGCTCGGTCTGATGAACCCCTTGTCTAACAGCTCTTGCAGCTGTGTAGACAACTCCTGTATCTCAGGAGGAGCCAACCGATACGGTGCCTTGGCTATCGGAGCCGCACCAGGGACTAGGTCGATCTTGAACTCTACCTGCCTCTCCGGAGGTATCCCAGGCAACTCCTCTGGAAATACATCCGCGTACTCTTGTACCACCAGTACATCACTCACTGTCACCTTACCCGCCTCTCGGGTATCCAATACATAGGCGACATACCCTACGCACCCCTGCTGGAGATAGCACCTAGCTCTCGCTGCTGAAGATAAAGCTTGTCCATATTGTGGCCTCTCGCCCTGAATCACCAGCTCTCCCCCACTTGGGGTCCTGACCCGGACTAACTGATGCGTACAGTCGATCACTGCCCCATTGGGGCTCAACCAATCCATACCTATAATAACCTTGTTCCCCCGCAATGGTATGGGAACCAAGTCTACCAAGTAGCGCTCCTCGAACAACCGCAAAACACAATCCCTGAAAACCTCTGCTACTCGAACTGATCGGTCGTCAGCAATCTCGACCTCTAGAGGGCAATCTAGCATGCCCGAAGACTCAGGGAACCTCTTGCTAAGCGCAAGAGAGACAAATGATCGGGTAGCACCCGAATCAAACAACACCTGAACTGGGATACCGTTCACATGGAACGATCCTAAACAAAACATATAACATGGCACATCAATATCATAAGCGGCATATAAATAAAGTTAGAGAGAAGAAATCATACTTGTCACCACATCGGGTGCGGCGCGTGCCTCCTTGGCTGTCAACTGGAAAGCTTGACTCCTCACCACTGGAGCCTCTGACTTGACCTTCCGGCCATCTGTAACCCGAGTAGTCACTGGAGTTGGCACCACCACTGGCGCTGCTGCTGCTGCTGTCAACCTGGGGCAGTTAGCCTTTTTATGGCCCCTCTGATTGCAATGAAAGAAAATCAGGTATGTTGTCTGAACAGTGGGGGCAGGGCAGTATAATCCTTGCCAAGGTGCCCCATCTTGCCGCACTTGTAGCAGCCTGATGATCCCGCTCTAGAAGATCCCTCATGCGGCCTGCCGCATTTCCTGCAGCGGCTCTGGCCCGGCGGGCCCTTCGACCTCGCGTCGAATCCTTTGGGTTTCTTCCCCGAAACCCTAGTAACCTGCTCCATCTCTGCCTTCCTCTTCCTGAGGTGCTCTAAATCAATATCCCTCTCCCTTGCCCTAGCAATCATGGACTCTAGGGTCGGGCATACTGAGTAGCTGACATGCTCTCGAATGTCAGCCCTCAACATGTCATGATAGCGGGTCTTCCGTATCTCCTCATCCCCCGCATACTGAGGTACCAACAAAGCCCTCTCCCTGAACTTGGCGGTGATCTCCGCCACTATCTCCGTAGTCTGTTTCATATCAAGAAACTCCCTGGCCAGCTGTTGAAGCTCCACAACTGGCGCAAGCTCAACCCTGAACCTGGTCACAAAGTCTGACCAAGTCATCGCCTCGATGGCTGGGGCTCCTAGTGACTCAGCAACTGACTCCCACCAATCCATAGCTATGTCTCTCAAACAACCCACATCAAAGCGAACCTTCGACCCCTCCGAGCAGAAGCTCGTCAACTGCGCAGTCTCGATGTCTGCGATCCATCTCCTGGAAGCAATGAGGTCCTTCGCCCTGTGAAAGTATGGCGCACCGCTCCCCCTGAAGTCCTTGAAGGACAGTGTGCGCGTCCCTGACTGGCTGAACGCCGAGTCACTCCTGAATGTCCGAAGGCGATCCTCCATCAGCTCAATAATCCCCTCCTTGATCGACCCGAAAATGACCGGGGTCGCCTCAAGGATACCTCTCGTGATCTCAGACGCGATGAACTCGCGTAACTCGTCATCAACCCATTCGGATCCCGCACCCAAACCTGATCCTGATCCTAATCCAGACCCTGAACCTCCTGCTCCATGACGCGTAACCACCATTTTGAAATAAGTCACATAAACTTCAGGGTCATACATACTCTCGAGAGGTCTCACACACTCTCCAAGTTCCCTGGTTCTATCTTAGCCCTCCTTGATTCGAGTACGGATCCTCTGCTTCCAGTAGTACGGGCCCATACTACCTTCCACATCTATCCGTACTTTCCTCAAGGATTGCTTCGACTTCACCAAGTCCCTTCTACTAATACTACTTTCCAAACTAATCTCATCCTAGGCTTGTCCTAGGGCGCTCTCCGACCTACTCTCCGCCATCAGCTGCACAAGGAGTCCCTACCATCTTTCCCTAACTAGCTTGCAAATACTATTACATATTTGCTTACTAGTTAGTTAAAGCTAGCTGGAACCCCTCTAAGCACACAGCAAGCAGCATTCGTGCATTGGGTAACCATTACCAAGCATAACCTAATCAGGCTATCATACTGCTGACTAACCAGCCCTAGCATATAGCTCAATAAACTCATACAACAGGCATACAAGGCATCCTTCCTAGATCCCTAGCCCTAATCTAGCATGCAGTTCTCATAATCACATAACAGGCATACAAGGCATCCTCCCTAGATCCTTAGCCCTAGTCTAGCATGCAGTTCTCATAATCATATCATATAACATAACAGATCATGTATAGGTATCTTGGGGAAAAACTTACTTGAGCTCGGCCGGTCGCACGCATCACACACCTTGTTCTTTCTAAAAACTCCTTATTTTTACACTTTAGAAAATATTTTTCTTGTAAAAATCTTTCAAGCCCTCGATTTCAGTTCATACACCCCTGAAGATGTGCCCGAATCCCTCAAACCAAGGCTCTGATACCAACTTGTAACATCCCAAAATCGAGACCCAAAATTTTTTGTTTAATTATATTACTTATAAAAATAGTTTACATAAAACATCGTTATTATCATTTCAAAACATCAAGTCACAAATCACAAGTCTCGAAAACCTTAACATCAAATAGTAACACGTCAGAGTACAATCCTAGGGTTCTCAAAGCGGAAATCATGTGTGTGCGATGTGATGCTACCCTGCCGGCTCCTTCCTCTTAGTTGAAGAGGTACCTGAAACCAAAACTAGAAACTCGACGAGTTGGTGCTATAACTCGCCGAGTAGAAGCGGGTGTGGCCACGTGAGTTTAATGATCTACTCGACGAGTCTGAGAGTAGACTCGCCGAGTAGGCGTTGTGAGTGGAAATCCTAGATCCCCGGGTTTGGGGCCTATTTAAAGGCACTTATAGCCTCATTTGCGGCCGCACCTCACTGAGAAGAAACCCTAATCGCCCCTTGAGATTTTGAGAGAATTTTGAGCCTTACTTGAGATTTGTGGGTGCATTTTTGGTAGATGAAAGGAGGATTCCAAGCAAGGGTTGTGAATAGGCTGTTAGATCTGCTGCTTATACGTCCAAGAGCTTCTGTTAGAGGTATCAAGTTCGAACCTTTCTCTTTTGTTTGAGTAGATCTCTCATTTTGAAGATTAGGGCTTCTTTTCCTTATATTTTGGGACTTTGAGGATTTGGGGTTCCTGAGGAGGCTTGAACTCCAGATCTGGACCTTAGGAGGTCCCTAGCATCTAAAGGTTCCTGCTTTATTCAGCCTTGATGGAATTTATGAGTGAAAAACCCATTTAGATCGTGTTCTTGATATTTCATGCCCAAAATGCCATGCATAGACGTAAAGTCTATGACTTTACATGATAAATGAGCCCTGAGAGTATGGATCTGGAGTTTGGGAAAGTATCCTGCCTTAAAGTCGTCTAAAAGCAAGCTGAGTCTGAATGGACTCGCCGAGTTGATGAGACGACTCGGCGAGTAGATTAGGGTTGTCCCGATTAGATGGATCAGGCGAAAGCTCGGCGAGTTAGGGGTTAACTCGATGGGCTGGAAATTCATGAGATTGTCGAGAATCGATGGGACTCGACGAGTCGCACGAGTGCACTCGGGGAGTCTGGTCAATTTGGGGCTGTTGACTGGAATTGACTTCTGTTGACTTTAGGGTTGGCCAAATGAGTGATGGAGGTCAGGAAGGGGTAAAATGGTCTTTTACCCATTTCTAAGGCTAGAGTGTAAGAGAGATCGACGTTTGGTGCATTTGAGTGTGAGGAGAGTATTAACTAGAGATATTATCCTTGTGATAGGCAGAGGCTAGATCGAGGATTCCGAGCACGAGATTTTTGCTTGCTAGCTTACGAGGTGAGTCTTCTCACTATACTTTACCTAGAGTGGTATCTATGTGTGACCAGAGGGTATTATGTCTTTATTTAAGTATTGCGATATTACTGCATTATGTCTGTGTGATTTATGTTATGTGTTATTCAGAGTTTACAGAGTAAGGACCGGAGGGTCCATAGAGTTAGGACCGGAGGGTCCATCAGAGTTGTGGGACTGGAGGGTCCCACTGAGACAGATTGACCGGAGGGTCTTACAGAGTTATAGCCTCGAGTGCCTAATGTGTTGTACGTGGTATTTTGGGGAACTCACTAAGCTTCATGTCTACCGTGTTATGTGTTATGTGTTTCAGGTACTTCCGATGATCGCGGGAAGGCCCCGACTTGATTGTACACACACTTGCTTTGGAGATATATTTTGGAGGATCGTGGTTTACGTGATAAACAACTTTTGATAAATAATTTGTATTAATGTTGACACTTGAGATTTTTGGGAAATATGACATCTGGTTTTTATATTTGAAATGAAAATTTTGGTTTGAAAAGTTTACGTTGTTACAATCATACCACATACCATGCAACATACATACTGTAGGGCAATTCTGGGGTGCCCGACCTACCCATGTCAAGCCATTTTGGGGTGCTGACATACCCATGTCAAGCCATTCTGGGGTGCTGACCTACCCATGTCAGGCCATTCTGGGGTGCCTGCCTACCCTACGGTCTATCTCACCCGGACAAGGGGACTATTTCACCCCTACTACTAACACATAATAACATATCATAATCATGTTGTCAGACATATCTGGGGTGTCCGACCTACCCTTCGGTCCTAACGACCGAATCGGGGGACTATTCCCCTCCTACTACCACTATCACATAGAACATATCATACTGGCACATAGAACACATCAGGTAATAGCAACCCAGACAACTATCACAAAGACAATCATCTCAACTGTAATCAATTACTAGTGGGTCGGCCTTGGTGCCTTATACCCACTTCTACTGGTAGGTAACTTACCTCAATGTCGTGTAGTGCCTGCACTGTCCTCGATGTGAAAATCGACTCTCCTCGACTCCTCAATCCCTACACGACAACTTTTCTAAGTTATCAACTCATACTCATAACCCTTACCAGGGTCACTCAAGTCTAAGTCAAAGTCAAGGTCAAAACCATGGTCAAAGTCAACATATGGTTGACTCGACTCGCCAAGTTGGTCCACCAATGTCACACCCCCAAACCGGAACAGCGGAAACGTTCGGGGGCAGAGGACGTCATGTTTAGTATCACAAGACATGCATCATAGTAATCAAAGTAACAAACAACTATTGTATTAATACTAAAGTGTTTACACAGTAGTGATTCACATAAGATTGAATCCAAAACTAAATACAAAACAAGACATGAAGCTACTATGCTCCATCTTCTGAATCCCAGCACGCGTACCTGTCTACTAGTTACCTGAGAATACTAGTTATTTTGAAAGCGTAGATCAGCATTTAAGCTGGTGAGTTCATAAGTATTTTAGTGATATATTAGTAAGTTGAAAGTTCTTTTAGAAAAGTTCGCCTGTTCCTCCAGAAGATCCTATATCTTCTGATATGATTAAAGATAAGTAAAAATGACTCTACAATCCTTTCTATGAATGCTAAATGGATACAAGTTATGTAGAATTCAGATCAAACAAACAATTGATTGTGTGAATCTGCCCTAAGCCCACAACCAAACAAGGAACAGGGAATGAGGCGGAAGTCACACATCCCATTGTTTGTTAGATATTTACTGTATATAACCCTGGTGTATTCATTTGGTACTCACGGAGTTAACTGTAATAGTTCATTTATGCTTGAAGAAAACATTCTTTAAGAAAAACCCTTATTTCCTTTAGTAAAAATGGTAATCACAATAGTTCCCTCTATAACCACTTAGTTTATACAAGCTATATATAATCTAATATCGAATGGATAGTTAATTGTGAGAATCTGCCCTAAGTCCACAACCAAACAAGGAACAGGAAATGAGGCGGAAGTCACACATCCAACTACCTATCGGATATTAATTATATATAACCCTGATGTATAAACTAAGGTATTATAGAATTAACCACTTAAGGTCCATTAAGTTATACTGATTTAATAAAATGGATTAAACCCTTTACTGATAAGTTTCTAGTTTAGTTTACTCAATGTTCTATCTGAAAAGGATGTTTTTGTACTAGAAAACGGTTTACTGAATTTGTATACTATGGCCTGGCCCATACCTGGTACTCCTTATAATTACTTGGTGTATACGAAATATATATATATATATATATATATATATATATATATATATATATATAGTTAAGATAGAATCGATAGTAGACTGGGTGCATCTGCTCTAAGCCCACAACCAAACAAGGAACAGGAAATGGAGCGGAAGGCACACATCCTACTATCTGCTGGACTCGATTAATATATATCCCTGATGTATCCACCAAGGAATCATAAAGTTAGCATTATAGGCCCTCTTCTAACTAAATGTTCATGTTACGAGTAAGTTATGTGGCGTTATTCTAATATTTGGACAACTACTAGAAGTAATGAAATCATGTACTATTAACGCCTTAGTCGATACTGTTGTGAGTTTTGTATATATTTATGTGTTTTATTTATATTTGTCCGGTACTTTGTAGATGTACCCTTTATAAATAACTCTGGTATGATATATTGTTACCTCGTGTTTGCTAACCCTGGTACGTTGTATTTGTACCTTTGTTAGTGCAAACCCGGTATGATGTGTTATTACCTCGTGTTTGCTAACCTTGGTACGTGGTATTCGTACCTTGGTTAGTGCAAACCCGGTATGATGTGTTATTACCTCGTATTTGCTAACCATGGTATGTTGTATTTGTACCTTTATTAGTGCAAACCCGATATGATATGTTATTACCTCGTGTTTGTTAACCCTGGTACGTTGTATTTGTACCTTTGTTATAAACAATGAGTTAAAGATACAATCTCTTCCTAGGATACTAGGAATATATAGTATAAGTGTGGAATTCAAGATTTGTTCTTCTGTTATAGTTATAGTATGTTCCTCTCTGTACTAGCTATAATATGCTCCTTCCTGTGCTAGCTATAGTATGAACTGAACCCCTAAACTATACCTATTATAGTTTACTAATATGTTTGTTTGAACTGTTACTACCTTGAAATAAAGACTCATTTATCTACTAAGTTATGATTTTACTTTAAAAACGGAGTTAAAGTAACATTACTTTAAAAGAGTTTTTGCAATGATTTGATCACTTATAAATACATAAGCAACCCTTAAAAATGATGTTTATCACAAAACATTTACACAATTATCATTGTGTTCAACTTGTATTCCCCCCCCCCCCTTAAAAGCATTTAAAACATTTAAAAGATTGATTATAGGGGTATGAACTCACCTTATGTGGGTGATTCAATTGCAGATTCGCGTAAGGATGAGAAGTTCCACAAATGAATTCTTGAGACACAAACGAGTCCTAAAGGACATATAATGTCATATATAGGCATGTAATTAGTGTTTTACACAACTAACATGCAAGAAAATACCCATAGGGACTAGGAAACACTTGAACTAAGTGTTACAATCACATGTGATTGACTAAAGGGAGTTTACGGCCAAGGGAAGGTGTTCACGGCCTAAGATCTTCACGCCCATTGATGATCTTGAGAAGGGTTTACGGCCAAGGGAGATTGCATGGCCCTAAACTCTCCAAAATGATGCAAATTTGGATCTTGGTTCAAGCTTAAAGGGTGTTTGTTTCATGAGGCTTTGAGTGTTTCTAGTGGTTAACAAGATTATGGAAGAAATACTCACCTTTGGAAGGATTTAGGTAGTTCACGACCACCAAGAACAAGTGTGTGTTCTTGGTGTTCTTGGTGAAAGATGATGATCTTGAAGATCTAGACTAAAAGTGATGAATTCACGGATGAAATCAAATGGTTTCACAAGATCAAGAAGGATATCAAGAAACAACGGGAGAATAACTTACACTTTTGAAGATCAAGGAGGATATCCTTGATGATACTTGAGAGAGAACGGAAGTTCTTGACTTGAAACTGTGAGTAATGATGAAAAATGAAGGGATATCATCCTTATGGAAGGAGTTCACGGCTAGGAGGGTGTTTACGGACGTGAATAGAGTTTACGGCCGTAAACCCCATGTGGTTGGCTTTCTGGTTCGAGTGCAGCCTTCTGATCTCGAGCTAACACTTCCTAACACTCAATCCTTAAGTGTACTAGGCTTAGAACTCATTAGAATGACCCTTAACTAGGCTAGAAGGCAATGAAATTAAATCTGACTTTTGGGTGATTGGCTGGGCTTACAAGATAAAAAATTTCGGGTTGTCACATCATTCTCCCGTTAGATAGAATTTTGTCCCGAAATTAGCTTTCTTAGTAGTACTCCTGGTGTTGTGCTCCTCTGAATGGTAGAATACCCACTCATAGACCTTGGCAACTTTACCCTAATGCTCATGATAGGATTCATACCTGGTCCATCTATCATTACCTCATGTATACAAATCGTATATAATTAAGATTAGTAAGACGGTCGGATGTGCGACTCTGACCCAGGTCCACAATCAAACAAGGAACAGGAGATAGGGCAGAAACACACATACTCAATATGCGTAATCATAATTATATACTACCCTCGCGTATACACTTAATAGTGATAGGTGGGATGTATTCGTCCTTAGCCTCTATGCTTGAACTTGATCTGCTGGACGAGTGGCAGTTCGGGATGGTCTGCTGAATATACGACGTTAAGGTTTCGGAGGGTAAGTTACTCCTCGCATGAGTACTTCGGGGTTTAGAATACGAGTAGACGATTATGAGGTCTGTTTCGGGCTGTCGTTACGAAATGACGAGGGTTTCATGAATTTGACGGTCAAGGCGATGGAAACATATGAACTTAGTATGGTCAGGACCACACCAATCCATGACGAATGATGACAACGGAATCTTTACAGAAACAAATGTTAGACTGATTTGAAAGAAATGTTTGTTATTCGATGGTGTATCCCGAGTGTGTTCGACAATGTACTCTGTGTAAACGTTCTAGTGCTTTCTGTTTTCTCCTTGATATTACCACTGCCACAAATCGTATCGCGATGAGTGAGTACTAATAGTGCAAGTGTTTTGATAATTAGTGTCGGTACTTTATGTTTCAATCCTCTTCGGTACCTCTATGATCGCCTGGCATATACAAGTTATGTATAATTAAGATGAATAAGACGGTCGACTGAGTGACTCTGTCTTAAATCCACACCCAGACAAGGAACATGAATTAAGGCGGAATCACTCACTCTAAGTCTGCAAAATCTTAGTTATGCACAACCCTGATGTACATACTAAGCCATCATAGCTTCCCTGAACGGATCTTTAGTTCTCTTGTGAATGCTGTGACTTGTTCAGATGAGCGAGTTATTATAATTACTTTTAAATGTTATCCCCAAGTTTTAATCTTATATAAATATAAATTAAATTTTAAAGTAATTTTATTTAGAAGACGTACAAAAATCTCAAAAGAGGGGTCCTTCGTTTCTTCCTTATGTCCAGTTGTTAGATTCCTCCTTCTCCTTCGTCACCTCTCTCTGTTGGGTAGTCTCTCTTGGCATGTCCCATTTCACCACATGCATGGCATACTTGAACTATACCAGTATCGGTGGTTGAAGTGATGTGCTGAGTCGGAGTTTTGCAGAAGCGAACTCCTTCGTCATTTCTCTCCGTTGGACATTCCTTCCTGAAGTGTCCGGATTCGCCGCACTTGAAATAAACCTGTTTTACTTGGGAGATTGGCTGTGCCGGCGCCCTGCAGAAACGGGCAGTGTGCCCCTTCCTGCTGCAATTGGTACATTGCATCTCTCGGCAAGCTCTGTTGTGGTGGTAGGTGTATTTGTCGCACTTTGGGAGATTTCCAGCATATCGTTTGACGGAGGTTGTAGTGGCAGATGAAGTGCCAGATGTTGTGACTGTTGTTGTGACCGCAGGGTCGCATATTTTTATCCCATTTTTATCCCAGAACTTTCGTTTCTTGTTCTTAGGTTTGTGGTCTGGAGTGTCCTTGTCAACTGACACTCGCTGGTTCCCTTAATTGTTACTGCGATTAGTATAATCGGCACCGTTTCCGCTTCCGCTGGTGTTATTAGCATTTAAATGTGCCATGACGGCTGTCACAGCAGCTGTGACCGCAGCCTGAAAAGTAGTGGAGTCTATCTGCAGAATTGGTGCCTCGCCTGTTGGTTGGTTTCCTCTTTGTGAAGACATGATTCTGTTGCATGGCGAAGAATAATCTCGTGAGTAATGATGGTCATCACTAGATGTATCCCATTAACTTAAATGTATTAAACAATTTTACGCTTTGCTGGACTACTCTTAATGTTTCTGTCAACATTTCTGAGATATGTCCATGATAGTAAGTAGAAGTGGGTATTGTACAAGTGATATTTGAACAAAGTTATCCTTGTTTCCTAGTGTATCTGGTTCTGAATTTCATAGGTTTCTGGAAAATGATTCATAAAGAGAGTCTATACTAAAATAAACTTTATGAATCAGAAGTGACTGTCCTCGAATGAATTTCTGTGAACTGAATATCTGTTACTGGTTGCATGAAAAGTAATAATCTTAACACATAGTGTGAGTATTGTATTCACTAACTCACTAAGTGTAACATCCCGTTATTTTCTGTTTGTAAAGTCAACTTTAGTCAACCAAAGTCAAACAAAGGTCAACTAGAGTCCTTTTTATTGTTTGGGTTTTTATTTTAGGTTATGATAATAACCTTTATTTGCTAAAATCCTTAAAATATCTAAAATTGAATTTGGAAGGAAAGGGCTTAAAAACTGAGAAACTTCGCATCCTTTTCTTTCACTTCGGACCGCAAACGCTTTGGGCCGCAAAAGGTTTACGCTCGTATACTCCTCGGACCGTAAACCCTCGCAGCCGTACACGAGGCCGTAAACGGCTTCGGCAGTATACTCTTCGGATCTTATCTTCTCGGAAGCCGAACCTTATCGCATTGGAACTTGTTCACGGTCGTACACTCTAGTACAAATGAAGTCCTCCACCCCCGGACGTTTCCGCCGTCTGGTTTGGGGGTGTGACAGATTGGTATCAGAGCATTGTTTATAGTGAACTCAGTATATCAATCCATAAAAGATATCAAACTATAAATACATTTGGGGCCAAGAGCTCTGACTACAAGTATACTTTTAAAATTTTAAGTATTTTTATAAGAAGTATACTAACACTCATACCTACAAGTACAATATCACAATCATAAGAACTTAAAAGTATTTGGATGTTGAACATTACAGTCAAACCTGGGCAGTTATGTAATCATATCTAGGATTAATATAGCCTGATCAACTATATTGATTTGAAATATGACCAAGATGTTGGATTAATGTCTAAGTCCATAACTATAATTGGTAAGACTTGACCCGACCCGGCATGGTCCATTTGGGTTGCATGGCATCATGCATTTGGATAGACTATAATGAGAGAAATAACACTTAAGGTTGGTTAATATATTATAAGTTCTAATATATTAATAAGGTTATTTAATTAGTATTGATCAAGAATTAATTTGGAATTAATTAAGTGATCAAAAGGAGACTAATTAAATATATGGGTTGATTGTGTAAATCATTCATTCTTATATATGTGGGCTTCTGATCCAAGATTCCTTATGTTGGACTAAGTCCATGGGGTGACCCATGGATACTCCATGGAGGTTAAAATCCATGGAGCATAAGGAATGGGTAAAGTTATGAGTTACATGGTGTAACCCTAATAGCCACCATATAAAAGAATCCCATGGCTCAAGAAATCGTGCACTAATGTGTGAGTGTGAGGGCTAGACGATTTCAAGGAGTGTTCAAGTTTCTCTCAAGTTATTCCAAGCGTATTTGGTGTTGTGTGAACCATTTGAGGTGTCACACTTGGGGCACTAGGCACTTAAGCTTCATGAAGACATTCTACATCAAAGAGGTATGTATTCTATCTTGTTATATTTATTATTTTGTATGCTAGATTAGGATAATACCTTGGATGTTCATAATTGTATGTATAATAGAGAAAACATAGATCCAAGGTATTTAGGGTTGCATGTACACTTAGGAGTGTTAGAATGCTCATAACCCAACACAAGATGTGTTTGGGAGTGATAGTGGTGTTGTGACATGTCTACAACTTACCAACCATACATATTCAGAAGAACTCTAGAACAGAACATAAAGATTAAAATACTATAGGGGTATTTTAGACACTATATACTAATAACAAACATGTGAAAACAATAGAGCAATTGAGGGTAGAACTATAAATATTAAGGGTATATTAAAATTATATATAATTAAAGTTATATAGACTTAGAATATGTGATCTAGCTTCATTTCCTGTTCCTTGTTTGGTTGTGGATTTAGAGTCGGGTCATTTAATCGAAGGTCGATTATACTTAAGTTATATATAATTAGTATACACTTTATAGTTATAGTAATACCTAGAACAAGTCATAAATAATACATTATTTGATAACTGTAGGTCTTTCTCGTAGAAACTTGTATCCTTAACCTATCGTTACTAACTATATTCTATATCTTTTATCCCTATTCTCGTTTAGATACCAATGGCTGGATTTCACTTACCCGAAGACCCGTACTTCCCCGGTCAAGGACAAGATGCAGAACCAGAAGAAAATCACGAAATTCCCTTAGATTATGATTTCGCAGAAAATTTTCCCGAAGACAATGATTCCGGATCAGAAGCCTATAATCCTCCACCAGTTGCTCAAAATCCCAACCCTCGTCCGGCTTTCCAAGGCCCGACGCCTCTGTGGGTGGAAAGTTTGGAAACATGGAGTCAAGAGCAGGGTCAACCTATGCCATACAACGGAGATAGAAGCTTCTACAACCTGAGCGAAGGAGGCTCAGCAGACAGAGTTCTGCCAATTCTGGTCCGCAGGGTTGCTCAAAATGAAATACAGGGTAGGACAGCCATCAACCGAATCATGGAAGTTGATGCCAATGCAGGAGTTAATACAGTCTGCATTCTTCGTCTTGAAGATGCTCATGACAGAGCAATGAGAGACAATGAAGCCTTACTTCAAGAGTTAGCTGTAACTCGAGCTGAAGTCATAGAGCTTCGAGCACGTCTGACAATATATGAAAGACATATGCTTGCTGCGGAGCGTCAACTGGCTGTGTTGAGGTTTCGTCCAAGTGATACCCGTCGCCAGTAGGAGATGCTCTACCCGTTTCCTGTTCACTCTTTTGGTTATAGTTTAAGTCTACAGATAGGTTCTAGCGTTATTTTTCATGTTTTTCAGTAAGACCACGAATATTTTATTTTCGGTAGGTCTGTATGATGTCGATGTTTTTCGCAGAATTTGGTATATTGTAGACCTGTTTAGGGTCAAGTTTTCCAGACTTTATGTATTCAATATGCCAATTTAATCGACATGCATTTTCATAGTCTTTGAAAAATAACCATTCAATTTCATATCATTCTGTTACAAGTTGTACTTGTTGTAGACTTCTATTTCCAATTCATTACGAGATTTATGTTGAACTATATGTTTTAGTTCAGAGATATCAAAATTCATATTCACTCTTGATATCTTACCATATTTGTATCTTTTGACTTTTATAGAAAAAGATGCCTCCTCGTAGAAATCCAAGACGTAACAATGTTAATGAAGGGCCGGCGCCACCTCTGCCACCACCTCCTCAGTTCGACGCCGCTATGTTCCAAGCAGCGGTCACGGCGGCTGTAGCTACTGCCATGTCTCATATTAATACTCCTGGTGCTAGTGGGTCGGGAGCTGGAACAAATCCTTCTAACCATGGCGAGAGTCATGGGCACTCACGAGAGTGCACTTATAAAGATTTTTCCAATGCCAAACCCAGGACCTTTAATGGAACTAGAGGAGTTATGGCATTAAGACAATGGATAGAAAAGACAGAAGCAATTTTCGAAATTTGCTCCCGTCCTGAGAGCAGCAAGGTCAAATTCGCTGCTTGTACTTTTTCGGAAAGAGCTTTAACGTGGTGGAATGGCCACGTTAAGTCGCTTACTCTGATAGTGGCTAACTCGATAAGCTGGGAGAACTTCAAAGCCATGCTAATGCGGGAATACTGTCCGTGAGGAGAAGTTCAGCAACTCGAGCAGGAGCTTTGGGGTCTTACAATGGTTGGTTCTGATATATCAACCTATACTAGTAGATTCTGTGATCTGGCAATTCTGTGCCCGGATATGGTTGCTCTAGAGAGCAAAAAGATTGAGAGATATATTTGGGGTCTGTCGCCCCAAATTCAGTCAAGTGTTTTAGCTTCGAGGCCTATTACCTTTGACAGTATCAAAGAGCTGGCACAATCTCTTATCGACCACGGAGTCCGTCAAAACTCAGTGGTTGCTATACCAGAACAACTGAAAGGAAACAACAACAATAACAATGACAACAACAACAACAAGAAGAAGGGTAGGAACAAGAAGAAGGGCAAGTTTTCACAGGAATCCTCAAAGAAGCAACAACTAGTTGCAGTCAACGCTGCTACTGTACCTGCTGCTGTTCCTGCTAACCCTGCACTAGCTAAGACTTATGCTGGTAACCTCCCCAAGTGCAACAAGTGCAATTATCACCATAACGGAAATTGCAGGGAAATGCAGTGTCGTAACTGCAACAGAAAAGGGCATACTGCCCGATTCTGTAGAGCACCACCCCAACCGCTTAACCAAGTACCTGCCGCTGGAGTAGGTCAAGCATGCTACCAATGTGGTGAAGTGGGGCATTTCAAGAAAGATTGTCCTAAAGCTGGAAATGCCGGTGGAGTTGGGAGAATTTTAGCCTTGGGTCATAAAGAAGCGGTAGCAGATCCCACAGTAGTCATGGGTACGTTCCTTCTCAACAACACTTATGCATGCATTCTATTTGATTGTGGTGCTGAGAAGAGCTTTGTGAGCCATAATTTCAAACACTTACTAAATCAAAACTCCCAACCACTAAAAGAAACATTCACAGTTGAAATGGCTAACGGGAAATCGGAGTCCACCAACGATATATACATAGGATGTACTCTTACCTTGAATAACTTTTCGTTCCCAATAGACCTTATGCCGGTCTCTATCAAAAGTTTCGACGTCATAATAGGTATGGAGTGGTTGTGTCCTAACAATGCTGACATCCTATGCTATGAAAGAGCCATTCGTCTGAACTTGCCAACTAACAAAACTCTTGTTATTTACAGCGACAAACCCGGAACGAATCTCCAGATCATTTCTTGTATTAAGGCACAAAAGTACCTTCGTAAAGAGTATTGTGCTTTCTTAGCTCACGTGGTAAACAAAAAGCAAGAAGTGAAAGATATCGCGAGCATTCCTGAGGTCTGCAACTTTCCTGACATTTTTCCCGATGATCTTCCAGGAGTGCCTCCCGAACGACAAGTCGAATTCAAAATCGACTTAATCCCAGGGGCTACCCCAGTAGCCAAATCCCCCTATCGTCTTGCACCCTCTGAAATGCAGGACTTATCTAGCCAGCTTAATGAACTCCTTAGCAAAGGTTTCATAAGACCAAGCTTCTCACCCTGGGGAGCACCGGTCTTGTTCGTGAAGAAGAAGGATGGATCATTCCGTATGTGCATAGACTACCGAGAGCTGAATAAACTCACCATTAAGAATCGATACCTTCTGCCTCGCATTGACGATCTGTTCGACCAACTTCAAGGTGTGAGCTACTTCTCAAAAATAGACTTAAGGTCTGGGTATCACCAGTTACGGATTTTGGAGGATGATATTCCCAAAACCGCGTTCAGAACTCGTTATGGTCATTATGAGTTCGTAGTGATGCCATTCGGATTGACGAATGCACCTGCCGTGTTCATGGATCTAATGAACAAAGTGTGCCGTCCATTTCTGGACAAATTCGTCATAGTCTTCATTGACGACATCCTTATCTACTTAAGAAGTGAAGAGGAACATGGCCAACATCTTCGTCAAGTTTTTCAAACTCTTAGAACAGAGAAACTCTATGAGAAGTTTTCAAAGTGTGAATTTTGGATCAGGAAGGTTGAATTCCTAGGTCACGTGGTCAGTTCAGAAGGAATACACGTCGACCCTTCCAAAATTAAGGCAATTGAAAACTGGTCAGCACCCAAAACACCTACAGAAATCCGTCAATTCTTAGGTCTTGCTGGCTATTATCGCAGATTCATCCAGAATTTCTCTCGAATAGCTGAACCTCTTACCACCCTGACGCAAAAGGGTGTAACATTTAGCTGGGGAGAAAAGCAAGAAACAGCGTTCCAAACGCTTAAACGAGCCTTGTGTAGTGCACCAATCCTGTCTCTTCCTGAAGGGACAGAGAATTTTGTAGTCTACTGTGATGCTTCTAATCAAGGGCTTGGATGTGTTCTTATGAAAAGAGGAAAGGTTATATCCTATGCCTCAAGACAACTAAAGACACATGAAGTCAACTATACAACACATGACCTAGAACTAGGAGCAGTGGTATTTGCTCTGAAGATCTGGAGATATTACTTATATGGCATGAAATGCACAGTATTCACGGACCATAAAAGTCTCCAGCATATCTTCAATAAAAAAGAGCTGAACATGAGACAACGACGATGGGTGGAGCTACTGAACGACTACGATTGTGAGATTCTTTATCACCCTGGTAAAGCTAACGTAGTAGCTGACGCCCTTAGTAGAAAAGAATACTCGGGACGCCGAGTAAAGTCGTTGACCATGACAATCCATTCACATATTTCCACACTGATCAGAGAGGCTCAACTTGAGGCCTTAAAACCTGAAAACGTGGCAGTTGAAGCCTTGAGAGGAATAGATAAAAACTTCAAAGTCAGGGATGATGGAGTCTATTGTTTCATGAACCGGATCTGGACACCAAAGTTCGGTGGTTACAGAGACATGGTTATGAATGAAGCACACAAAACCCGATACTCCATTCATCCAGGTTTAGACAAGATGTATTTGGACCTCAAGAAACTATACTGGTGGCCTAACATGAAGGCCGAAATTGCTACCTTTCTCGGCAAGTGCCTTACTTGTGCCAAAGTCAAGGTAGAATACCATAAACCTTCAGGTTTATTGCAACAACCTGAAATCCCTGAATGGAAGTGGGAGCGGATTACAATGGATTTCATAACCAAATTACCCAAGACATCGAGTGGTTATGATACTATTTGGTTAATCATCGACAGATTAACCAAATCCACACATTTCTTACTAATCAAAGAGACCGACAAGATGGGGAAGCTAACAAGAACTTACCTCAAGGAAATCGTTAGACTGCATGGTGGACCAATATCTATTATTCCTGACCGAGATAGTAGATTCACTTCTCGTTTATGACAGTCTTTACAAAAATCTTTGGGAACTAGGCTGGACATGAGTACAACCTACCATCCACAAACTGACGGTCAAAGTTAGAGGACAATTAAAACTTTAGAAGATATGTTGCGAGCTTGCGTGATAGACTTTGGTAAGGCATGGGATACTCATTTACCCTTTGTCGAATTCTCTTACAACAATAGTTATCACACTAGCATAAAGGTTGCTCCTTTCGAAGCCCTCTATGGCCGCAAGTGCAGATCACCTCTGTGTTGGACTGAAGTGGGTGACATGCAGCTGGCCAGAAGTCAAGTCCCTGACAGTACTCTCACTGGTCCGGAAATCATTCGCGAAACCACGGAGAAAATTGTACAAATCCAGGAGTGACTTAAAGCTTCCAGAGATAGACAGAAAAGCTACGCTGACAAAAGAAGAAAACCTTTGGAGTTCCAGGTTGGTGACCGCGTCATGTTGAAGGTCTCACCCTGGAAGGGCATGATACACTTTGGAAAGCATGACAAGTTGAATCCATGGTACATAGGACCATTCGAGATTCTTGCTAGAATCGGTCCAGTAGCTTACAAACTCCGACTACCTCAAGAACTAAGTAACATACATCCTGTTTTCCACGTCTCGAACTTGAAAAAGTGTCTGTCCGACGAGACTCTTGTTATCCCACTCGACGAAATCGAGATCGATGAGAGCCTCAACTTCGTTGAAGAACCAGTAGAAATAATGGACCAAGAGGTCAAGCAAATAAAGCAAAGTCGTATTCCTATAGTGAAGTGTTGGGTCAAAAATATGGTTTATACTTTACTTTCCTAGGCATTAATAGTTTTTAGTCGTGTAATATATTTTTGCAGTTGTATTTACGGCTCAATGGGTGTTTACGGCCGTAAACCCATTTATGGCCCATATTCCCCAAGTATATATATAGGTGTTAGGTGGTTGAGGAGGGATGGATGAACAGAAGAGAGTGTACGGAATAGAGAGAAGAGAGGAGTTTTAGTGTGTGTAAGTGTGTTCCTCGCCTCGGATTCGTGGTCAGCCTCGCATAGGGTCCGAAGTTCGCATCTGTGTTCATTAAAAAAAAGGGGAAGCGATTTTGCAGGTGGATGATAAATCCCTTCGTTTTTTAATTACCCAGCACACCTTAACCAACTCCTCTAGCTAGCTGGATGATAAATCCCTTCGTTTTTTAATTCAAAAGGAGTCCTTATTTCGGTTCCTAATTTCGCAAATTGACACTTTTAGCCCAAAAATTCAATTTCTTTTATTTTAAAATTCCTTTTTCAACCAAAAATTTTAGTTTTTAAATTTTGACTTTTATATTTGACTTTTTACTTAAAATTTTGACTTTGACCTTTCAAGTTTGACCTTTGACTTTAAACTTTGACTTTCTCGTTTGACTTTTAAATTTTCAAATTTAGCTTTTCGTTTTGACTTTCAAGTTTGACTTTTTCAAGTTTGACTTTTGAGTTTGACTTTTTAAATTTGACTTTTAAGGTTGACTTTTGAGGTTTATAGTCAAAGGGCATTTTTAAACTTGACTTTTAAGTTTGATTTTGGCTTCTAGTTGTGTTTTTAATGGCTTTTGAGGTCAACAAGGGAAATGAAGACATGAAAGAGAATCGTCAGGATATGTTAAGACAAAATTTCAACATGCTCAACTACATTCCCGGAGAAACCCTGGAGGCTCAGTTACAGCGATTTACTACACTTACTACTGAGATGAGTATAGCTGGGATTTTCTTGACTAAATCTGAGATAAATAAAAAGTTGTTGAATGCACTTCCAAAGTCGTGGGATATGAACGTGGATGTCATCAAGAAGACAAAAGATCTCAATCGTCTTAGTCTTGCTGATGTAATTGAAGAACTTGACGCTTTGAAGTGTGGAAAAACAATGAGTTCTGCAAACCTTACGGTCAATGAAGTTTCATGTACTCCAGCTTGTGAAACTACGATTAAATTTCTTCGGGAACAAATTGATTTATTAAAAAGAGAAGTTGAGGACCTGAGATATGAAGGATACCAACTCAGGAAAGGACAGAAACTCCTAAAGGCCCAGTTAGAAACAAAAATAAAGGACTTTAAGTGAATTCAGGAAGACTACAGTGAAAAATGTGAAAATTATGATTATATCAAGAGACAGAATGATGAGTTAATTGCTGAGCTTGATACATTAAAGAGACAATTTGAAACTGCAAATTTTGATTTTAAAAGGTTTGATGTATCAAGCGAGGTAGTTGCCAACATGATTGACCATTGCCTGCAGTTCAAACGAAACCAGCAAAAGGGTTTAGGATACGATAATGTACCTCCACCTTTTAATCATACATATCAGTATCACCCTTTGTCTAAAGAGGAGATTGCCAACGAACCATTCATGGTTTATGGCAAGCCATCTGGTTTTGTTTCAGGAGGATTTATTAATGTTGAAAATACTAACATTTCTACTTCCCCTACAGATCAATCCTTAGATCAGTCAAAGCACGAAGTTAAAGGATCTGTTTCTGATAACAAAACTGAGTCTGAACCTAATGTTTTTGTTTCAAATGAAAAACCTTTTGTTTCTGATGTTAAAAATGACAATGTTTTTTGTGATACTTCCGCATCTGCTCCTGTTGAATTAATTTTTTTTGACATATTTGATGATTTGTTTGAAAATAGTGATGTTCCTGTTTCTAGCACATCTACTTCATGTGCAGGAAAAGTAGCAGAGGATGAGAACAAGGAGAACACCATTGAACAAAGCAACATCTCCTTGAGCTCTGAATCTGTTGCTTCGAACTCAGCTGCTTCTGATCAACCTGTTGTTGAGAAATACAGGCCACCAATTCCAGTGAAACAGAGTGTCTGTTGTAATTGTGCTTGTGGGAACAATAAGAGACAAGGCAAGGATATGCCACCAGGGGCAGGAAGAAACAACTTCACAATGAAGAAAAAGACATGTTTTCACTGTGGAACACCTGGACACATTGCCAGAAATTGTCCTAATCGCGCATACGTTCCCTACTACGCACAAGGATGGCAAAACGCGCCAAAAGGGAGATACTCCAAAAGAAACCCCTCGAGGTCACGTTCAGACAATGGTGACTGGAACGCGCAGAAGGCCAAGAATCAAACCCACAAGGCCAAGAATCCGAATACCAAGGGCAAGAAGGGAATGTCGGCCAAGAAGCCCAATCCAAGAGATGCTCCAGTGAAACAAAGACCGGTTAGGTCAAAGTCATCTCAACGGCCAACATCAAGATCAAAAGCAAGTACTGAGCCACCCATCGGATCGAAAAAGAAATGGGTCAAACCCAACTACAAATGGGTTCCGAAAGCTCAATATCCCAAATCAACTAATGACTCTAATATTTCTATATCTTCTGTTTGTGATAAACAGGACATGTCATGGGAGAATGTATCTTGCGTAGATGACAAAGGTCGACCCAGTTTCAAAATAGACTGGGTTCCAAAGACCAACTGATCCCGCTCTGTGTCGGAGCAGCTATGGAGGCATATCATCAGACTTCGGTTTGTTGGTAGTGGCTGTTCCAGGCACATGATAGGGGACATCTCTCAACTGTACAACATTCATAACTTTGTTTGGGAGTATGTGTCCTTTATGGGAAAGGAAGAAAAGAAGGGATCACAAATGGGGTTAGTGCTTAATGACATGAAGAATTTTCGGATCTGTTTTGAGATTATGTGTGCTGTTCTCAGACCTTCTGGATGCAAATTCAATCAGTGAATTACGGTTTGCGTTTTCTTCTCCATACTCCTGAGTTTATCTTACTCTGATTCGTTTTAAAGACAATTTTTTATTTTCTTAATAGTTTTTCTTTAGTAGGTATTGTTTTGGGAAGTGATATGAAGTCTAGTGCTAAAGGGCAATATGCAATTCGTGTAATGCACTAAAGCCGAATGGTCTAGACTCTGTATTCAATGTGCTGGTAGGCACAAAGGATTCAAATGGACTAGACATTGATTGACCATGAAAGGACTAGACAATATAGACTTAGATAGTTTCATTTGGACTGACGATACGACGCTCGGGTAGATTGATTAGTGAGATAAACATGGGAACCCACAAGATAAACTAAATTAATATGCATCTAGAACTGTGGCTTAACTCTTCCTTGAGGTACGGACTTATGTCCTTAATTCTGGTTCTGATAGGGCGACTGGGGGGTTCTGATAAAGTAGGTCTGTAGGAAATTATTTTCTTGCTTTCTATCTATCAGTCATATGTTGCCTCCTTTGCGTGATTGGAACATATCCGACCTGGATTGCAACATATGAAACTCTAATTCTACGCACCTCCTTATCTATGAAATTCTTTCTATCTGTTAGCCATATGCTGTCCCCTCTGCGTGATCGGAAGATCCGACCTGGGACACAGCATATGCAACATTCTACCTCTCAATCCCTCTATCTATGTTAGTCATATGTTGTTCCCTCTGTGTGATTGGAAGACATCCGACCTGGGATACAACATATGCACTTCTATATCTGACTTCTTTCTTAATGATTGAATACTCACCTAAAGTAAGGAGTTCTTTGGAAGTTCTTGATTACCGGGGTATATCAGGAAGTGGGAAACATGTTGTAGTACATCTAAAATTGAACCATTTAATAGGTTGTCTGTAGATCTTGCTGCTTAATTTAAGTGGACAACAATATCATTGGTCGTCGTCAGCTTAATGTCCATTTAGGAATATATATCACAATGACTTGTCACTTATAGTCTGTCCCAATGTCAACACCCTTTGTGTTTAAGTGGACCACAATACCGGTGATTGACCAGATCTAGACATGCAGGCATGTGCTGATAAACGATATTGGATTGCTTGACAACTTTGATCCCAAATATTTTTGTTTTTGTTAAATTTGTTCATAGTTTTCCTCTATGCACAAATTTAGGGGGAGAATTAAAAAAAATTCAAAAATCAAACAAAAATCAGAAAATTAAAAATAAAAAAAAATAGTGTTATTTCTGTTTTTATTTTTCTGTTTGCATTGAAGCCTCCTCAATCAGTCTGCTGCTATCTTAAACCTGCTGAAGTGATCCAGAAGATTTGTTCTCTCTGACGTTCTCTCTGAAGATTCTCAAGCTGAAAGCGCTATCTTTCAAGAATCAGTACGTCAAGCCTCCTCACCCAATGTGCGTTCAATGCCAAATTCTGAAGAAAAGTCCAACTGCTCAAGATGAAGTCATTCATTGAAGATTCATCAAGTTCATCTTGAAGTTGTGAATAATTTGAAGATAAATGTTGAAGCCAAGCTTACAATGAAGATGAACAAGAAAGCCAGCTACTTTTTAGGGGGAGCTTGTTGGGTCATTTAAGAAAAGAAAAGAAAGCTATAAACCAAGGGGGGAGATTGTTGGGTCAAAAATATGGTTTATACTTTACTTTTCTAGGCATTAATAGTTTTTAGTCGTGTAATATATTTTTGCAGTTGTATTTACGGCTCAATGGGTATTTACGGCCGTAAACCCATTTATGGCCCATATTCCCCAAGTATATATATAGGTGTTAGGTGGTTGAGGAGGGATGGATGAACAGAAGATAGTGTACGGACAAGAGGAGCTTAAGTGTGTGTGAATCTCTTGTATCTGGAACTTCATTCTAATCAAATCATACAAGATTCATATTCTTCTTCTTCTTCTTCTCTTCTATTTGATCTGACATCATCCAATTAATTGGGATTCCGCACCATCAATTGGATCTGATTGATACACAAGCAGATTAGGGACTTACATGAAGGTTCGCTGGAATGCCAAGCGGGGACCTGAATTCACTTGGGAACGCGAGGATCAAATGAAACTGAAATATCCTCATCTTTTCGCTTAGTTATTTGTAATTGCTTAATTGATTAAAACATTAATTTCGGGACGAAATTCTCTCTAACGGGGGGATAATGTAACATCCCGTTATTTTCTGTTTGTAAAGTCAACTTTAGTCAACCAAAGTCAAACAAAGGTCAACTAAAGTCCTTTTTATTGTTTGGGTTTTTATTTTAGGTTATGATAATAACCTTTATTTGCTAAAATCCTTAAAATATCTAAAATTGAATTTGGAAGGAAAGGACTTAAAAACCGAGAAACTTCGCATCCTTTTCTTTCACTTCGGACCGCAAACGCTTTGGGCCGCAAAAGGTTTACGGCCGTATACTCCTCGGACCGTAAACCCTCGCAGCCGTCCATGAGGCCGTAAACGACTTCGGCAGTATACTATTCGGATCTTATCTTCTCGAAAGCCGAACCTTATCGCATTGGAACTTGTTCACAGTCGTACACTCTAGCTGACCTCGGACCGTAAACGAGGTTCACGGCCGTAAACCCTCGGACCGTGAACCCTCGCACATATATATAGATTTCCTTCATTTTTCACCATTTCTCACACTTTCAACCCAAGAAACTCGATTTTCTCTCAACTATCATCAAGATTTACACCTTGATCTTCAAATAAGTAAGTGTTTCTTCCATTTATTAGTTGATACCTTCCTTAATATAGTGAAACCCTATGATTTCATCCATGAAATCATCTCTTTTGGTTAGATCTTCAAGAACACCAAGAACACACACTAGTTCTTTAGACCGTGAATACCCAATTCAAGCTTCAAAACGTAAGTATTCTTCCCTATACTAGTTATCCTATAGAAGCTCTTAACTTACAACCTTGAAAACAACCATTTCCAAGAACAATAAGAGTTTACGGCCATGAGCATCTCCCTTGGCCGTAAACTCCTATGAAGAACACCATTGGCCGTAACTCCATGGGCCGTACACACATGGGCCGTAAACACCATGGCCGTGAACACCTTTGTGTGGCCGTAAACCCTTTTACACATGTGATTGTAACACTTAAATTCAAGTGTTTCCTAGTCCCTAAAGCGGTTTTCTATTATAATTAGTTGTTATATACACTAATTATATCCATACATGTATCATTATATGCTTAATAGCATCCGTTGTGTTTAAGACTTCACTTGACACTTAGCATCCTACACCGATCTTACATTTGAATAACTTACAATAGGTGAGTTCATACTCCCATATTTTCATAGTTTTTACTGTTTTAAGGGGGAGAATACAAGTCTAATACAAAGATATTGTGTTATAAACAAATGGTTTCAAATATCTTATCAAAATGGATTTCAGTTATCATCAAATCAAATGGTTTTCAATGATTGTATCAAAATGACATCAAGTCACCAAAATGAATTTCAAAATATCAAACTTCTTTTAAATGTTTTTATAAACTTATATTTCTCCAAGAAATCATACTAGTATACGTATATTTATATAAATAAGATTTAAAAGGCTTAGGACTGATAACTCATTTTGGTTCCTTTTCCTTGTTTGGATGTGGGATTACAAGCATCAGTTATTTGTCCGAGTGTCATTTAAATTTTACTTATATATAATTGTATATGTATACAAGTATAAAAGTTAGTTCATTAAGTTTCAATTACCCTTTGCAACATGTTGAGCAAGGGGTTACATTCATGAATACTCTGTATCAATTCAGAAAGTACATATAAATTATAATAGGTATAATTTATGATTCACAGAACATTAATTCATGATTTAAGTATACTAAAGTACATTGTTTTACAAGAACAAAGGTTTGATTCAAAACTAATCAAAGATATACATCTGTTAGATACATGTTAAGAAATACTAATTCAAGAACATACAGTCTGTCATTTATTTTAGAATGATTGGATTTTTCTTAACTATTATACATGTAACGTTTATATGCTTTTATGAGTCAAGTAGTACAGGTTGTTTAAATCATTTAAACAATATAGTAACGTCCTGACATTATAACCAGAATCTCCAGTCGGGGATCGAAACAATGTGTGTATAGATCTATATTGGGATTGACAACCCCACACTCGGACTGCTAGCTACAGTCAGGCATACACGCCTATGAGTGACATATTGTTATCAACAGTTTTCAACGCATTCATAGCGTTGGGTCAGGCCATCAAGTCAGTATGATTATAATAACTCATATAAAGATGTTAACAATACGTTAGTGTATAATTAACTAAACCTAAGTACATTTTCAAAGTACTAGTTTACAAGATACAATTTACAGTATTACATTAACAGTTGATGAAATTAGATGCATTCCCATATACAAGTTTACAAAAAGGATTACAAATACAGAATATTCGTTTACAAATAGAACATTTTTATGTAACTAAAACTACTTTTCATATACATCAGGAAATATAGGATTTTCTGGAACAGTTTACATATTCAAGAAACAGAAAACATTCTTTAAAACATAAATACTTATACACTCACTTAACTTTATGTTGATACTCTCTTTTCAAATTACTTGTATTCTCAGGGAACCGGTAGACAGGTACTCTCCGAGATTTTGAGAATATGGAGTTATTTATGTCTTGTCTTCTTCTTTTGTATAACTATTGGTTTCAGTATACTATGATGAAATACATGTAAATACTTATACTTTTTAAATACAGTGGTTGTTTGTACTTTGATTACTATAATGCATGTGTTGTGATACTACAAATGAATTCCTCCACCCCCGGACGTTTCCGCCGTCTGGTTTGGGGGTGTGACACTAAGTCGATTAAGGTTATTATTTATTAGTGTGACGTATAAGACGTTTTGTTTCTTTGGCTGATCCTTTTTAGAAAACTTCTCATGAACCTGTTCTTGTTCCTCCTTGACTCTTCTGCTGACCTATATGAGGAAGTGGTTACATCTATCTAGGTTTGTCGCGCGAGAATGGGAGTGTCTAAAGAATTCATGAGTTTAAAGTGTAACATTATGGGGTGATCCTTTCCGAGTCCTCCTATAATTGCGCAATGTATACAAGTTGTATATAATTTAAGATTAAATAGACCTTCGAATAAGTGATCCTACTCCAAAACCACAACCAAACAAGGAACAGGTAGTGAAGCATAGGTCACAAATTGTAAGTCTAAAATCTCAATTATATAATAACATCGGAAGTATACACTCCTGAATCATAGACCTACCAGAAGGGTCTTATAAATTCTCACATAAGTTGTTTATAGTGCCTAAAATACTCCTATAGTATTTTAATGTATTGAACTTGGTATGTTTTAAACTTGTTGTTGTCTTATAGTATCATAAAATACTCCCATAGTATTCTAACTTCATGTTCTGATCTAGAAATCCCTTGAATAGAGTTAGGTAAGTTTTAAGACTGTTGCAACACCGCATCACTCCCAAACACATGTTGGTCACATCTCAAATGAATATAGTTGATCAGGCTATATTGATTCCAGATATGATTACATAACTGTCCAGCTTTGACCGCAATGTTCAACCCTTAAATACTTCTGTTCGGTTCTTCTTGTGATACTTGTTCTAGTATGTATATATGTATAAGTAAGTATGTACACTTTTGTAAGGTATTGTTATATTTTTAAAATATATTATTATCCAGAGCACTTTGGCCCCATTGCATTTATAGTTGTATATCTTTTATAGGTTGATATACTTAGTTCACTATAAACAATGCTTTGATACCAATTTGTCACACCCCCAAACCGGAACGGCGGAAACGTTCGGGAGCGGAGGACGTCATGTTTAGTATCACAAGACATGCATCATAGTAATCAAAGTAACAAACAACCATTGTATTAATATTAAAGTGTTTACACAGTAGTGATTCACATAAGATTGAATCCAAAAGTAAATACAAAACAAGACATGAAGCTACTATGCTCCATCTTCTGAATCCTAGCACGCGTACCTATCTACTAGTTGTTGGATAAGGTGTCTAAGTCCATAACTTATTTGGTATATACTTGACCCGACCCGGCATGGTCCATTTGGGTTGCACTTCACCCAAACTGTTTATGGATAATTTTATGAGAATTGTATACTTACGATTTATTAATATATTATAAGTTATAATATATTAATATAAAGTCATGTTATTTAATTAGTTTTAATCTTGAATTAATTATGAATTGATTTAGTGATTAAAAGGAAGACTAATTAAATCATGAGCTATTGTATTTATATGGTGTGGGCTAATGCTCATTTGTTAATGGGCTAAGCTTATATGGAAGTCCATGGATGATCCATGGAGCTTTTAACCCATGGATCCTTGGAAGAGGAAAAGACATGGGTTATTAGGGTTTCACCCTAACCATGCACACTATATAAACAAGCTCATGTTGCATGAAATACCACCCTAGTGTGTGTAATAGTGGTGGCTGAAATCTAAGAGTTAGTATACTCTCTCATACATTTTCCAAGTTTGTGGTGATTTGTGATTTCCATTTGAGGCATTCACATTATTGGTGCTTGGCTCTCAAACTCCAAGGAATCAACAATCAACAAAAGGTATGTAATTCATCTAGTCCTTTTATGTTTAAAAGTACCCCATGCCATGCTAGATAGGTTATAAACCTTGGATAATAATATTTTGCATGTACCTTAGACAAACATAGATCCAAGGTTTATTAGGGTTGCATGTACACTTAGGAAGTGTTAGAATGCTCAAAACCCAACAGTGGTATCAGAGCCTAGGCTTGTTTGTTTGATACTTGATGCAAAATAGTGATAAAAAGTCGATTTTTTGCTGTCTGACTGATGAACTCGCCGAGTCCATGGGGGGACTCGCCGAGTTCATGTGCAAACTCATCCTACTCGCCGAGTAGGTTCGTGCACTCGGTGAGTAGGAGCCTCAGAATGCAGATTTTCGACTTTTGTTGCTGGAAATGGACTAGAAACATTACCCTAAACTGTTTTGGTGTTTTAAAACTTGTTTTAGTTGGTGTAATGGTTGTTCTAATCCATTTACAATAGCTTATATCAAAATTTCATGCTTTGTATGTGTTCATATAATTCTTGAAACTTTGATGATCATGTTCATGTTCTTATGAATTTAGAAGATGATAGGAATTATTTGCTGAATTGTTTAGGATTAATTCTTGATCATTTATGTGTTTTAATGGAATCCATAATTTGTCCTCAAGTTATGGATATCCAAAGGTCACTTCTTTTAAACACACATTTAAAACACATAAGTTACATAAAATGAAGAGTCGTCATTTTTATGAACCTTTAATTCATAAGTTATGAAATGAAAAGTTTTGGATAGTTACAAAACTTGCCCTCAAGTTTTGGAATTTGTAAAGTTTCACACACTTTAATAAACTTTAATTCCAAACCCTTAGAGTTTTAAAAGTTAAAATTCAATCCTTATACTATTTATAACATTAATGGTTAATTATTATATATGTATAAGATCAAGTCGTTTTACCGTTAGTAGGCCTCATTCACGAAGCCGGTCTATAAGGGGGGTATAAGGTTGTTGCCTATAAAATGGCAACTTAATGGGTGTCCATTCTCACCCACCGCTTCCTTGATCGGTGGAGGGTCGTTAGCCGAACGGGTAGGACAATGACTTTAAATTCTCATTAAAAGTATAATGAATATTATAAAGTAACTAAACCTTTTATAAATTCCCAATCTTAGTTACTTTAGGAAAATGTGAATATGGTGCTAACCCATGAAATTCACACTTTGTACCTTACCAAGTCGTTGGTGGAGCGTGTGTGGTTAACCGACACACTAACTTGGACTAGTAAGGATCACGAAGGGTGACTTAATGTTTATCATAGATCGGTGGAGCGTGTGTGGTTAACCGGCACATCGATTAGGTGATAATATTAAGGGTACCAAGTGAGTTTGCATGGTTATTCACACCTTGTTTTGTGATCCTCGGCATCCCAGTCACAAAACCTGAAGGGCACAATCGAGATTGAAACATGCCATTGAAAAGTTCAATGAATCTCAAAAGATCTAGGAGTTTCAAATCCAATTAAAACCTAATAAATTATTTCGTTTTTCATGGTGGAAATTGGTGAATCGTCATTCACCTACCTTCAAATATTTTATAGCTTGGATTACGGCATCCCTCTTCCAAGTTATAAAATATTGTGTTGGGTCCTAGCCTTAATATTTCATATTGGGTGTTATATTAAGGACTTGAATCAACTAACTTGATTTTCTCCCATTATAGATGTCTGGTTCAGACAACTATGATCTTCCCAAATCGCTTGAAACAAGCTTTCCTCTTGAAGATGATGTCCCTCAACATCATGCTTCACTCCCCCCACCTCCTCCATTTATTCTCCCTGACTCACAAGCCCAAAGACTTGAAAGGTTCATGATCACTCAAGCTCTACTAGAAATGAAACATAAAGATGGAAAACCTGTGTGCACTCATGTCTTAGGAATGAAGTCACACATAGACAGGTTGAGAATGTTGGGTGCTGTTATTTCAAGGAAGTTCGCTGTTGACTGGGTTCTTCAGTCACTTCCTGAGTCATATAGTGAGTTTATTAAAGACTACCATATGACAGATCCTGACATAACCCTAATAGATCTTTCTTATTTGCTTGTTGCTGCTGAATCAACAATGATTTGGCGCAATGGTCATGGCAAATATTGATGAAAGGTCTAATTTTCAAACTTCCATGGACATGGACAATGCTAAGTCTGTGATTGTCTCGTGTACCATTCCCAAAGAGTCTATATGTTTTTATTGTCATGAAAAGGGACATTGGAAGCGAAGCTGCCCTGAATACCTGAAATATTTGAAAGCAAGTAGAGACAAAATGTTTGACTCGGCTTCAGGTAATTCCACTATCTAATTTTGTTAAAGTTCCTAATTGTTGATTCTTATTACATGATGTGACTATGTTGCATCTTGATGTTTAGCAGGATCGAGCAAAAGGAAGGTTAAAATAAGAGTGTGCTAAATCTGATCACGAAGATGGATTTCTATCGCATGGTTCGAGGATCAGATTTTTGAGCTACTACTTAAAAGTTATGATAGATTGCTAGGAAATATGTAATATCATAGTTTTCATTTGAAGATGCATTGTAAGGAATATTTTTTCGCATTTTAATAAAGAAATAAAAGTTTTGTTTAGTTTATTTTATATTATATCCCCTTACAATGGCATTTATGGAAATTGATGTTTGTATGTTTCTAGCAATATTGGAAATATGAGTTTGATTCTCTCATATGTGGTAGTGTCTGAATTTACCAAATGAGGAAAGGTTCTCATCACCCAAGCTTCAGTTAGACAGAAACTTGGAATCATACAAGTTGTATTGTATGATGAATGAGAATTTTCATCTTTGTAAAAAATTGAGACTAATTCATTGATCACATGCATATGTGAGTCAATTGAAGGACTAAGGAATTAGGTACACTGAGTGTGTACTGGTCAAGGTCCACCACAAAGATCAATTCGTCATGATTTACTAGAGATTAGTAAATATGGTTATACTTATAAGGTTAAGTATAATTCTGTAACATTGGAAAAGTTTCAATGTATGGCATAACGGATGAGATGAATCAAATTTGGCAGAAAGATAAAAGTTTCTCAAATCTGAAAAGATGGGAGAGTACTTTAGTATCATGTTTTTATGATCATCTTAATGATTATGAAACCATATCACAAATTCATACTCTAAGGACATCTTAGTGCATTGTTATGACTAAGATGAGGGGTCATGAATTGTTGGAATGGTTAAAATCAAGAAGATGGATCATACATGGTTTTATGATCATCTTAATGATTATGAAACCATATCACAAATTCATACTCTAAGGACATCTTAGTGCATTGTTATGACTAAGATGAGGGGTCATGAATTGTTGGAATGGTTAAAATCAAGAAGATGGATCATACTTCGTTCCAAAAACAACTCTTAGAGTCATACTCCAAGATTGAAACATTGAGTGACATAAAGTAAGGTTTAAAACACTTATCAAATGTAGTGTAAAGTGTTTTCTACTCCTGTACATTTGAAATTGGTAAGTTGTGATGTCTTGGATAAGACAAAGACCAACTAAGACCAATTGTGTGAAGTGTTTATCTTAATAAGAATCTGCACTATCCCTTGAATATTTGTTTTGTCAAGGAATGGTTCTTGACTAGGGAAACTTATATGTCAAGAGGACAGTGGGAGTCTTAAAGATCCTGAAAGGATATCAAGATTTAATCAAGAGTAAAACCTGAGTTTTATCACTAGCACACGACTTAAGGTTTGAAACCTATTAAGTTGACATAATTCTTGTTTCTGTGTCTGTTCCTATTAAGTTGACTATGCATATGAGTTCTGTTAGTTCTAAACTGTGTGCATAACAGCTTGGAAGCATTGATGGGCCTTGTGCTACCAGATGACAAGAAATTAAGATTGAACAAGTTCAATCCATGTAAGGCTGAATTTGTTACTAACCTTGTCTTGTGATTATGGTTTTGACAAATTCACATGGATAGGAACTCATACACCATAAAATCTAAGTGTCATAAGGTTTCTCTCCGATTCATGAAAATGATGGTGAGGGAATGCTTTCACTAAGAAGATTTTAAGTAGATAGCAATTGTGATGTTTGCATTCTCAAAGTCGTTAGTGGAGCGTGTGTGGTTAACCGACACACTAACATGGACTTGTGAGAAATGGCAAAGGTCTAAACAATTAAGACTATGATTACGGCATCCCTTTTCATAGTTCTGGAAGTTGTTTAGACACACATGTGAGCTATCTAAGAAAGGGTGTACGAATCTAAATTTCAGAAGTCCAGCTGATTTCTGGAAATATGTCAGAGCTAGTGGGAGCATAAGTGTTATGCTGATAATCATCATGTTAGTGGGAGCATGATTATTATGTTTAGTGTTGCAAGTTAGCAATGTTAATTATAGAAAAACAAAAGTTTCAATTCGTAAAGTTGTAGGGGTTGAAAAAGTTGTTTTGCTATAATTAAGGGAGAGGAAATTATACTTCATTTCAATTCTAAAAGCTTAGATTGAGTTTTAATCATCTTTAGTCAAGGATATATATATATATATATATATATATATATATATATATATATATATATATATATGAATTTTATGTTGGAATGGTTCAACATAAAGAAATTCTATATATATTGTGTTCTCAAACTCGATTATGATTACAGCATCCCTCTTCATAGTCGATTTTTGAAAACATGGAAAATAAAAAAAAATATTGTAGCAAAAGACTGATCCAGTATCAGGTCTTTATGTGAGACATCGTGAATCGTGTCCCATATGCTTCGGGTATAGGATCGGTCACATGTGCTATAATATTCATCCTTTCTAAATTTTCCAAATGCTCAGAGCATTAAGAAGGGAAAAGTCTAGAATTGGATAAGACTAAAATGATTAAGCAATTGTCGAGGACTATCTAAGGCTCACCAAAGATTGGTTGCTCAGGGACAGTTGGAAGTATAGTGTTAAATTTTGGAAGGACCATATGGATATATTCTGAAAAGAGGTAGCTCTTGTTCAGATATGATAATCAAAATAGGAATATGGAAACTTTCCATATTGGGAGTTGGATATTAAGAATCTATGAGAAAGTTAGAAACTTTTATGCAAGAAGGATGTTCAAAGCAATGTACTTTGAATATGAGAGTTCGTTTCCATAGAGTTGATCTCCTTTGGAATCCTCTGTAATGACTGATGACAAGGTTTTGGTGACCTTGTGCATAATCATTACGAGAGGATTAGTGCATATAAGTTTAAAATCTAACAGATTTTTGGTAAATGGTAGGAATTAGGAATTCTTACATTTACAATAAGGATTTGGGATTGTGAAATGAGCATCATTGGAATCATGTTCAATTGATCTATTTCACAAAGTAAAGATCATAGACAAACATAGTGTGCATACTTGGAGTATGGCATAACTATTGTTTAGAAAAACAAAGTGTACATGCTAGGAGCATGGGACAACTGTTGTTTTTATTCAAGTATTAAGTTGATTATTTGAAACATTATACAATGAATAATGTGTAATCAATATGGTGATAAATAAAAGGTGGTTTTATTTATATTCAAAAGGGTTCTGAGACCATATTAGATTCGATTATTATTGTGTTTCACTTTGCATGTTTTGACTTCCATAATAACTAGGTTATTCTTTCCTAATGATTAAGTTATTCAAACCATCCACAGTCGGTCATATGTTGGAAGTAGATATGAATCAAGACTGTCATGAGTTGGTTGTAGAGGTCTAAGATGTTGGACATGGCTACAACACTCATGAGTGCTCATAAGTTATGAGTATTGGATTCAACCCACGCTAACTTGCATCACTTCATGGAATTTATCTCGAGTGATCGTGAGACGGTAATATCATATAAGTCTTCAAACCTAGAGATATGAGTTGTTACCTATGAGTTGGTTGTGCATTGATTGCACGTAAACGCATCAGTAACTTGATGTTATAAAATGTGCCTTTGTGTATAATTCAACAAGCAGTAGAAACAAGTATATGAGTCGAAGTTTATCTGTTCCTTCTAGTCCTTGGAGGATTAGAAGCGATATCTGGGCCCCTCGATGATTTTGTTTTGACCTATGTACCGGGCCCGGTCAGAACCTAATTAATGTGTTCAATTTAGTTCTTTGTCAAACAAATCGGAAATCGGAAAACAAACTGTTGGACAATAAGTATGACGTTGTTCCATGTATTTGTCCGGCTGATATCATGAGAACAGAGGATTATATGATCACTTGTCTAAAATGGCGCTTCATAGTTCAACAGAGTTTTCGAGAGCTACGATTGCTGGTTGGTTCCTGAAGTAACATACGCAAATACAGTTATTAGACTTATCCAAGTGGGAGACTGTTGGATAAGGTGTCTAAGTCCATAACTTATTTGGTATATACTTGACCCGACCCGGCATGGTCCATTTGGGTTGCACTTCACCCAAACTGTTTATGGATAATTTTATGAGAATTGTATACTTACGATTTATTAATATATTATAAGTTATAATATATTAATATAAAGTCATGTTATTTAATTAGTTTTAATCTTGAATTAATTATGAATTGATTTAGTGATTAAAAGGAAGACTAATTAAATCATGAGCTATTGTATTTATATGGTGTGGGCTAATGCTCATTTGTTAATGGGCTAAGCTTATATGGAAGTCCATGGATGATCCATGGAGCTTTTAACCCATGGATCCTTGGAAGAGGAAAAGACATGGGTTATTAGGGTTTCACCCTAACCATGCACACTATATAAACAAGCTCATGTTGCATGAAATACCACCCTAGTGTGTGTAATAGTGGTAGCTGAAATCTAAGAGTTAGTATACTCTCTCATACATTTTCCAAGTTTGTGGTGATTTGTGATTTCCATTTGAGGCATTCACATTATTGGTGCTTGGCTCTCAAACTCCAAGGAATCAACAATCAACAAAAGGTATGTAATTCATCTAGTCCTTTTATGTTTAAAAGTACCCCATGCCATGCTAGATAGGTTATAAACCTTGGAAAATAATATTTTGCATGTACCTTAGACAAACATAGATCCAAGGTTTATTAGGGTTGCATGTACACTTAGGAAGTGTTAGAATGCTCAAAACCCAACACTAGTTACCTGAGAATACAAGTTATTTTGAAAGCATAGATCAACATTTAAGCTGGTGAGTTCATAAGTATTTTAGTGATATATTAGTAAGTTGAAAGTTCTTTTAGAAAAGTTCGCCTGTTCCTCCAGAAGATCCTATATCTTCTGATATGATGAAAGATAAGTAAAAATGACTCTACAATCCTTTCTATGAATGCTAAATGGATACAAGTTATGTAGAATTCAGATCAAACAAACAATTGATTGTGTGAATCTGCCCTAAGCCCACAACCAAACAAGGAATAGGGAATGAGGCGGAAGTCACACATCCCATTGTTTGTTAGATCTTTACTGTATATAACCCTGGTGTATTCATTTGGTACTCACGGAGTTAACTGTAATAGTTCCTTTATGTTTGAAGAAAACATTCTTTAAGAAAAACCCTTATTTCCTTTAGTAAAAATGGTAATCACAATAGTTCCCTCTATAACCACTTAGTTTAAACAAGCTATATATAATCTAATATCGAATGGATAGTTAATTGTGAGAATCTGCCCTAAGTCCACAACCAAACAAGGAACATGAAATGAGGCGGAAGTCACACATCCAACTACCTATCGGATATTAATTATATATAACCCTGATGTATAAACTAAGGTATTATAGAATTAACCACTTAAGGTCCATTAAGTTATACTGATTTAATAAAATGGATTAAACCCTTTACTGATAAGTTTCTAGTTTAGTTTACTCAATGTTCTATCTGAAAAGGATGTTTTTGTACTAGAAAACGGTTTACTGAATTTGTATACTATGACCTGGCCCATACCTGGTACTCCTTATAATTACTTGGTGTATACGGAATATATGTATATATATATATATATATATATATATATATATATATATATATATATATATATATATATATATATATATATATATAGTTAAGATAGAATCGATAGTAGACTGGGTGCATCTGCTCTAAGCCCACAACCAAACAAGGAACAGGAAATGGAGCGGAAGGCACACATCCTACTATCTGCTGGACTCGATTAATATATATCCCTGATGTATCCACCGAGGAATCATAAAGTTAGCATTATAGGCCCTCTTCTAACGGAATGTTCATGTTACGAGTAAGTTATGTGGCGTTATTCTAATATTTGGACAACTACTATAAGTAATGAAATCCTGTACTATTAACGCCTCAGTCGATACTGTTGTGAGTTTTGTATATATTTATGTGTTTTATTTATATTTGTCCGGTACTTTGTAGATGTACCCTTTATAAATAACTCTGGTATGATATATTGTTACCTCGTGTTTGCTAACACTGGTACGTTGTATTTGTACCTTTGTTGGTGCAAACCCGGTATGATGTGTTATTACCTTGTGTTTGCTAACCTTGGTACGTGGTATTCGTACCTTGGTTAGTGCAAACCCGGTATGATGTGTTATTACCTCGTATTTGTATGTATACAAATACATATAAATAGCGACGACACCTTTACTGGCGACAGATAGTATTAGCAGCGACACGCCTTTAGCGGCGTCAGAAGGCAATAGCGACGACACCTTCTGGTTTGGGTGCAGCCTTCTGATCTCGAGCTAACACTTCCTAACACTCAATCCTTAAGTGTACTAGGCTTAGAACTCATTAGAATGACCCTTAACTAGGCTAGAAAGCAATTAAATTAAGTCTGACTTTTGGGTGATTGGCTGGGCTTACAAGATAAAAATTTTCGGGTTGTCACAACCAACTCGCCGAGTCCCCATGTCCACAAAATGCTACCAACCCGTCCCTACTCGTCGAGTCTAGCAAGAGCTCGACGAGTTCGCCTTCAACAACACATCGGAATATCTTCAACCGACTCGTCGAGTTCGTCCTTGAACTCGTCGAGTTCATCTTCATCCATATGAAGGTGTTCAGTCTATGACTCGCCGAGTTCATCCTTGAACTCGTCGAGTCCGTCTTCATATGGTCGGGACATTGCCTTGAACTCGCCGAGTTGCTTCTTGAACTCTTCGAGTCCTTTGATCTTCAAGTCCATAACAAACCCCTAACAGGCTGAGTGTTCCTTCCACTCAACCAAAGACCATTTCCAGAAAACATTTGGGGGAAAACGCGACCCGACTCGCCGAGTCACCCAAACGACTCGTTGAGTCCCTCTTTGTCCAAAACTATTCAGTCGATTATAATGGGTCTTAATGCATCAAAACCATAGATCTAACCTCCTAGGGGCCATTTTATACGTAAAGTTCCAATCTTGACGTCCATGCATGGGGGTTTTTGGCTCAATAGCCATAAAAAGAGGTATATAAGAAGCATGGGTCTCCCATGGCCATAAAGTTGGCACCTTTATGCCATGGGAACCCTCAATGGTTTCAGATCTGAAGTGTAACTCCAAACACACTCACAAAATCCGATTATAACTTCACAACTCATAAAAAAGGTAGAAAATAGCCCCAAAACAAGATCTAAGAGATAGATGATCAAGGTTCAAGCTTTTTACCTTGAATGAACTGAGAATGAAGCAAAACCTCTGGATTTACAGGCTTCCACTTGAACTCTCAGGCTTCCTCCTTCTCTTCCAACTTCAAATGCACACAAAAGTCACCAAAAGCTCAAAAACACTCAAAAGAGGCTTAGGGTTCGAGTTAGGGTTTTCTCTGGGTTGGGAGGAACAATGGAGGTTGTGTTGGAGCGTTATAAGTTGTTTAAATAGGGTGCAAACCCTAAATATTAGGGTTTCATCTAGACAGTCTTACTCGTCGAGTCGGTCTTCCAACTCGTCGAGTAGGTCACTTATCCTGGCGATCCAAAGTCGAGTCTACTCGACGAGTTGGGCCTCCAACTCGCCGAGTCCCAGAGTAAAACATGAGTTCACTTTAATTAAAATACGTATCAGGAACCGGGTGTTACAAAATGACATATGTCCAAGTTAATGAGAGAATGACATTTGACAAAAAAATCTTTATTTGTTAGAGTAAATATATTTAGCCCTTCAAAATTTATATAAGTTTTTTTTATTTACTTTATACTTTTCTCTTAAGACATTTCATCCGTTTTATTGTTATTATATATAAAAAAAATATATTTAGGGGTCAATTTTGACTCTTTGCACATGGCCGACCTTGAAAATCATTTTTCGTAAAAAAATCAACACAAAAGTATGAATTTCTAATGAAAGAAAAACAATCTATTAAACGTATCCTTTAAGAAGCAAACCAAAGTTGAAGAGATTATCTACAAACTTCGGTTAGGTGCTTCAACACAAAAGTGTGAATTTCTCAATTGATGGTGGAAACTGGGAAACATCGATCTTATTATATGATTTCTATGATTTATAGGGTGTTAAAGTTGGTTTTGGTTCTAACTGTCGCCGCTACAACACTGGAAAGATGTTTGGTGGTACATTCATACTTTCTTTTTATGTTTTTATATTTGGTAAGAAAAAAATGTGCCGCTACTACGGTAAGTTTCTACGTCCATGAAACTTTTCACTTTCACTAGTCATATGATTACTTAATATGTTAGTCTAGATAAATTTCATTGGGTAGTTACAGTTTACGTCCACCAGTGACTCCATGAAACTTTTCACTTTCACTAGTCATATGATTACTTAATATTTTAGTCTAGATAAATTTAATTGGGTAGTTTCAGTTTTTCAGTATAAATAGTAGAAACGATTTAATGTTTTCCGGTGGTTTTTTGTTTTTGAAGTTCAAGAGTAGTGTAGTAAGTTTTTCCAATGTTTCTCTTCTGAATAACAGGCAATAGCGGCGACACCTTTAGCAGCGACGACCACTTTTAGCGGCGACATCAAACAAACGCGTTTTTTGTCGCCGCTAAATGCTTATGTTGGCGATCCGCGTCATTTCAACCCTAACCGTCGATTTAGACGATGATCCAACGACTAGGAGGACGTAGAAAACCCCGCATTATTTTCCCTCCGGTGTGTCGCCGCTAAAGGCTACCCGTCGCCGCTAAAGGTGTCACCGCTATTGCCTGTTCTGGCGATCCGCGTCATTTCAACCCCATCCGTCGATTTAATTAATGATCCAACGATGTAGGAAACCCTAGATTGTTTTCCCTCCGATGTGTCGCCGTTAAAGGCCGCCTGTCGCCACTAAAGGCGTCGCCGCTAAAGATCGTCGACAATAAAATCTGCTTCGTCCTCACTTTCTTCCATGATCTACTTCTGTGTTTTCCCTTCTTCTCTCTTCTCTCTGCTAACCACCATCGACCGATGATCACCGAAATCTTCGATATTTCACCCCTCTTCCTCTCCATTTTCCCCCTTTTTCTTTTCCTTTTCTCTTCTCCCTACTAAAATTGTGTTGATTGTCGGAATTTTGAGACCCCCACCGTTTTTGCCGGAGTATACCGCCACCACCACTGTTCATGACGAAATTTTGATAATTTTGATATTTTAGATGTGTATTTGTATGTGTATTTTGTGTTTGTAGATGTGGATATGTATTTGTATTTGCATTTGTATGTATATGTGTATCTTGAATGTATTTTTATGTATGTATATGTGTTTTTGTATGATCATTTATATGTATATGTGTATTTTGTATGTAAATTCTGTATATGTATGTGTTTTTGTATGTATATGTGTATTTTGCATGTGTATTATGTATGTATGTGTATTTGTATGTATACAAATACATATAAATAGCGACGACACCTTTAATGGCGACATATAGTATTAGCAGCGACGCGCCTTTAGCGGCGTCAGAAGGCAATAGCGACGACCAAAGGAGCATTAGCGACGAACCAATAGCCGCGACCTTTTAGCGGCGACGGGTCGCCGCTAAAGGTATTAGCGGCGACATTTTCGACCTCAAGCCGTCGCCGGTAATACTACTCTAATTTCTTGTAGTGGTTTTCTTGTTTGCTATGAAATTAACCACCATCAAGATAGATGGCTTATATCAATGATCATATATATCACATTTAGTATGAAATGTTTTCGAATCCTAGTTTGTGGTGACCTGCCGTTAAAAAAAAGGCATACAAAATTAATACACTTTCAAAAAATATGAAAATAGATGCAATTTATAATCACCTTAAATCAAGTGTTTTGATTTATTTTGAGCAGAGCATATTATTGAATTAGCAGTTTATGATTTATACTATCAAATAAAAAAATTGCATTTTGAAATATGAAAATAGATGCAATTTGCGACTTGCCATTAAAATTAAGAGCATGCAAAGATAAGCAAAATTTGAAAGGTTTTAAGGTCTTATTACTCTTGCACTATTATACAACTCTTGTTACATCCTTTATTAATTATTCAAACCCTAAAGTCAGTGCAGAGACTTTCACTTAAGCCGAAGCCCTCCCCTGGCTCCTAGAATAAGAGCTGGGGCTAAGCAAAAGCGACTCCTGCTGGCTGAACTTCAGCTTCTGAGCGTCGTTTCTTGACAACTGATACGCATTCGCCACCACATCCACCGGCATGCTCCTGATGGCCGATACACGACCAGCAAGATTAGCTATCATAGCGTTGTCATTGGTCTTGAAAGAAATCCACCTCGATCCTTGTTGACCGGCTCTCTTGATCACTGCAAAGTTTTGTGGGATCACCACCACCTGTCCTTCCCTGAGCTCATCGTCGAAAACTGACTCCCCTGCGTTGTTCACGATCTGTATCCTCAAGGTTCCGTCGGTGATGTACACAAGACTGTGGGCGTTTAATGTCCAGTGTGGTGCCTGAATTGCATTCGGGTGGAGTTCGCCTCTCTCGGCGCTGAGTTGAAGTTGCCGGAGAACGGGGAATTTGAAGCTGTTGAGGTTTGAAATCCTGCCGGCTTGTGGGTTTACGAAGTCGGCGTGGGTGGGGTTATCGATGTTCTCGCTTAGCTTCAAGCTGCAAATGGTTTCTTCAAAACCGTTGCTCCGTCCACCTTGACGTCCACCCTGTTGTTCTCGTTCTTGCTGTTGTCTGGTTTGCGGTGGCCTGATGATTTGAAGATCTTGTTCGACGTTAACGATGTGACCTCTTTGGTCTCTTTGTCCTTGAAGCTTCTCAGCAGTCTCCCTGTCAACGTTGAATGCTTCTGCTAAGAACTCCACATCGAAACCGTTGAAGATATTGCCAGCATTGCGGTAGGGCTGCTCCTGCTGGCTCTGACCTTGTTGTCTGCGTGGTTGTCTCTGACCTTGTTGTTGTTCGCTTTGACCTTGAGGGTTCCCGGCGAGGAAGAATCTCTGAAACATTTAATTATAAGCTCGAATCTTTTAGTTAGTTCTACAAGTGGTAATTAATAGTTTTGAACTAACGTAATTTATCTACCCTGTGGTTTTGATCAAGCTGGTTAGCGCTGTTCTGAGTGTCGAAGAAGACTACAGCAACAAGTTCTGTCTCGCCGTCGTTATAAATCCAGTGAGCTGTTCCGGCGGGAATGGCAACAACATCTCCCTGGTTCAAGTTCCGTACTTTCTGATGGCGATCTTCTAACCCTTCAAACTTCTGTCCTCTGCGTTCGCTCTGACCGGAAAACTGTTGTTCCTGAGAATATTCATAGGTTTCTGGACATCCCGGCAATATAACCCCATGAACACCCCTTCCTGTAGAGATCAGATGAACAAGCCAACAACCCATGAATTCCTATTCTTGAATTAATTCAAAGTCTGGAAAGGAAAAATAAAACACCTTTTTCGATGAAGGACAAGAGAGGGGCGTTGACGTAGGATGGCAAGAGAAGTCCACCAGGTTGAATCCGGTGTCGGAGAAAATCAACGCCGGCACACTGAAACTGCTGCTCATCGGCGTTCCAGAACTCAGTGACACCAGCTTCGGCTTGGATCCTATCGTACGGCTCAAGAGCGTCGATTCTTCCAATCTGGCACTGGTTTTGCGGCAGCTGCTGCTGTTTCTGCTGTTGTTGCTGGTGGTGGGCGAGGCAGGTGGAGAAGAGTAGGAGGAACGAGAGAAGCAAAGAAGCTTTGGACGCCATAGATGAAGGTGTGGCGAATGCAAGGTGTGTGGCGAACTGAGAACGAGAGGTAGGTTTTTATGGAGGAAGAAGGTGAAGGAGGGAGTGACATGTAAGAGGGAACGGCATGGAAAGAAGAACACATGGAAGTAAGAGAGTATACATGTGTACAAGAGACTGAATGGAGATCCATCGCAAGAGGTACAAGTGTGTTTGTGTATGGATCAACATTATAACAAATCGAAGGGTGATGAACAATCACTCACAAAGTAAGCTAGATATATTCAAATAATATTTATTAATTTTTTTTAGTTTAAGATAGCTTTAAAGAAAGTGATTATCCATGCTCCGAAAAATTTAAAACTATAACCAAGGTATTATTAAATTTTTATTTGAAATATATATTATTGTTTTGTGTTTAAATTCTTTAATTTAAAAAAAAAAATGTTTGGCTTTCGTTCAGTGGTTTGGAGACCAAGCCAATTTCTCTAAACCAAAACCATAAATGCTCAAGTTTTCCGTTTTCAATTAAAATTTACATTATAAATAACATTTTAATTTCATATAATGTAGATTCTGTGACATTTTTCCTATTTAGACACTTCAGTAATATTACCCCTACCAACGAGAGCTAACCTTGCTCGGAGGGGGGTGGGTATTCCAAGTACGTTATGCCCGATGTGTAATGCGTTTGAGGAGAATGAAGATCATATATTTAAAGATTGTTCAACCACTAGGGAGTTGGGAGCACTTCTACCCTTGTGGTGGAAGGATGCTCTCAATGAAAATGACTCTTTGGACAACCTCATTGGAGTAAACTCAATCCACAAAAAAGGCAACGGAAAGAAAGATATCATGGATGCGATCTCTAGGGCCTTCTTATGGGTTATTTGGACGTACAGGAACAGTTTGATCTTTAATAGCAAAGTGAAAAACCCTTCTCTTCTTGCTTTTGATGTCAAAGTTTTAGGGTTTTTGTGGCTTAAAAATAGAGCTAAGTGGGGGAGATCTTTGTCTTGGGACTCATGGGTTGATAACCCTATCTATTGTAGCTTGTAATTCCATCTTCCTGCTGTTTTTTAATAAAGTCTTGCTGTTAAAAAAAAGTAATATTACCCCTACATATAACAATTCCTTTAAATAGACATTGTAATATTTCTCAAGACTAAAACCAAAGTTTAACTTGCGTAAAGGATATTAAAACTATGTAATCTAGGATAAAATGGTATTGATGAAATTTCGTAATTATATATGATTTTAGTTGTGAAAACAATGCACTAGTTGAAGACTTGAAGTATGACCATGATTTGGTTGGTAGTAATAGTTCATGCATTAAAGATAAGGAGATATTATTTGTATGAAACAAGTTCTTATTAGATGAAGCACATAAATAAGGTACTCGATACATCTTGGAAGTACTAAGATGTATTTGGATTTGAAACTATTGTATTTGTGACTGACAATGAAAGTAGACATTGCAAATTATATTGACGCGCATGTGTTTGACTTGCTCGTTGGTAAAAACTGAGCATCAAAGATCTTATGACGATTTAGAATCAGTTAAAGTACCAAAATAGGAACAACATCACCATCAATTTTGTGACAAAGTTGCCCATGACAAATAAGAGGTATGATATGATATGATTTTGGTGATTGTTGACAGATTAACTAAGAGTGCATTGGCTCAGAGTCTTAGGTTGAAATGAAAAATTATATCTTGTTTTGTGACAATTCAGAGTTAGGGGTCAGCATAGACGGGTACCCGACTAAATTTGACGGAACCGAAAAAACGGTTCCTAAGATGTTGGAACTGAAACCGAAACCGCCGGTTCCGGTTTCCGGTTCTTACTTCAAAAAAAAAATAAAGACTATATATATATATATATATATATATATATATATATATATATATATTAGGGGTGTGCGCGGTGCGGTTTGGTGAGGTTTAGAGTCAAAACCGCAAACCGCACCGCATATGCGGTTTGAATATTTTAGAAACCGCAAACCGCTCCACAGATGTTCAAAACCGCGTTATGCGGTGCGGTTTGCTGCGGGCGGTTTATGCGGTTTGGTTGCGGTTTAATGAGTTGTTCAACATTAAATCTATCAAAAAACCAAAAAACTGACCCGGTTAAAAAAATTGATTGCTTTCATTTTATAAAAACAAATACAATTTTCAAGTTAAATCGTTTTTAATAAATTGTGATTCATGCTAGTATAGTTTTGTAAGTGTCATTGTTATTGCTCTATATTGCCGTTATAGTTACTATATTCTTGTAAACCGTGGGATCTTCATCTAATAGTGATTTAATGTTACGTTATAGATATTTGGTTATTGTAAGAAATATATTTAAATACATCGTTTCTAAATCGTGATTTGAAATTATAATAAAGTAAAGAAAAAAAAGTATATATATAACATGTGGTGCGGTGCGGTTTGAACCGCGGATTTATAAATACAAACCGCAAACCACACCGCATAGTGCGGTTTGATAAAATGATGAACCGCAAACCGCACCACGAAATTCTAAACCGCATTACGTGGTGCGGTTTGGTGCGGTGCGGGCGGTTTGTGCGGTTTTTTGCACATCCCTAATATATATATATATATATATATATATATATATATATATATATATATATATATATTTGTCACATCAAACCTTCCAAAATGTATACTTTATTTGTAGTGAAGCACCAAGCGATGTAGGACTTAAAACATATATACATTACATTAGCAACCTCACTAATTCCGCCATCAACATTATAAATATTCATACACCCATTTATCAAACCAAATCCCTTTTAAAAACAAAAACAGCCTCCTGGAGGTTGAAAAGTAAAACAACAAATAATAGAAAAGTATAGAGGTGTTTTGATAAAAAAATACAAAAGGATTAGAAACATAAGGAGAGTTTTGTATATTAGTATAAGGGGAAAATACAAATGTAACAGCCATAAAATCAGGCCAATTTAAAACTTTTAAAAACATTTCAACCCATTAAAGATCATTACATCTTTGTTTTCAAAATGTATAATATCAGAGTTTTCCCAGAAACATAAACAAAACATGAGGAGCTGTACGATCATGCCTTCGCCTTGTCGCGATCCCCTGATGTACCTGAAACAATAAACTGAAACTGTAAGCCCGAAAGCTTAGTGAGTTCCCCCAAAATACTCATACCCGCAACAACGCATATAATCAATAACAACATACTATGGGTCCAGTCAACCATCGGGTTGGAATACCCCAGGCCTTCAACCATTCGGTTGGAATGCCAACATACTATGGGTCCAATAATCCTCGGTATGGAATACCCCAGGCCCACAACCAACAGGTTGGAATGCCCACATACTATGAGTCCAGTCATCCTCGAGATGGAATACTCACGGCCCACAACCAACAGGTTGGAATGCCCAGGTCTATTGGCTTTCGCACAAAGCAGATAAGCCTCAACCGCCAAACAAACATGTGCACATATAACAGATAATCACATAACAATATATAGACAACAACTGATCTAACGGATCGTACCACATACCACATAATATTATCCTACCCTCTAGGATACCGAACTAGCAGGTCATACCACATGTCACATAATGTAATCCTACCCTCTAGGATACCGATCTAACAGATCATACCAGCATAACATAACCAATAACAATTCAAAGGGCCGGCCTTGGTACCTTAGACCCTTGAGTATAGTGAGGATAACTCACATCACAATGTCGCACTGATAATGATAGGCTCAACTCTCGAATCACTAACACGAACTCCACCACCTATAGTTACCATAAAACCCTTTTTCCATAAATTTCCAAATTACCAAAATGCCCCAGAGGTCAACTGGTCAACCCTTGGTCAAAGTCAAAGTCCACAGTCAAAGTCAACAGTCCATGTTGACCCGACTCGTCGAGTGTAGTTCACCGACTCGTCGAGTCCTTCCTGGACTCGAGAAGTCGTGAAATCCTTGGTTGACTCGTCAAGTTCCCCTATAACTCGCCGAGTTCATGCATGTCCAAAGGTTGGGAAAAACCCTAGCCGACTCGCCGAGTCATTCGACTGACTCGCCGAGCCCAAGGCAAAACTTCATCGGACTCACCGAGTTGTTCATCAACTCGTCGAGTTCATGACCATCTTCATATGACTCGCCGAGTCGACCTTGCGACTCGCCGAGTCCCTTCAATCCTTCATCCATACAGATGCTTTTTAAGCCATGCTAAGGCTCCATATTGTAGATCCAGCTTCCCAAGGCATGTTTATCACGTAAAGTTGCAAACTTTACGTGCATGCAAGGTGATAATGACCTAAAACAAGCTAAAGAAGGGGTTCTAGGCAAAAGAGCTTCACCAACATACTAAAGACTGAGACTTTATGATGATAAGGGCCAAGATGAGCCTAGATCTGAAGTTGCAACTTCAGATCTTGGTTCATCACTCGAAATGCAACACCAAATGCCCAAAATGGTCCCAAAACTCAAAATAGAAAGGGGGTTCAACTAGAAGAAGCTCAAGGTGATGACTTGATACCTCTAAATGGTGATAAACTGAGGTAGACTTCAGATCCCCAGCTGTTCCTTGTTCAAAGCTTCTTGATCTTCCAACCTTTCCTCACCAAAATCTCTCTTCCAAGCTAAGAAGCACACCAATATAGAGAACAACATGAATTAGGGTTTCTAAATTCGAGGGGAGCAGTAAGAGAGGCTAAGGGGGATAAGTGATCCTTAAATAGGGTGCAAAACCCCGGAAATTAGGGTTTCTTCCTTCAGCTCCTACTCGTCGAGTCCCTCCTTGGACTCGACGAGTAGGTCACTAAAATACGTGGACCAACCTGCTGCTACTCGACGAGTAGGGCTTGATTCAAGGCCTTAGGACAGGAAATTCTCTCTCACGAAAGACTCCTCTCCTTTATATAAGATGAATTTGCCTCCCACTGTTTCCTTGGCTTATGAATTCTCTCTCACGAAAGACTCCTCTCCTTGCCACAAAGACCACATTCTCACTAGGTCTGTAGACGATGTAACCAAAGGATTTATGTGGGTAGCCGATGAAAATACACCGCTCACTTTGAGGTTCGAGCTTGTCGCGAGTCTCGCGCCTCACAAAAGCCTCGCAACCCCAAATCTTGATGTGATCTAAATTGGGAACTTTCCCAGTCCACATCTCGTGAGGTGTTATGGCAACCTTCTTGGTAGGGACTAGATTAAGGATATGGGCGGTAGTCTCTAAGGCATACCCCCAAAATGAGATTGGTAACGAAGCTCGACTCATCATGGAACGAACCATGTCCAACAAGGTTCGATTGCGCCTCTCAGCCACACCATTCAGCTGTGGTGTCCTAGGAGGTGTCAATTGTGAAACAATTCCACATTCTTTAAGATAGTCAAGGAACTCGATACTAAGATACTCACCACCTTGATCGGATCGGAGCATCTTTATCTTCCTGCCCAACTGATTCTCCACTTCCTGTTTAAACTCTTTGAATTTCTCAAAGGTTTCTGACTTATGCATGATTAAGTAGACATAACCATATCTACTGTAATCATCAGTAAAAGTCACATAGAAACGGTTAGCATCCCTTGTGGCGGTTCTGAAGGGTCCACACACATCTGTGTGTATGAGGTCCAACAAACCTTCACTCCTAGCACAAGTACCAGTGAAGGGTGACTTAGTCATTTTTCCAAGTAAACAAGATTCGCAACTATCATCTGACCTCAAGTCAAATGACTCCAAGACTCCAGCCTTTTGGAGTTGGCCTATGCGCTTCTTGTTGACATGTCCAAGACGACAATGCCACAAGGATGCCTTATCCAAACTAGTGGAAGAATCAATATGATAAACATTATTTCCTAAGTTGTCTACAACCGACACAGTTTCATATACACCATCACAAGGTAATTCTTTACAATAAAGAACACCATTATAGAAAGCATTAATACCACCACATTCATTATCAAATGAAAAAGTAAATCATTGTTGGTACAAACCACAAAAGGAAATAATATTTCTCGCCATTTCAGACGAGTAACAACATTTATTCAAATCTAATATTAACCCACTACTATGCAATAAAGAATAAACTCCAATCTTGGTGACAGGTGAAGCTTTCCTATTCCCCATGATCAAGTTTATCTTCCCATGCTCCACATCCTCACTTCTTTTTAGGCCCTGCAAATCAGAACATATGTGAATTCCACACCCTGTATCAAGGACCCAAGAATTAGTATGTGGTGAGTTATTAGACAATATAGTGTAAATACCTGCATGGGTGGGTTTTACTTTCCCATCCTTAACATCTTGCAAGTACTTGGGGCAGCTTCGCTTCCAGTTCCCCTTTCCTGACAGTAGAAGCATTGTGCATCCTTTGGGTTGGAAGAGGGAGTAGCAGAACCTCCTTTGGTTCCACTCGAAGAGGAGCCGTCAAGATACTTTCCCTTGGTACCCTTCGAAGAGGCCTTCCTCTTTTTCCCTTTACCTTGCCCGATTGCCAGAACAGGGGCTATGGTAGGAGTAGATACAACCGTTTTACCTTTGAGGCCAGTTTTGGCTGTCCTCAAAAGCCCTTAAAGTTTGCTAAGTGTGACCGCCTCCTTGTTCATATGATAAGTCATACGAAACTGATCATAACATGGAGGTAAGGAGTGCAATATGATATCAATAGCCAGCTCCTCAGGGAAGTTCACATTCAACTTAAGCAATCGGTCCACAAACCTTTGCATCTTCTGCAAGTGGCTCGTGATGGGTTCACCATCCTTCATCCTGGTTGTTATCATGGAGTAGATGATTTCATACCTCTCTTGAGGAGCACTCTGATGGTATCTTTCCATCAGGTCCTGGTGCATCTCATAAGGGTAGAAATCTTCATAGGATTTCTGGAGTTTTGTTGTCATGGTAGCCAACAAGATACAAGACACCTTAGTGGCATCCTTCTCATGGCTAGTGCACTCAGCAATCTCCTCTGGAGTAGCAGATGACTCATCGATTTCCTTCAACTCCTTGTCTAGGACATATTCCTTGTCCTGATAACGAGTGACCATCCTGATGTTCCTAATCCAATCTTTGAAGTTGGAACCATCAAAGATGACTCTCCCACAAAGGTTCATGAGAGAGAATGAGCCAGAAGGGTTTGAGCTAGAAGCATTGTTGGAAGACATCTGAAAAGGAAGAAAGACAAGTTTAGACTAGATAAAGAGTCCTTAATAAGACACCCAAAATGAAATATTATGGCTAGGACCCAACACAATATTTTATAACTTGGAAGAGGGATGTCGTAATCCAAGCTATAGAATATTTGAAGGTAGGTAAATGACGATTTACCAATTTCCACCATGAAAACGAAATAGATAATTAGGTTTTAATTGGATTGGTACCCCTAGATCTTTTGAGATTCATTGCACAATTCAATGGCATGTTTAAATCTCGATTATGACCTTTAAGTATATGACTGGGATACCGAGGATCACAAACAAGGTGTGAATAACCATGCAAATTAACTTGGTACTCTTAATTTTATCACCTAATCGATGTGCCGGTTAACCACACACGCTCCACCGATCTACGATAAACCTTAAGCCACCCTTTACCACCCTTGTTAAGTCCAAGTTAGTGTGCCGGTTAACCACACACGCTCCACTAACGACTTTAGCAAGGTGCAAAGTGTAATTCCATGGGTTAGCATCAATTTCACATTTTCCTAAAGTAACTAAGATTGGGAATTATAAAAGGTTTAGTTACTTTATATTTATCATTATACTTTTAATGAGAATTATAGTCTTTGTCCTCCCCGTTTGGCTAACGACCCTCCACCAGTCAAGGAAGCGGTGGGTAAGAGTGGACACCCATTAAGCTGCCATTTTATAGGCAACAACCTTATACCCCCCTTATAGACCGACTTCGTGAATGAGGCCTACTAACGGTAAGACTGACTTGATCTTACACATACATATATATATATATATATATATATATATATATTATTAACTTATAATACTATAAAGTATAAGGGTTGAATTTTAAACTTTTAAAACTCTAGGGTTTGGAATTAAAGTTTTCTAAAGTGACTTTAGAAATTCCAAATCTTGAGGGCAAGTTTTGAAACTATTCAAAACCTTTCATATTCAATAACTTATGAGTTTAATGATTTTAAAGAAAAGAGTTTTGGAATTCCATAACTTGAGGACAAGTTATGGAGTCCATTAAAATGCATTTAGATCAAGAATTACACTAACAAACAATTTGTAAATAATTCATATGATCTACCAAAACTCATGAGCATGAACACCCATATCAACAATTTTCAAGAATCATATAAACATATATAAAACTTGAAAATTTGATAATAACCTTTGAAAATGGATTAGCATAATCATTACCACATCAAAAATAGATTTTATAAATCCAAAGCAGTTTAGGGTAATGATTCTAGTCCAATTCCAGCAACAAAACTCGAAAATATGCACACAGGGCCTCCTACTCGCCGAGTGCAAGAACCTACTCGACGAGTAGGATGAAGTTTCACTTGGACTCGTCGAGTCCCCCCATGGACTCGGCGAGTTCACTAAACAGTGAACATAATTTCGACTTTTTTCAGCAATTTGCATCAAGTATAATGAAAACAGGCCTAGGCTCTGATACCACTGATGGTTTTGAGCATTCTAACACTCCTATGGTGTACATGCAACCCTAGAAACCTTGGATCTATGTTTTCTCTAATATACATGTAAATTTGATTTTTCCAAGGTTCTCATCCTAACTAGCATGTTATGAGGTACTTGAAATACAAAACTAGTAGAATGACATACATTGCTTGTTGCTTGGATTCCTTAAGACCTTGTGAGCCTAGCACCCCAAATGTGATGCCTCAAATGCTTCACACAACACCACAACTCTTGGAATAACTTGAGAGAAGTACACTTGTGCACAAATTCGGCTAGCCCTGCTTTCTTAGTCTTAGTGGCCGATTTTGCTTGCCATGGGGCTCTTTATATAGTGTGCCACATGTAGGGTTACACCATGTAAACCCTAATGTGCATGGCTTTTCATTTCCTCCATGACCCATGGGTTTTAACCTCCATGGAGCACCCAATGAGACTTAGCCCAATCTAGTGAATCATGGATCATAAGCCCACTATATAAGAATGAATGATTTACACAATCAATCCCCATATATTTAATTAGTCTCTTTTGATCACAAAATTAATTCCAAATTAATTCTTGATCAATACTAATTAAATAATATGATTTCATATTAATATATTAGAACTTATAATATATTAACAAATCATACGTGTCATTTTCTCATTTTGTCTATCCAATTGTTGAGATGCCATGCAACCCAAATGGACCATGCCAAACCGGGTCAAGTACACACCAAGTATAGTTATGGACTTAAACACCTTATCCAAAAACACAGCATAACAACATACGATAAACCAGGATATCAATCCAATGGGCCGGCCTTGGTGCCTTCGACCCGTAAGTATAGTGAGGAAAACTCACCTCCCAGTCTGACAAATAGTTGAACCATATACTGCTCGAATACCGGTGTAACACCCCATTTAAAAAAGATCGATTAGATATTAACCTGAAACCCCGAGAAGTAATTATTATCATTATTTTATATTATTATAACCCAAAATCAAATAATAATTAGCGGGGTGTTGGTTTCGGGAAGCCAGATGACACGATTTGAATTTCCAGGGGTTAAAGTATAATTTTGGATTTATTTTGCAAAGGATTTTAGAAGTCAGAGGGTCTTTGGTATCATTTGGACTTATATTGAATAAATTCTTGGGGGCAGGGACAAAATGGTAAATTCTGAACCCAAATTGAAAAGGGTTTTGTATAGGAAGGGCTGTTTGGTAACATTTGGATTAAATTTGAAAGGAAAGAAGTGAGTGAGGGACTAAAGGTGTCCTTATGGGGAGAAGCTTGTATGAACCGGGTATATAACCTCACTACCCATCAAACCCTAACCCTAGAGATGTAGCCATCACTTGTATCTCTAGCCGCCACCAACTATACCATCGTCGGACGTCGGGTGTCGCTGGGAGGAACCACCAAGACCGATGTTGTATCGTGGAGGACCGATCGAAGGTGCTGGGTTGAGTTTCATCGCTGCCATTGCCGCCATACGGCTGTTTCACCGAGTTTTGCTGTCGCCACCTCCGTTTCTTCGATCTCCGGCGCCGCACCACCACCCCTTTCATACGCGTTTTCCGACCGGCGAAACTATCCATTGCTGCTGCTACAACTCGCGTCGCTGTCTTCTCTCTCTCTCTCTCTGCCCTTCGCTTGCTGCGTTTCAGCCATGATCACCGCCACTATTCCATTCACTGCCGGCGAAGAACAAAGATGTCATCACCTCGTGTCACCGCAAACCGCCGTCAGCCATCGTTGTGGTTCGTGGTTCGTGATGAGTTTGTATGTGCGTGTGGTTTCTATCGAAAGGGAGTCACGAAGAACCACCATGGCGGTCGACCATGGTGGCTGCTACCTTCAACGCTGCTGCTGCCGCCGCTTCACGCCATCATCATCGCCTTATTCCACTAGGTGGGTGGCTGGACTCCTTATGTGAATAGAAGACATGCGTGTGCGTGTGTTTATTATAGTGAAGTGGTGTTTGGGTGTATATTTGGTCGGAAAAGTCACCACCACCACCGTGAGGTGGTGGCTGCCACCATCTACCACCGCCAGCCACCACAAGGGTGGCTGTATGTGTGAGTGTGTGTTATTTTATGTGTGTGTGTGTGTTATTTGGATATTGTTGTAAATTGTATTGTACGGCTGGAATAATCAAGAAAACGACCCGTCACCGGCATGAGGTGGTGGTTGCCACCTCACGCCGCCATTCTGCCGCCACCTTGGGTGGCTGTGTGCTTTTGTGTGTGTGATTGTTATTTTGGGATGTTTGAATATTTTAGCTAAGAATCATAACCACCACCACGAGGTGGTGGCCGCCGCCGTGATCCATCATTGACCACCACTACCCGAGGTGGTAGTGGGTGGTGCCCGACTAATGAAACCCTAATGGGCCCAATGAAGCCCTAATTGACCTAAAATCCCAACCATTTGACTAATGGGCTAGTATGTGGGTTTAATTAGGGTTTGGAAAACCCTAATGTTAGGAAACCCTAATTTTGGGGATTGATCGGGACCCACACTGGAATTATTTAATAAACTTAAAACATTAATTAATAATCATTCGCAATTAACCTAAGGCAATATTGGATTTAATGGATTAAGTCCTTAATGGGTTAAGTAAGAAACGCTTAACCCTAATCGTCATTTCATGTGAAAACCCTAATTTCACTTGGGCCTTGAGTTAGGCCTTTCTATTGGGCTTTGGTGATTGGACTATTGATGAGCTATCCAAGAACAAGTAAATGGACCAAAATAATTGGATGGGCTTTAGGGTAAGGCCCATGTGAAGGACTTGGGCCCAATTTGGAAAATTAGGCCATAGGCGGGCCATAATTGGATCTTGATGATTATGAGATATTGGGCCATTGGAGTACCAACAGTTTGGACTAGAATAAATGGATAGGCCTTAGGGTAAGACCATGTAGAGGTCTGGGCCCAATTTGGAAAATTGGGCCATATGTTGGGCTTTGGTCCATTACTTGACTTTTGGGCCTTTGGAGTGTGAGTTGGACCTTGGGCTTGAAACCCAATTATTAATTGGGTATTGTTTGATGTTGATAGATCGGGAATCTGTCAACCAGCAGCTAGAGTTTTATATGCGGGACTTCAGCAGTGCCAGGTGAGTTATCCTCACTATATCAACAGGGTCTAAGGCACCAATGTCGGCCCTTATTGGATTTGTATCCGAGTTTATTGCACGGTATGCTTATTGATTTACATCCTGGTAGTTAGGATGGTGATATGCTTAGTGACCTGGTTAGGTCGGTTTCCAGGTATATAGGATGATGTTGTGTTAGTGATCGGTTAGATCGACATCCTGGTTATAGGATGGTTTCCATGATTAGTGATCTGTTAGATCTGTATGATTATATGTACTTGCTAGCTAGCGTATGATATGTATGTGCACATGTTTGTTGGTTTGGGGAATGGGTTGAGGCAGGTCCTACTTCGTGTCGTAGGCCAAGATACCTAGGGCGGTCCGGATAGACTACAGGCCCAGGAGGGCATGTCAGTCAGACCGAAGGCCGGGCAAGCGGTCTGGATAGGTTGTAGGCCCTGCGAGACGGTCCAGACGTGCCGAAGGCTCGGAGAGCGGTCCAGATAGGCTGAAGGCCTGCGAGGCGGACCAGTCAGGTTGATGGCTCATTATGCATGTTGTTTGCTTATATGTTTATATGATATGGTTATATTTGTATGGCGTTGGTATTTTCAGGGTAACTCACTAAGCCTTCGAGCTTACATTTATCGGTTATTGTTTCAGGTACTTATGATGATCGCGCGAAGGCGAAGGTGTGATCGTGCACCTCCTTATATTTTCATGATTGATTATGGGGATACTCTGATGTTTAAATTATTTTGAAAGTAAACTGTAATAACTTAATGGTTTTAAATGTTTTAAAAAGTTTTAAACTGGCTTGAATTTTATGGGTGTTACAACCGGCTGTATAGGTCACCTATTCAACAGATAGAGACCAAGGCTTAACTATAGCTCAAAATACCCAAAATACCCTTAAGTCAAATTTGGTCAACCCTGGTCAAAGTCAAAGTCAACGGTCAAGGTCCAAAACTCAATATTTCTTCCCAACGGAGTACGCCCTGCGTACCAAAAGAGTACGCCCAACGTACTTTGATGTTGACCAAAAGCGGGGCACTGACCGCGTACGCACTGCGTACCACCAGGTACACCCAGCATACACAGCCCAATCCCAAAACTCCATTAAGAGCTTATTACATTAAGCCCTTACGTCCAAAATTCAGATCCAAGCCCAAAATGATGTCCTAAGTCATAAAGTTTCCAACTTTATGACTTTGCATGGCTATAAAATGCTTAATTTCCAAAACCCTAAGTTCTTAACCCAAAAAGACATTACAACTCCTTCATGGAAGGGATAGAAAGGCCAAGATCACATTTTTATGGTTCATAATAGCTCTATAATGGATAAAGTTTCCAAATTTATCCATTAGAATGGTACCAACAAACAAGATTTAGTCTTTAAGTCTCAAAGGGACCCAAAAGTGCAACTTTTTCAACTTAATACATTAAGTCCAAGTCTCCAACCTTCAGATCTGAATCAAAATGATGTTTAGATGGATAAAGTTTCCAAATTTATCCATAACAAGGTCAGAAACTTTCAAGATCTAAACTTTATGCACTTAAAGTGACCAAAAGCTCATAACACTCAAAACTAGCTAACAATTTCATCATCAAGATTCAAACTTGATACCTCTAGAAGAAAGATCAAGATGAACAAAGTCTGGATCTACAAGCTCCAATGCAACCAACACTTCTTCAATGAGTTCCTTCTTCTCCAAGGTACACCAAGAACACTCCAAAGAAATTAAAGACACCTTCTTTTTGCTCACAAGGCTCAATCTAGGGTTAGGGTTTCAAGAGAGAGTGTTGGAGAGGTGGAGTCTGAGAATGGAATGGGTTTGGGGAAGCTTAGGAGCTTAAATAGGGCACAAACCAAGAAAATAGGGTTTGGGCACTGATCGCGTACGCCCAACATACTCAACTTACGCCCAGTGCCCAGCGTACTAGGGATGCCCTAGTACGCCCAGAGTACACGTTGAGTACGCCCAACGTACGCGACTTAACCTAAAACCGCCCTAACTTCAAACGATCATAACTTCTTCGTTCCAAATCCATTTTCGACGTTCTTTATATCCACGGAAAGGTGTTGAAGAGCTCTACAATATTATCAAAATATCTTTGACTAAAAACTTCTCGAACAAAAATCCATGTTTTATGCAAGGACCCGGCCTAAGACTTTTCCATTTCTACCATTTAAACTAGAACACAATTCAAGGGTAAAATATCTTAACTATCATTACCTCCTTCCACAAGTACTAAACGTTGCCTCCTTAAGGCCCAAAACCTTACACAATCGACTTCCGGTCCATGGCCTAGAAATGGCAGGAAATAGGATGTTACTATTCTCCCCCGCTTAAATTAGATTTCTTCCTCTAAATTAGATCTCGCTTTCGCTTCACAATGAAACCTCCTAGCCGAAAACCCGCAGATTTTATCGGCTAAACCTCCTCGGAAAATCTTTGTCACGCTAATCTCGCACATAAGTGCACAATCGCGATGAGAACCAACTAGAAAAATAGAACCCATGGCTATTTACTGTTGTTGAAACCTCCATTCAAAAAAAAACAAGGCGACTCCATATGCAAGTCTCATCTATATAACCATTGAAGAGAATCACGTACAACGCCAACATATTCCATAAATTCCTAGTTATAAGACCGAACGTCTAATGAGAACCACAGAGCCGGGGACTCCCAAAATTTCAATCACCGAATCAACTCTATCAATATGCTTCCCGGGTATCTTTAGGCCCCCAACTAACTTCCCTCTCAACGCTAACCGAGCGTAACAATGCCATACTTTTTTTCCACGCACAATTCCTTTCATAGTACAAGCTGCCACCAACGCAAAATCCAACGAAAATATGGTCGCACACGACCCGAAAATGGGATAAACGGTCATACTCTTGTTCCAATTCAAAGGCTATAACCCAAATAAGAACCACGCATATAATTCGAACAAAGTGCTACATTGCTATCTTGTCCAGCCCACTTAACCCTCACCGCAGACCCCTATGAACCATTCTTTCGATACCATAAACTCGAACAGATTGATGGTCCTCCAGGCAGAATACCTAGTTCTACCCCACTTAGGGTTCGAACTATTACCCTCTAGTGCTGCAACCAAACCATATCTCAAACCGGCTCAACAAAGTACCAACCATCCCTGAATCTTGGAAGGTATAACACACGCAAGATGATCTTCCAGATAAGGACCAAGCAAGCCCTAAGAGATTCTGAATATCGGAAATTTCCAATCATAACTACCTTTAACATTAAGGATTTCATGAAAATGCATAAGCAAAAAACCAACTTACTATCCCAAAACATACACTCCTCGCCTGCAATCCCAACCGTCAATTCATCACAAAAAAAATCATTCATAAATACCAAAATGCATCATTCTCATATTCGAGATACATCAGAGACAAAAAAAAGTTGTCGCTCTCGATTCGCTTGAAACCATCAGCTAGCACCTAACTTTCCTATGTCCCAAGAAGCAGACCCTTGGTCTTATCACGAGGCATTCATACCACAAAAATCCTCCTACGTATCCCCACGCTGTTATACAACCACCAAACACCGTAGCCAATTAGCCCCCTGCTGGGTTTACATCCCAACTCTGAAAGTCACAAGCCTGCCCACTCCTTCTCCGAACTCAAAAATCTAAAAGGATATAACACTCGCCATAGATAGTGACATTCCAATCCATCTGCCAATCACTCATCCTCCGACCGAAATTCTTGATCCGCTCCCGAAAACCGCTTCCTTCTTGAGTCCTACGACCCAACTGGCACTACTTGAGCAAGGCTCCTGAGACCTCAAAATCAACTAACTCACTTAGGTATGCACCATTCAAAACCAAACTGACATGGCCGCTAAAGCACCACAATCACCAGACTCATCCTCAACCTGAACAACCATAACCAAAAGATTGACAGATACAGAAACACTTCCACGAGTCATGGTTATCCAACCATCCTATCTACCCTCAACCAGCTCCTTAGAATCCCCGTGTCTTCCTTGAATCAATTATGGATCATGTGATTCCAGTAGTATGGGGCCAATACTACCTTCCACACATTTCCATACTTGCCTCAAGAATCATCTCGAGTCCTCTAAGTTACCTGATCATAATAGTACTTCGAACACCCGCTAACAATGTAGCAACTGCACTAAAGCGCTTCTTAGGCTCCTCTAGGACCCACACCTCACCCTACCATCAACTACCAAACGACCTCCATTGGTGCCAGTTAACTACTACATGAATACAATTACATGCAACATAAATTAAATAATTTTTTATTAAAAGATTCAACCCTATAACAGTTGGACTCAAATGTAACAACCCGTTAATTTCCATCTTGTAAAGTTAATCCATTCAATTAAAATTCAGACTTGTTTCTAATAACTTTTAACTTTATTAAGGGTTTGTTTAAGAGTTCTAAGCCTAGTACACTCAAGGATTGTGTGTTAGAAAGTATTAACTCGAGATCACTGAGTTGCAATTGAGCCGGAAGCACCTTCACAAGGAGTTCACGGCCGCAAACTAGGGTTCACGGCCGTGAACCCATGCTAACCATGAACCCCTCTCCATAAGAGTAGTGTTCATTCATAATTTCTTCATTTCTCACCTCCTTAAGTCAATAACTCTCAAAAGTCTCTCAAGTATCATCAAGAACACTCCCCTTGTTCTTCAAAATCGTAAGTGATTCTTCTATATTCACTTGATATCCTTCTTTTTCACAAGAATCTCTTTGATTTCATCCATGAATTCAACACTTTTGGTTTAGATCTTCAAATCACCATCCATTCCACCAAGAACACCAAGTACACACACTTGTTCTTTGGGCCGTAAACCCCCTTAAAGACCTTCAAAACGTGAGTATCTCTTCAATCATCTTGTTATACATTAGAAACACTTGAATCCTACCATGAAACAAACACTCAAATACATGAACTTCAAGAGTTCACGGCCGTGAACCATTCATCCATGGCCGTGAACCCTTCATACGTTCTTGATGAGGCCGTAAACACTTCATGAGAACAAGTCTTGGCCGTAAAGCCTTCATAAGATCAAGCCATGGGCTGTAAACACCTCTATGGCCGTAAACACTTATAGTGTGGCCGTGAACACCCTTTCAACAATCACATATGATTGTAACACTTCATTTCAAGTGTTTCCTAGAACCTAAGGTTGTTTACCTTACATGATTAGTTGTTATATACACTAATTATATACATATATGTGTCATTATATGCTTAATAGGATCCATTTGTGTTCAAGACTTCACTTGACATTCTTAGCATCCTATATCGATCTTTCATTCGAATAACTTACTACAGGTGAGTTAATACCCCCGTATTTTCATAGTTTTTACTGTTTTAAGGGGGGGGGGGGATACAAGTCTAACACAAAGATTATGTGTTACAAACAAATAGTTTCAAAATATCTTATCAAAAAGGATTTCAGTTACCATCAAATCAAATGGTTTCAAAGATTGTGTTAAAATGACATCAAGTCACCAAAAGTATTTCAAAATATTAAACTTCTTTTAAATGATTTCATAAACTTATATTTTTCCCCATAAATCATATATATATATATATATATATATATATATATATATATATATATATATATATATATATATATATATATATATATATAAGGTTAAAAAGGCTTAGGACAGATAACCCACTTTGGTTCCTTTTCCTTGTTTGGATGTGGGCTTATAGTATCGGTTATTTGTCCGAATATCGTTTAAATTTTACTTTATAATTGTATATGTATATAAATATAAAAGTTATTTCATTCAGTTCAAATACGCTTTGTAACATGTTGAGCAAGGGTTACATTCATGAACAGTTAGTATCAATTCAGAAAGTACATATAAATTATAATAGGTATAATTTATGATTCATAGAACATTAATTCACGATTCAAGTATACTAGAGTACACTGTTTTACAAGAACAAGGGTTTGATTCAAAACTAATCAAGAGTATACATCTTTCATATACTAATTCAGGAGCATACTATCAATCATTCATTTCAGAATGATTGGGTTTTCATAACTATTATACATGTAACGTCAATATGCTTTTTATGAGTCAATCGATTCAGGTTGTTTAATTCATTTAAATCACATAGTTAAAGTCCTAACATTATAACCAGAATCTCCAGTCGGGGATCGAAACAATGTGTGTATAGATCTATATTGGGATTGACAACCCCGCACTCAGACTGCTAGCTACAGTCAGGCATACACACCTACGAGTGACAATTGTTATCAACAGTTTTTCAACGCCTTCAATGCGTTGGGTCAGGCCATTTAGTCTCAGTATGGTTATAATAACTCATTAAAAAGATATTAACAATACGTTAGTGTATAATTAACTAAACGTAAGTACATTTTCAAAGTACCAGTTTACCATGATACAGTTTTTACAGTATTACATCTCAGTATTCAATAACAGCTGGTGAAGCTAGGCATAATCTCACTTATAGAGTTTATACAAAAGGAATTCAATAACAGAACACTCATTTACAAATAGAACGGTTTTATGTGATTAAAACTACTTTTCATATACAGCAGAAAATATAGGATTTTCTGGAACAGATTACATACTCAAGATACAGAAAACATACTTTCAAACATAAAAACTTATGCACTCACTCAACTTTATGTTGATACTCTCTTTTCAAATTACTTGTATTCTCAGGGAATCAGTACACAGGTACTCCCCGAGCTTTTGAGAAGATGGAGCTATTTTGAGTCATGTCTTCTCCTTTTGTATAATTATTTTAGTTTCAATACACAATGATTGAACACATGTAAATATTTATACTTTTTAAATACAATGGTTGTTTTTACTTTGATTACTATGATGCATGTGTTGTGATACTACAAATGAAGTCATCCACCCCCTGACGTTTCCACCGTCTGGTTTGGGGGTGTGACAGATTGGTATCAGAGCATTGTTTATAGTGAAATCAGTATATCAATCCATAAAAGATATACAAACTATAAATACATTGGGGCTAAGAGCTCTGACTACAAGTATACTTTTTAAAAATTTAAGTATTTTTACAAGAAGTATACTAACACTCATACCTACAAGTACAGTATCACAGTCATAAGAACTTAAAAGTATTTGGATGTTGGACATTGCAGTCAAACCTGGGCAGTTATGTAATCATATCTGGTTTAATATAGCCTGATCAACTATATTGGTTTGAGATATGACCAACATGTGTTTGGGAGTGATGGTAGTGTTGCGACATGTCTAAAACTTACCAACTATACATATGCAGAAGAACTCTAGAATAGAACATAAAGTTAAAATACTATAGGGGTATTTTAGGCACTATATACTAATAACAAACATGTGAAAACAAAAGAACCATTATGGGTAGAACTGTAAATATTATAGGTATATTATAGTTATATATAATTAAAGTTATTTAGACTTAGAATATGTGATCTAGCTTCATTTCCCGTTCCTTGTTTGGTTGTGGATTTAGAGCCGGATCATTTAATCGAAGGTCGATTATACCCAAGTTATATATAATTAGTATACACTTTGTAGTTATAGTAATACCTAAAACAAGTCATACATAATACATTACTTGTTAACTGTAAGTTTCTCTCGTAGAAACTAGTATTTGTAATCTATTGTTACTAATTATATTCTATATCTCTTATCCCTATTCTCGCTTAGATATCAATGGTTGGATTTCATCTACCCGGAGACCCGTACTTTCCCGATCAAGGGCAAGGTAGATGGCTCGATGCAGAGCCAGAAGAGAATCATGAAATTCCCTTGGAAGATGATTTTGCAGAAAATTTTCCAGAGGATTCTGACTCCGAGCCAGAAGTCAATGATCTTCCCTTGGTGGCTCCCATCCCAAATCCTAACCCTCGACCGGATTTTCAAGGCCCGACGCCTTCGTGGGCTGAGAAATTGGGTAGGTGGAGCCGGGAGCAGGGTCAACCCTTACCCTATAACGGAGACCGAAGCTTCTACAACCTAAGTTGGGGAGGCTCTACAGACAAAATTATTCCCATCTTGGTTCGCCGAGTGGCTCGAAATGTTGAGCTAGGAATGACAGCCATTCAACAAACCGTGGAGCTTGATGCGGACACGAACGCCAATACGGATCGTATTCGCAATCTTGAATTTGCTCATGGGAGAGCTATGAGAGACAATGACGCTCTGTAGAAAGAGCTAGCTGCAACTCGAGCTGAAGTCATAAAGCTCCGAGTACGCCAGACAGTGTATGAAAGACACCTGCTTAATGTGGAGCGTCAGCTGGCCGAATTAAAGGTTCATCCGAGTGGTGCACGTAGCCAGTAGGAGATGCTCTACTCATCCTTTCTTTTGGTTTAATAAGTAGACTTCTCTCTACTCGTCCACTACTTAATCTTTTGATCGTTAAGTCTGTGGATGTGTTCTAGTGTTATTTTTCATGTCTTTCAGTACGACCGCGAAAATTTCATTTTCGGTAGGTCGGTTTAGTGTCGATGTTTTTCCCAATACTTTGGTATATTGTAGACCTGCTCTAAGGTCAAGTTTTCAGAAACTCTATGTAATTCAATATGCCAATATAATCGACATGCATTTTCATACTCTTTGAAAAATAACCACTCAATTTCATATTATCTTGTTGCAAGATGGTATTTACAGTAGACTTCTATTTCCTTACAAGATTCATATTGAACTAAGTGTTTTACTTCAGAGATATCATATTCATGTTCACTCTTGATATCTTACCATCTTTTAACTTTTTAGTAAAAGATGCCTCCTCGGAGAAACCCAAGGCGTGTCAATGTTAATGAAGCGCCAACACCACCTCCGCCACCACCTCCTCAATTCGACGCTGCCATGTTTCAGGCGGCAGTCATGGCGGCTGTTGCAACTGCTATGTCTCATATAAACACCACTAGAGCAACTAGATCAGGAGTTGGTGCGCACTCCTCTAACCCCGAGGAGAGTCACGGGCACTCACGAGAGTGTACCTATAAGGATTTCTCGAACGCCAAACCCATGACCTTCAACAGGACTGGAGGAGTGATGGCGTTAAGACAAGGGATTGAGAAGACAGAGGCAATTTTCGAAATCTGCTCCTGTCCAGAGAGTAGCAAGGTCAAATTTGCTGTTTGTACCTTTGCTGATAGAGCCCTAACATGGTGGAATGGCCATGTTAAGTCACTGACCCTAGTAGTGGCTAACTCTATAAGTTGGGAAAACCTGAAGACCATGCTCATGCGGGAGTACTGTCAGCGAGGGGAAATTCAGAAACTTGAGCAAGAGCTCTGGGGTCTTACTATGGTTGGTTCAGACATAACAACTTACACAAATCGATTATGTGACTTAGCGATACTTTGTCCAGAAATGGTTGCTCTGGAGAGCAAAAAGATCGAGAGGTATATTTGGGGACTATCACCCCAGATTCAGGCAAGTGTCATTGCTTCTAGGCCTGTCACCTTTGACAGTGCCAAAGAGCTGGCACAGTCACTCATTGACCACGAAACTCGTCAAAACTCTGTGGTAACTGCTCCAGAACAACCCAAGGGAAACAACAACAACAACAGCAAGAAGAAAGGTTGGAATAAGAGGAAGGGCAAATCTTCTCAGGAACCCTCAAAGAAGCAACAAGTAGTGGCAGTCCATGCTACTACTGTACCTACTGTTGTTCCTGCTAACCCTGCACCAGCTAAGCCTTATGTTGGTAATCTCCCCAAATGCAACAAGTGCAATTTTCACCACAATGGAAATTTCCGGGAAATGCAGTGTCGTAACTGCAACAGAAAAGGGCATACTGCCCGATTCTGTAGATCACCACCCCAACCAATTAACCAAGTATTTTCCGCTGGAGTAGGTCAAACATGCTATCAATGCGGTGATGTGGGGCATTTCAAGAGATATTATCCCAAAGCTGGAAATGCCGGTGGAGTTGGAAGGATTCTATCACTGGGTCATGAAGAAGCGGTGACAGACCCTGCGGTGGTCACGGGTACGTTTTCTTCTCAACAATACTTATGCCTGCATTCTATTTGGTTGTGGTGCTGAGAAGAACTTCGTGAGCCATAATTTCAAACACCTGCTAAATCAAAACTCCCAACCACTAAATGAAACTTTCACCATCGAAATGGCTAACGGGAAATCCGAATACACCAACGATATATACATAGGATGTACCCTTACCTTGAATAACTTTTCGTTCCAAATAGACCTTATTCCAGTCTCTATCAAAAGTTTCGACGTCATAATAGGTATGGATTGGTTATGCCCTAACCATGCTGACATCCTATGCTATGAAAGAGTCATTCGTCTGAACTTGTCAACTAACGAAACTCTTATCATCTACGGCGATAAACCCGGAATGAACCTTCAGATTATTTCTTGCATCAAGGCACAGAAGTACCTACGCAAGGAGTACTGTGCTTTCCTAGATCACGTGGTAGACAAAAAGTAAGAAGTGAAAAACATCGCGAGCATTCCTGAGGTCTTCAACTTTCCCGACATTTTTCCCAACGATCTTCCAGGAGTGCCTCCCGAACGACAAGTCGAATTCAGAATCAACTTAATCCCAGGGGCTACCCCTATAGCCAAATCCCCCTATCGTCTTGCACCTTCTGAAATGCAGGAATTATCCAGCCAGCTTAACGAACTCCTTAGAAAAGGTTTCATAAGACCAAGCTTCTCACCCTGGGGAGCACCGGTCTTGTTCGTGAACAAGAAGGATGGATCATTCCGTATGTGCATAGACTATTGCGAGTTGAATAAACTTACTATAAAGAACTGATACCCTCTGAAACATCCCAAAAATATGACCCAAAAATTTTGTTTTCAAATTATTATTAAAATCATAAACCATCCGAAGTCATAAGTAAAATCATAAATCATGTATCATAAAACATCATAGTATCTGTCTCAATCAAAATCTCATGACAAAACATAAGAGTAAACTCCCAGGCTGAAACTGTGGTGTGTGCCATGCGATCAACCCGAGCCCTTCCCTTTGCTACTGGAAGTACCTGAAACCAAAACTGAAAATTGTAAGCACGAAGCTTAGTGAGTTCCCCCAAACTACCACATACCATACAATAACACATATAAAACATATTGGGCCTTGCCTACTGCATTTGGGCCCCGCCCAGCATCGGACCGAAGTCTGGAATAACTTGGGCCCCGCCCACTGCATCGGCCCCCGCCCGGCATCGGACCAAAGTCCGGAATAACTTGGGCCCCGCCCACTGCATCAGGCCCCGCCCGGCATCGGACCGAAGTCCGGTATAAGCTGAACATAACATAAACATAACATATAAAATATCACATATACTGCATCGGGCTTGCCCGACATCGTACCGGAGTCCGGAACATATAACACATATCATAACATGCATGAATCACGAAGACATCAAGCATACATAACTACTTCTCGGGACCACCCCGGCATCGGACCGATGTGCGGAACTACATTCATCTAAACGGGTCGGCATTGTGGCCGTAGACCCGTTCCTACTGGAAGGAAACTCACCTCGTATGACTGACTGCTGCAACTCTGGGTGAGGAATATCCGGTAACTGCCTCGACGTCTCTCCCGCTATCAAAACACAGTAATACATGATCACTATCTGAAACTCCTTCCTAGGGTAAAACGACCATTTTACCCCTAATCAAAGTCAACGCTTTGGTCAAAGTCAAGTCAAGGTCAACCCCAGTCAACTCAACTCATCGAGTCATCTTCCTACTCGACGAGTCTCAGAAATGTTCTAACTCGTGGTCCACTGAGTCAACTCGTCGAGCCCTTCCACTGACTCGTCGAGTTCTGTCTGCAATAATCATCGGGACATTTCGACTCTACTCGTCAAGTCCGTCCTTGGACTCGTCGAGTCCTTTATCTCCCTGGTTCTAATCTTGTTCAACTTACCGAGTCATCCCCCTTCCCTCCCAACTCAATGGCCTCAAACACAACTAGAAAAGATTGGGGGACTCGACCCGACTCGTCGAGTCCGAAGAACAACTCGGCGAGTTCCTTGCATGCTCAATCCATACAGTTGATTATAATGATTCTAATGCTTCTAAATCATAGATCTGGACTCCTTAGACTAGCATTACACGTAAAGTTGCTAACTTTACGTTCATGCATGATGTTATGAAGCTAAAACACTTATTTCAAGCCAAAATGAAGGCCTACACCATATCATGGAGTCATGGTTGGATAAAGGTGGCAACTTTGAGCTTCTAGAGCTCAGAAATGTCCAGATCTGAAGTCCTTTCATTCCCCAAGGTTCAAATCTAGGAATGATCTTGGAAAGGACCCATAAAGTGCAAATAACAAGTCTATAAGAAGATCTAAGTGAATGGAAACCAAGGTACAAGCTTTATACCTTCAAAGGTTCTGAAATGCAACACTAGCTCTGGATCTACAGCCTCTTCTTGAATCACCAAGGGTTTCCTTCCTTCTTCTAGCTTAAATCACACAAAAATGGCAAGAAAACTTAAGAACACTCAATAGCTACTTAGGGTTTCGAGATCAGGGAGTGGAGGTAATGGAGGCTAGGATGGGGGCCTGAAATGATGCTTAAATATGGTGCAAACCCTGAGAATTAGGGTTTCCTCCTGATGGACCTACTCGCCGAGTCCATGCTCCGACTCGTCGAGTAGACCACTTAAACCCCGCGATCAAGCTGGCATCTACTCGACGAGTTAGGGCTACCAACTCGTCAAGTAGCTTTTACAAAATGGACATTTAATGGATTAAATACGTACCAGGAACATGGCGTTACACCCTCTGCCTCGCATTGACGATCTGTTCGACCAACTTCAAGGTGCGAGCTACTTCTCGAAAAAGACTTAAGATCTGGGTATCAACGGTTACGGATTTTGGAGGACGACATTCCTAAAACCGTGTTCAGAACTCGTTATGGTCATTACGAGTTTGTAGTGATGTCATTCGGATTGACGAATGCACCTGCTGTGTTCATGGACCTAATGAACAGAGTGTGTCGTCCATTCCTGGACAAATTCGTCATAGTCTTCTTTGACGACATCCTTATCTACTCAAGAAGTGAAGAGGAACATGGCCAACATCTTCGTCAAGTATTGCAAACACTTAGAACAGAGAAACTCTATGCGAAGTTCTCAAAGTGCAAGTTTTAGATCAGGAAGGTTGATTTCCTAGGTCACGTGGTCAGTTCAGAAGGAATACACGTGGACCCTTCCAAAATCAAGGCAATTGAGAACTGGCCAGCACCCAAAACACCAACAGAAATCCGATAATTCTTAGGTCTTGCTGGCTACTATCGTAGATTCATCCACAACTTCTCCCGAGTTGCTAAACCCCTTACCACCCTGACGCAAAGCGGTGTAACTTTTAGTTGGGGAGAGAAACAAGAAACATCATTCCAAAAGCTGAAGCGAGCTCTGTGCAGCGCACCGATTCTGTCTCTTCCTGAAGGGACAGAGGATTTTGTAGTGTACTGTGATGCTTCTAATCAAGGGCTTGGATGTGTTCTTACGCAAAGAGGAAAGGTTATATCCTACGCCTCAAGACAGCTTAAGACTCATGAGTTCAACTATACAACACATGACCTTGAACTAGGAGCAGTAGTATTTGCTCTGAAGATATGGAGACATTATTTATGTGGCACGAAATGCACAATATTCACAGACCATAAAATTCTCCAGCATATCTTCGATCAGAAAGAGCTAAACATGAGACAACGACGGTGGGTGGAGCTACTGAACGACTACGAATGTGAGATTCTTTATCACCCTGCTAAACCCAACGTAGTAGCTGACGCCCTTAGCAGAAAAGAATACTCAGTACGCTGAGTAAAGTCGTTGACCATGACAATCCATTCACATCTGTCCACACAGATCAAAGAGGCTCAACTCGAGGCCTTAAAACCTGAAAACGTGGCAGGTGAAACCTTGAGAGGAATGGATAAGAACTTCGAAGTCAGGGATGATGGAGTCTATTGTTTCATGAACCGGATCTAGACACCAAAGTTTGGTGGTTACAGAGACGTGGTTATGAATGAAGCACACAAAACCAGATACTTCATTCATCCAGGTTCAGACATGATGTATCTGGACCTCAAGAAACTATACTGGTGGCCTAACATGAAGGCTGAAATCGCTACCTTTGTGGGCAAGTGCCTTACTTGTGCCAAAGTCAAGGTACAATACCAGAAACCTTCAGGTTTATTGCAACAACCTGAAATCCCTGAATCGAAGTGGGAGCGGATTACGATGGATTTCATAACAAAGTTACCCAAGACATCGGGTCGTTATGATACTATTTGGGTAATCGTCGATAGATTAACCAAATCCGCACATTTCTTACCAATAAAAGAAACCGAAAAGATGGAGAAGCTAACAAGAACTTACCTCAAGGAGATCGTTAGACTGCATGGTGTGCCAATATCTATTATTTCTGACCTAGATAGCAGATTCACCTCTCGTTTCTGGCAGTCTTTACAAAAATCTCTGGGAACTAGGATGGATATGAGCACAGCCTACCATCCACAAACCGACGGACAAAGTGAAAGGACGATTCAAACATTAGAAGACATGTTGCGAGCTTGCGTGATAGACTTTGGAAAGAAATGGGATACTCATTTACCCCTTGTCGAATTCTCTTATAACAACATTTATCACACTAGCATAAAGGCTGCTCCATTCGAAGCCCTCTATGGCCGTAAGTGCAGATCACCTCTGTGTTGGGCTGAAGTGGGTGACACGCAGCTAGCTAGAGGTCAAACTCCTGACATTACTCTCACTGGTCCGGAAATCATTCGTGAAACTACACAGAAAATCATATAAATCCGGGAGCGACTTAAAGCTTCCAGAGATCGACAGAAAAGCTACGCTGACAAAAGAAGAAAACCTTTGGAATTCCAGGTTGGTAACCGCGTCTTGTTGAAGGTCTCACCCTGGAAGGGCATGATATGCTTTGGAAAGCGTGACAAGCTGAATCCTAGGTACATAGGACCATTCGAGATTCTTGCTAGAATCGGTCTAGTAGCTTACAAACTCCGACTACCCCAAGAACTAAGTAACAAGCATCCTATCTTCCACGTCTCTAACTTGAAAAAGTGCTTATCCGACGAGACTCTTGTGATCCCACTCGACGAGATCGAGGTAAATGATAATCTCAACTTCTTGGAAGAACTCGTAGAGATCTTAGACATGCAAAACGGGGACCAGAATTCACTTGGGAACGGGAGGATCAAATGCAACATAAGTATCCACATCTTTTTCCCTAGTCTTTCTGTATCTCTTTAACCCAAATTTCGGGACGAAATTCTCTCTAACGGGGGGATAATGTAACAACCCATTAATTTCCATCTTGTAAAGTCAATCCATTCAATTAAAAGGCAGACTTGTTTCTAATAACTTTTAGCTTTATTAAGGATCCGTTTAAGAGTTCTAAGCCTAGTACACTCAAGGATTATGTGTTAGGAAGTATTAACTCGAGATCATTGAGTTGAAATTGAGCCGGAAGCACCTTCACAAGGAGTTCATGACCGCAAACTACGGTTCACGGCCGTGAACCCATGCTAGCCGTGAACCCCTCTCCATAAGTGTAGTGTTCCTTCATTATTTCTTCATTTCTCACATCCTTAAGTCAAGAACTCTCAAAACTCTCTCAAGTATCATCAAGAACACTCCCTTTGTTCTTCAAAATCATAAGTGATTCTTCTATATTTACTTGATATCCTTCTTATTCACAAGAAGCTCTTTGATTTCATCCATGAATTCAACACTTTTGGTTTAGATCTTCAAATCACCATCCATTCCACTAAGAACACACACTTCTTCTTTGGGCCGTAAACCCCCCTTAAAGACCTTCAAAATGTGAGTATCTCTTCAACCATCTTGTTATACATTAGAAACACTTGAATCCTACCATGAAACAAACACTCAAATGCATGAACTTCAAGAGTTCACGGCCATGAACCCTTCATCCATGGCCGTGAACCCTTCATACGTTCTTGATGAGGCTGTAAACACTTCATGAGAACAAGTCTTGGTCGTAAACCCATCATAAGATCAAGCCATGGGTCGTAAACACTTCATGTGTGTGGACGTAAACACCTCTATGGCTGTAAACACTTATAGTGTGGCCGTGAACACCCTTTCAACAATCACATATGATTGTAACACTTCATTTCAAGTATTTCCTAGCACATAAGGTTGTTTACCTGACATGATTAGTTGTTATATACACTAATTATATACATATGTGTGTCATTATATGCTTAATAGGATCCGTTTGTGTTCAAGACTTCACTTGACATTCTTAGCATCCTATATCGATCTTTGTAACGCCCGTGGATCCGGGCTAGTCAATTTAGAGATAATAGGGGTCGAAAACGACTTTTCGAAAAAAGATTATTTAGAATAAATAATCTTAACCAAGTTGTAGAATATGTCTCAAGGATTCCGTACATATAAAGAACGCCGAAATCCGAGTTATAACGAAGAAGTTATGACCCGTCGAAGTTTCGCGACGGAACCGACACGACACCGGGAAGCGTAAATAGTGAATTTATGATAGAGCGACTTTTAGACTTAGCGATCTAAATGAAAGTCGTAGAATATGTTAAAATGAGAGCGTCCATAAAAAGAACGCCCAAATCTGACTTCGTATGAGGAAGTTATGATTTTTCGAAGTTTCGGCTTAGCAGTGTACAACCCGAAATTCGAATATTAGATCGAGCGGTTTTTAGCCGACACAACCTAAACAAGAATCGAAGATCTCGCTAATAGTAGCGTAACGATAAAAAGACAGAGGAAAACGGAAGTCGGATGAAGGAGTTATGAATTTTTAACGGACCAATCCTGTCCCGGCCTGTTAATAATATAACTTTTAAAATAAAGTCAAAATTAGCCAACGGAGTCTAAACGAAAGTTGTAGAGTACGGTCCCGCCTACGCTTCAATATAAAAAACGTCGAAAACGGAGCTCGTATGTGAAACTTACGAATTTTTAAAGTTAGGAATCGGATTTGCGAAGCCTGATGCGAGATTGACGACGTGGCAACATCTGGGTCGTCCGATGATGATCAAGGCTCGCTTCGGATGAGTGACACACCACCCCTCGCTACGCCCCGCGTCCGAAGTAGGTTACGCCCCATGTACAGCTGGTCTTCTCGGTCCAGCTTCGCCCACGTTGCACCACCGAGACGTCGCCACATGGAGCTCTTATCCAAAGAACGCCCAGCGTAGCCAAGGAGTACGCCCAGCGTACGTCCGAGGCTGGGGCTATAAATAGAGGCCGAAGGCAGCCTCTTCTCTTCACAAATTCACCACTCCTTCTCTCACTACTTTCTCTCTCTAAATCCCCAAACCCCTCCTAAACCCTAGGTGAACCCCCTAGCTCCCGAAGGAAGCCCCGAGGCTCCCGGAGTCCCGAGAAAAAAGGTCTTTCGGTTCGAAAACGCTGCTCCGAGCAAAGCCCGGTTTTTAAGAAAATCCGCTGTAAGTGAGCTACGCCTACGCAATTTTTAATATAGCTTTTAAATAATTATAGTAATGTTATTAGGTCCATAAAATAATTATTTGGGCTATTATTATGAGTTATATTGAGTGTTACTTAACGCTTATATAATAGTAATAATAGTTAGACTATTAATTAGTCGCGGTTAACGTTAAAACTAAACTCTAGTGGTATTGATACTAGGTTTTGGTCAAGGAAAAATTGTTTTGAGATAACGAAGTGTTGTTCGAGTACCGAGTCACCACCTAATCAGGTGAGTGCATAGTCCCTTTCATGAACATGATTTTAATACAAGTATTGATTGAAGTATTAATTATATGTTTATGTGCGAGTTAATTGATGTTGCCTGAAATACGCGTTAAAGAACATACCTGATTATATATGATGATTTAGGATAAAGAGTAAACCTAAATTAATTATGAGGAATATTGGGTAGTATTTTCTTACGAGTACGAGTGAGTTATACTCAGAGAATAGAACTTTAGTATATGTCATTGATCCGGGAGCATGGATTAAACATAGTCATTGTCCCAAGTCCGAGAGTATGGATTGGACATAGTTAATTGTTATTAATCCGGGAGTATGGATTAAGACATAGTCAGTTGTCCTTAGTCCGGGAGTATGGATTAAGACATAGTCAGTTGTCCTTAGTCTGGGAGTATTGATTAAGACATAGTCAGTCGTCCTCAGTCCGGGAGTATGGATAGGACATAGTCATTCGTCGTTAATCCGGGAGAATGGATTTACACATAGACACTTGTCCCTAATCCGAGAGTATGGAATGGGCACTATTATCGATACGAGAGCACGAATTAGGTCTGAGAGTATGCATTAAGTAAGAGGTGAAATTTAAGGTCCGAGAGTATGGATAGTCTCGTTGTGACGATTAACGGGGTGGGGTAAGAGTTGCTATTATATATATGGTGAAATTGTATATTTTGTGAGTTCTAAATTATATATATATATATATATATATATATATATATATATATGATATAACATTGTGGGATTGAAATCCCTATGTACTCACCAGGTTTCCCAACCTGACCCACTCCAGCTTATTTCTATCACAGGTGTCGATATGAAGTTACACTACACTGAGAGATTTAAAAGAGATGTAGATCACTAGTGTAAATGAATGTAAGTTCTGTTTATGCTTATGTTTCTGTATTGACGATGACATCCTAAGGTTTTGAAAATGAATAAAAAATACATTTCTTCGGAAATGCTTTGATAACGTATTTATCATGTTTTACAGGGAACAAATTCCACAACACTTTTCTTTTAAAGGTTACTCTGATTTTCAAAATAAAGCATAAACAAATCGGTCTTTTCTGCCCGTGAAAATGGGGATGTCACAATCTTTCATTCGAATAACTTACTACAGGTGAGTTCATACCCCCATATTTTCATAGTTTTTATTGTTTTAAGAGGGGGGGGGGGGGGGGATACAAGTCTAACACAAAGATTTTGTGTTACAAACAAATAGTTTCAAAATATCTTATCAAAATGGATTTCAGTTATCATCAAATCAAATGGTTTCAAAGATTGTGTTAAAATGACATCAAGTCACCAAAAGTATTTCAAAATATTAAACTTCTTTTAAATGATTTCATAAACTTATATTTTTCCCTAGAAATCATATATATATATATATATATATATATATATATATATATATATATAAGGTTTAAAAGGCTTAGAACTGATAACCCACTTTTGTTCCTTTTCCTTGTTTGGATGTGGGCTTATAGTATCAGTTATTTGTCCGAATGTCGTTTAAATTTTACTTATATATAATTATATATGTATATAAATATAAAAGTTATTTCATTCACTTCAAATACCCTTTGTAACATGTTAAGAAAGGGTTACATTCATGAACTGTTAGTATCAATTTAGAAAGTACATATAAATTATAATAGGTATAATTTATGATTCATAGAACATTAATTCACGATTCAAGTATACTAAAGTACACTGTTTTACAAGAACAAGCGTTTGATTCAAAACTAATCAAGAGTATACATCTTTCATATACTAATTCAGGAGCATACTATCAATCATTCATTTCAGAATGTTTGGTTTTTCATAACTATTATACATGTAACGTCTATATGCTTTTTATGAGTCAATCGATTCAGGTTGTTTAATTCATTTAAACAACATAGTTAAAGTCCTAACATTATAACCAGAATCTCCAGTCGGGGATCGAAACAATGTGTGTATAGATCTATATTGGGATTGACAACCCCGCACTCAGACTGCTAGCTACAGTCAGGCATACACGCCTACGAGTGACAGTTGATATCAACAGTTTTTCAACGCCTTCAATGCGTTGGGTCAGGCCATCTAGTCTCAGTATGGTTATAATAACTCATTAAAAAGATATTAACAATACGTTAGTGTATAATTAACTAAACGTCAGTACATTTTCAAAGTACCAGTTTACCATGATATAGTTTTTACAGTATTACATCTCAGTATTCAATTACAGCTGGTGAAGCCAGGCGTACTCTCACTTATACAGTTTATACAAAAGGAATTCAATAACAGAACACTGATTTACAAATAGAATGGTTTTATGTGATTAAAACTACTTTTCATATACAGCAGAAAATATAGGATTTTGTGTAAGAGATTACATACTCGAGATACAGAAAACATACTTTTAAACATAAATACTTATGCAATCACTCAACTTTATGTTGATACTCTGTTTTCAAATTACTTGTATTCTCAGGGAATCAGTAGACAGGTACTCCCCGAGCTTTTGAGAAGATGGAGCTATTTTGAGTCATGTCTTCTTCTTTTGTATAACTATTTTGGTTTCAATACACAATGATTGAACACATGTAAATATTTATACTTTTTAAATACAATGGTTGTTTGTACTTTGATTACTATGATGCATGTGTTGTGATAGTACAAATGAAGTCATCCACCCCCGGACGTTTCCACCGTCTGATTTGGGGGTGTGACATCAAACAAGAGTTGCACCATAGGACCAAATCCTTCAATCAAAAATTATTTAACCCGTGCAGCATGTGACTTAACGTATTCAGTTAATAGTTAATTCACACCCGAAAGAGTCCTACAACAATAAGCAAGAAAACTCTATAGGAATAAGGCATCATACAACAGGCAATTCTATTATGCAATTCATGAAGATCCCTATCCCACAACTACCATGTTGTTCTACCATATCATAACAAATAATAGTGTGGGTAACTTGGGGTATAAGTTTTTGCTCCGACTGATCGTACACATCACATCATTCCTTGGTTGTTTTGAAAATAATTTGAATTTAAGTTGAAAATAATTTGAAAACTTTCACGAATCCTTAGTTTGAGTCTGGATTCACATGAACGTTCATCCATTTCACTCAAAACAGGGTCTGATACCAACTTTTAACATCCAAAAATTTCAATAAATTTTAACTTTTCAAAAACAGCCCATGTCTTTCATAGAGTGTTTACAAAACCAATGTTTCAAAAGTATTATTCAAAATCAGAGTATCCCAAGATCCAATGTCATAAAAACAGGAATATGTGCACGATCACGCCTTCGCTTTCCCATGATCCTCTGAAGTACCTGAAATGATAAACTGAACCCGTAAGCACGAAGCCTAGTGAGTTTCTCCCAAAGTACCACCACACGACAAAACAACAATAGCATGCATACGTGATCCTTCAGCATGACTGGACCGCCTCGCAGGCCTACAGACAATCTAGACCGCTCTCAGAGTCTTCAGCATGACTGAACCGCCGCACTGGGCCTACAGCCTATTTAGACCGCTCTCAGGGCCTTCAGGGTGACTGGACCGCCTCGCAGGCCTTCAGTCTATCCGGACCACCATGGGTGTCTTGGCCTTCAGCACAAAGAAGGACGGCCTCAAACCAACCGACCATAACACATCAACATATATCATAACAATCAATCAATAAAATAAGATACAGGTAGTCACACAGATCTAATAGATCACTACAGCACATCAACATCCTATCTACCGGGATACAGATCTAACAGATCACTACGGCATAACAACATCCTATATACCAGGGTACGGATCTAATAGATCACTACAGCATAACAACATCCTATATACCAGGATACAGATCTAAAAGATCACTATGGAATAGCAACATCCTATATACCAAGATACAGATGATCACTACAACATAGCAACATACGATAAACCAGTATATCAATCCAATGGGCTCACCTTGGTGCCTTCGACCCGTAAGTACAGTGAGGAAAACTCACCTCCCAATCTGACAAATAGTTGAACCATACACTGCTCTGAATACCGGTTGTACAGGTCACCTATTCAACAGATAGAGACCAAGGCTTAACTATAGATCAAAATACACAAAATACCCTTAAGTCAAACTTGGTCAACCCTGATCATAGTCAAAGTCAACGGTTAAGGTCCAAAAGTCAATATTTCTTCCCAATGGAGTACTCCCTGCGTACCAAGAGAGTACGCCCAGCATACTCTGATGTTGACGAAAAGCAGGGCGCTGACTGCGTCCGCGCTGCGTACCACCAGGTATGCCCAGCCTACGCATCCCAGTCCCAAAAGTCCATTAAGAGCTTATTCCATTAAGCCCTTACGTTCAAAACTTAGATCTAAGCCCAAAAATGATGTCCTATGTCATAAAGTTTCCAACTTTATGACTTTGCATGGCTATAAAGTGCTTAATATCCAAAACCGTAAGTTCTTAACCCAATAAGACATTACAACAATAACAAGGGCCAAGATCACATTTTTATGGTTCATAATAGCTCCATAATGGATAAAGTTTCCAACTTTATCCATTAGAATGGTCCCAACAAACAAGATCTAGTCTTTAAGTCTCAAAGGGACCCAAAAGCGCATCTTTTTCAAACTTAATCCATTAAGTCCAAGTCTCCAACCTTCAGATCTGAATCAAAATGATGTTTAGATGGATAAAGTTTCCAACTTTATCCATAACAAGGTCACAAACTTTCAAGATCTAAAATTTATGCACTTAAAGTGACCAAAAGCTCATAACACTCAAAACTAGCTAACAATTTCATCATCAAGATTCAAACTTTGTACCTCTAGAAGAAAGATCAAGGTGAAAAAAGCTTGGATATACAAACTCCAATGCAACCAACACTTCTTCAATGAGTTCCTTCTTCTCCAAGGTACACCAAGAACACAATAAAGAAATTAAAAACACCTTCTTTTTGCTCACAAGGCTCAATCTTAGGTTAGGGTTTCAAGAGAGAGTGTTGGAGAGGTGGAGTCTGAGAATGGAATGGGTTTGTGGAAGTTTAGGTGCTTAAATAGGGCACAAACCAAGAAAATAGGGTTTGGGCACTGATCGTGTACGCCCAACGTACTCAATTTACGCCTAACGTACTAGGGATGCCCTAGTACTCCCAACGTACGCGGCTTAACCCAAAACCGCCCTAACTTCAAACGGTCATAACTTCTTCGTTCCAAATACATTTTCGACATTCTTTATATCCACGGAAAGGTGTTGAAGAGATCTATAATATTATCAAAATATCTTTGACTAAAAACTTCTCGAACAAAAATCCATATTTCATACAACGACTCGGCCTAAGACTTTTCCATTTCTACCATTCAAACCAGAACACAATTCAAGGGTAAAATATATTAAATATCATTACCTTCTTCCACAATGACTAAACTTTGCCTCCTTAAGGACCAAAACCTTAAATAATCGACTTCCAGTCCATGGCTCAGAAATGGCAGGAGATAGGATGTTACACCTGGACACAGTGGCTGTGGACGAGATGACGGACAAAAGGCCCAATTTTACACTTCTAAATTAATAGCACTCTTTTGACATTTCTACCCTTAACGAATTGATTGGTTGATAATTAATAGCCGATTAATCCCTTAACCCCAGTCCACCGATTAGCTAACGTCGATCGTATTATATATATATATATATATATATATATATATATATATATATATATATATATATATATATATATATATATATATATATATATATATATATAACAAGATTTGGACCATTGGATCTTGATGATCAATGATTAGTAATTATTTTGTCTATATGTTAATTTAAGAGAAGGAAAAAGAAATTAAAAATGCCTAAAAACCATTCATTAAGGGTAATAAAGGTATTTTACTAATTAAATAAAATTGGAAACAAATACATATTAGGAATGTCGTTTGTTTCTTATTTTATCTTCTTAATTGATAAGATTGGAAAGAAATACATATTAGGAATGTGGTTTGTTTCTTATTTTATCTTCTTAATTGATAAGTTACAGGTCATGTTTTTTAAAATATGGGAAACAAATTCTAAAAGGAATTCATATATTATCCAAATATTTTGGAAGTTGATACTGAGGAGCGAAGATCACCGCCAAGTTTAGGGAGAGATCCCTTCTTGTTCCACAGTATGTAGTGGATGAGGAAATTAAGAAGGCTCGGTACCACGAGATGCTGAGGAGCGACATTAGACAGTTCGTGAGCCGCTCCAGTTGCAAGACGTTGGAGGATATGATCGCTCGAGTCAGGGAGAGGGAGATCGACTTAGAGGCAGAGAGGAAGAGGAAATCGGATGAGGTGCATACATCTTTTGGGTCAGGAAAGAGGCTCAGGGTGTCTGATTCTAGATCGAGAGGTCATTAGGACCGTCGCCGTTGTAGCAAGTGCGGTAGGACACACGAGGGTGCGTGTAGGATCGGTCATTATTGCAGGGATTGTACTGCTACCACCACCCAGGGATCAGACCTGATCTGTTTTCATTGCAGTCAGAGGGGCCACAAGAAGGCCCAATGTCCGAGTTTGGCTACAGCGGAACAGGTGATGACACCTGCCCCTGCGACATTGAGGATCACCGACGGCCGTCAGGGAAGGGCAGAGGCGACTGTGGCGAGAAGCAGGGCTGTTCAGTTGACTACAGAGGAGGCACGAGCAGATTTCGATGCTGCAGGTGTGTATCTTTTGCTTCCCTATAAGTTTTTATTTCTGGTTTTATTACTATGGCTTTGCATTTATACGAGTAATTGTACCTTGGATTTATATTTCCTGCTTATGTTCGGGTTATATGTCATCTGCATACCATGAGTCTTAGGGTAGTAGTGTGAGGTCGTCTCCTTATATGGGGGGGTTCTCAGGATGCGGTAGCGGTAGAAAGTGTGATTGGAACTCGGGAGGTGTTCCGTTAGTCTTCAAGAGTTGTACTACTTTAGTGTTTGTTAGTTTTGAGAACACTAACAGTGGTAAGCGTTGGTCTCCAGCAGATTGATCATTAGGTGGTAAGAAGGATTGGGAGTCCTTCCACTCTTGTGTGCTGTAAGATTTTAGGTGAATCAAAGTAGGGGAGACCCCCCCCCCCTCGAGTGTTCAGGAACAGAAGTGAGGGTGGAACGAGGATGAGTTCGCACTTCCATCAGGAAGGAAGGCGGCCCAAGTGGTTGATTGGATTGAGGAGTATGTGAGTTGGGAGTTTGGGAAACTTCCCAACGTAGGGTTCGTATATTTTGGTGTTTGATAGTTGGCTTTGGGGACCAGGTTGAGAAAATTCCCGTCAGGACGCGAGTTCAGCCAGGATGTTAGGTCATGTGCATGCTCAACGTGGAAAGTATTGTAAGACTGAGGGATAGCCGTAGCATTCACCAACAGCCAGACAGCATGGAAAATGTTGTAAGACTGTGGGATAGCCGCAACATTCATTAACGGCCAGATAGCAGAGTGTGGGCGGGGGCCTGTATCTCCTAGTCGGCGGAGTGTGGGAGAGGCTCGTATCTCCTAATTAGTATGATCGAAATTAGGAAATGATAGTTAGATAGGATTCGAGGTGGAGTGGTACCTGCGTCGCCCTAGATAGGTGAGACCTGTGGGCAAGGCCACTTCGTAGTATGTTTCGGGTGAGACCCGTGGGCGAGGACCGTGCGATCATATCAAGGCAGGTGGGACCTGGAAGAGACCGTAGGGTCAAGGTAGGGGATCATAAATTCCAAGACTATAGAGCCATAAGTGGCAATGTAGATAAAATAGTTTTCGATAGCTGGGGTTTTCTTCAGAGGTCGCTGGGAGCGACTGAGAGGGTGTTCTTTAGTTCCACAACTGGGCGAGAATCCGCTATTTCAGATAATTGGCAGTTAAGTTGGGACCTGGGAGGTCTCGGATCGGTCAGAAGTGGGTAAGAGGTGTTGGATTAGTGTCTAAGCCCGTAACTATATTTGGTAAGTACTTGACCCGGTTGTGCATGGTCCTTTTGGGTTGCCTTCACCATAGCAACTTGACAGGGTGATTTATGAAGAGAGAAGAGATATTATTATATTAATATATTATGAGAATAATATATTAAAGTAATAATAATATTATTTGATTAATATTAGTCATAAATTAATTAGGAATTAATTTGGTGACTAAAAGAGGTTAATTGAATAAAGGGGCTTAAACTGTCAAATGTGTGATAGTTGAGTTTTTGGGCTATGGATCCTTATGGGATATAGGGTGGCCGAAATTAAGGAGTATGGGCTCCTTGAATTCGTTTAAGCCTTACTCTAGAAGGATCCTTGGATTGCTTAAGGCCTAAGTTATTCAATTACGGTTAAGGAGGTAACCCTAGTAGCTCATAGTATAAATAGACCCTATGGGTTGGAGAAATCGGCCACCTTGCTTCCTTGGGAACCCTAGAGTCGATTTCTACACCTCTCCTCTCTCTCCAAATCAACCTCTTGCTAGTTGGTGTTTGTAAGCCATTAGAGGAGTGACAATTGTGACTCTAAGCTCCAAGAACAAGAAGATTCAAGCAAGCAACTTAAGGTATTCATCTAGATCTGATTTCATGTGTTATGTTTCAATTGTATTCTCTAGATCTAGGATTGTAAGCCTTGGATACATTGCATGTTCAATTAGAGAAACCTAGATCCAAGCATTAGGGTTTGCATGTGCACATAGGAAAGTTCTTGTTGACATAAACCCATCAGTGGTATCAGAGCTTAGATTGATTTCTATTGAATTGATGCATTGTTTGATTGTTCTTGCCATGAAAAATTGTTTTTTTGTCCCCCTGACTGACGGACTCGGCGAGTCCCATTGTGGACTCGGCGAGTTCATGCTACTCGGCGAGTCCATGATGGTACTCGGCGAGTCCAAGCGTCTGTCAGAGTGATTTTCGGGATTTCTTGCTGTTTTGCTTGAGGATACTTGCCTTAATCGTTTTGGGTCAATAAAATCCGAATTTTATCATATATTTGACTATATCCTTGACAAAACAAAAGATAATTACCATTTAGTTAAATAATAATTTCCTTGTGTGATAATAATTGATTATTTGAATTAATTGGTAGATTGTCTTGCAAGTAATATTGACTAGGTCAAATTTAGATAACCACTAAATTAATTAGTTAATTTATATTATTTGCTATTTGATCCTTTATGTTTTGAAAAGTTCAAAACTTGTCCTCAAGTTTTGAAATTTAAGTTTTGTGATTAAAAGTTTTAATTTGAACCATTTAAATTTCAAACCTTAGAATTTTACAAGTTTTAAAATTCAACCTTATACTTATAGTATTATAAGATTAATATATATACATATAACTTAAATGCTAGTCTTACAGTTAGTAGGCCTCATTCACGAAGCCGATCTATAAGGGGGTATAAGGTTATGGCCTATAAAATGGCCGTTTAATGGGTGTCCATTCTCACCCACCGCTTCCTTGATTGGTGGAGGGTAGTTAGCCGAACGGGTAGGATCGGGCGAACCTTTCCTCATTAAAAGTATAATGAATCTATATAAAGTAACTAGAACGTTTTCATAAAATTCCCAATCTTAGTTACTTTAGGCAAAAGTGAATTGATGCAATTCTATGAAATTACACTTTGTGCCCTTGCTAAGACGTTAATGGAGCGCGTGTGGTTAACCGGCACACTAATTGGGTTCTAAGCAATGGTAGCAAAGGGTGACTCATTGTTTGTCATAGTTCGATGGAGCGTGTGTGGTTAACCAGCACATCGAATAGGTGACTGTAACAATAAGGGCACCATGTACATTTGCATAGTTATTCACACCCACTTTGTGATCCTCAGCATCCCAGTCACAAACGAGAGGGGCATATCGAGATTTAAACATGTCATTGAAAGGTTCAATGTATCTCAAAAGATCTAGGAGTTTTCAATACATTTAAAACCTAATTTCTTTTTCGTTTTTCATGGTGGAGAATTAGTGAATCGACATTCACTTGCCTTCAAATTATTTACTTGTTATATTACGGCATCCCTTTTCTAATTTGTAAATAATGTTGTTGGTTCCTAGCCCTAATTTCTCATTTGGGTGATTAATTGGGGAAATTCATTTCTAATCAACTTTGTTCTTTTTCCTTTTCAGATGTCGAACGCAAACAACAACGCTTCTGGGTCAAACTCCTCTGGTTCATTCTCACTCATGAACTTGTGTGGGAAAGTGATCTTCGATGGGACCAATTTCAGTAATTGGATCCGCAACATTTGCATGGTCACTCGCTACGAGGACAAAGAATATGTCCTCGACGAGAAGCTAAAGGAGATTGATATCGAAACTGCTACTGCCGATGAGATCGCGGCCTACGAGGCCCACGAGCGTGATGCCACGAAAGTCCATTGCATCATGCTCGCGACTATGACTGCTGAACTTCAAAAGTCCTATGAGGACAAGTACCCCTATGAGATGCATCAGGATCTGCTGGAACGCTACCACCAGAGCGCTAGGCAAGAGAGGTATGAGATCATCACTTCGATGATCACTACCAAAATGGGCAATGGAGAGTCCCTTACTGCCCATCTGCAAAAGATGCAGAGATATGTTGATCGCCTGCTGAAGTTGAATGTGAACTTCGATGAAGAGTTGGCAATTGACATTATCCTTCACTCATTGCCTTCCTGCTATAGCCATTTCCGCATGACCTACCACATGAATAAGGAAGAGGTCTCCTTGAGCAAGCTTCAGGGCTTGTTGAGGACTGCTGAGAGCAACCTCAAGGATAAATCTGTTGCATCACCTCCTACTCTAGCTGATGCCCCTGTCTTGGCAATAGGGCAAGGGAAGGGTAAGAAGAGGAAGGCCTCTTCAAGGGGCCACCACAAGGGAAAGTCCCAAGATGGCACCTCTTCTAGTGGAACCAAAGTTGGTTCTACTAAACCCAACTCTAACCCTAAGGAGGCAGAGTGCCACCACTGCCACAAGATAGGGCATTGGAAGAGAAGCTGACCAGAATATCCGCAAGCCATCACGGATGGAAAGATCAAGCCATCTTTCGAAGGTATTTACACAATTAAATCTAATAGTTTATCACATGCTACTTCTTGGGTTCTTGATACAGGATGTGGTTTTCACATATGTTCTGATTTGCAGGGACTAAAAGGAAATAGGGATGTGGAGCATGGAAGGATGAATCTGATCATGGGAAACAGAATATCGTCGCCTGTGACCAAGATTGGAGTTTATTCCTTAGTGCTTAGTAATGGTTTAGATTTAAATTTGAATAATTGTTGCTATTCGCCAGATATGGCTAGAAACATCATTTCATTTCATGGTTTATATAAACAAGGTTTTAGATATTCATTTGATAATGAAAAGGGTTCTATTTACGCTTATTTTAATAATGTTTTATATTTTGAAGCATTTCCTTGTAATGGAATATATGAAACTGTGATGGTTGTAGACAATTTAGGAAATGATGTGTTGTGTGTGGATTCTTCCAATAGTATGGATAAAGCATGCTTGTGGCATTGTCGTCTAGGACATGTCAACAAGAAACGCATAGCCCAACTCCAAAAGGATGGAGTGTTGGAGTCATTCGACCTTGGGGACGATGACGTGTGCGAGTCTTGGTTACTTGGAAAGACGACCAAGTCAACCTTCACTGGCACTTGTGCAAGGGGTGAGGCTTTATTGGATCTCATACATACAGATGTATGTGGACCCTTTAGATCCACCACGAGGGATGCGAATCTCTTCTATGTGACTTTCACAGATGATTATAGCAGATATGGGTATATCTACTTAATCAAGCACAAGTCAGAAACCTTTGAAAAGTTCAAAGAGTTTAAACAAGAAGTGGAGAATCAGTTGGGCAGGAAAATCAAGATGCTTCGATCTGATCGAGGTGGAGAGTACCTAAGTCTTGAGTTACACGACTACCTCAAGGAATGTGGAATAGTTTCACAATTGACGCCACCTAGGACACCACAATTAAATGGTATAGCTGAGAGGCGTAATAGAACCTTGCTAGACATGGTTCGTTCCATGATGAGTCGTGCTTCACTACCTATCTCATTCTGGGGGTATGCCTTAGAGACTGCCGCCCATATCCTTAACTTAGTACCTACGAAGAAGGTTGCCAAAACACCTCACGAGATGTGGACAGGGAAGGCTCCCTCGTTGGCACATATCAAGGTTTGGGGTTGCGAAGTTTTCGTAAGACGAGAAACTCACGACAAACTCGAACCTCGTAGTGAGCGATGTATTTTCATTGGCTACCCACAGAAATCCTTTGGATATCTCTTCTACAGACCGAGTGACAATGTTGTCTTCGTTGCGAGGAGAGGGGTTTTACGAGAGCGAGAACTCATAAGCCAAGGAGACAGTGGGAGGCAAATCGATCTTGAAGAGCTTCAAGAGTCGAGCGATGAAGGAACCTCTAACACTGGCGCTCAACCCGAGGAGGAAACTCCGGTTGAACCGATTGACGAGTCATTACCTCTTAGACGTTCTGAAAGGGTTAGTGTTCCACCCCAGTTCTATGGTTTTCATATTACTGTGGAAGGGGATACGTTCATTAGTGATAGTACACTAGTGAATATGGACGAACCTAACAGCTATAAGGAAGCCATGGCAGGCCCAGAGTCTGCGAAATGGAAAGAGGCTATGGACAGCGAGATTCAATCCATGTATGACAACCAAGTTTGGAATTTGGTTGACAATGTACCAGGTCGTAAGATGGTCGGGTGCAAGTGGATCTTCAAGAAGAAGACTGACGTGGATGGAAACGTGCACACTTATAAAGCGCGATTGATTACGAAAGGTTTCACTCAAACTCCTGGAGTTGACTACGACGAAACCTTCTCACCAGTTACGAAGATAAAGTCTATCAGGGTGATGCTGGCCATTGCTGCATTTCATGACTATGAAATATGGCAAATGGATGTCAAAACCGCTTTCGTTAATGGGAAGTTGGCTGAGGATGTTTACATGGCTCATCCAGAGGGTTTTGTCAATGCGAAACTGTTGGATTAATGTCTAAGTCAATAACTATATTTGGTATGTACTTGACCCGACCCGGCATGGTCCATTTGGGTTGCACTTCACCGGCACAATTTATATGGATAGTCTTTTGAGAATAGTATATTTATGATTTATATTAATATATTATAAGTTCTAATATATTAATATGGAATCATATTATTTAATTAGTATTGATCAAGAATTAATTTAGAGTTAATTAAGTGATCAAAAAGAACTAATTAAATATGGACTCTTATATATATGGAATGGGCCAAGTTCATTTAGGTTGGGCTAAGCTTTCATGGATGGTCCATGGAGCTTTTACCCATGGATCCTATGTAAATGAAAGGTCATGGGTATTAGGGTTTACATGGATGTAACCCTAATCCTCCATAATATATAAAGGGGTCCTTGGCTCACAAAATTGTCACAAGTGTGTGAAAATAAGAGTGGGCCGATTTTAGTGTGCATACATATTCTCTCAAGTTCTTCCAAGGTGTTTTGGTGATTTGTGATTCCATTTGAGGCTTCCACACTATTGGGGCTAAGCTCTTAAAGCTTGAAGACATCAAGCTACATCAAAAGGTATGTCATCTAACTAGAACTTTGTAGTATAGGTGCTTCATAATATGCTAGTTAGGATGAAACCTTGGAATAGTTAATATTTGCATGTATAATAGAGAAAACATAGATCCAAGGTTTATAGGGTTGCATGTACACCATAGGATGTTGTAGTATACTAAAACCCAACAGTGGTATCAGAGCCATGGGTTGTTTTCTATTATATTTGATGCAAATGTATTTTTTTTTCAAGTTGAAGGAAAAAAAAAAGGAAAAAAACATGAAGTTTGTCATATTTTAAGATAATTACTTGATTTTATGAAAAACTTATTATTTTTAAAATTTGAGTCACTTTACTATATGAGTTGAATTAGGTCAAATTTAGTAAAAGATAAAATGATATGATTATTTTATTAGTTTTAAAAGTTTGATCTAAAGAGTTTTTTGAAACCTCCATAAGTTATGGATATGAAAAGGTTTTAAAAAAAATTGATTCAAAGTTTTTTATGGAGTTACAAAACTTGGTCTTAATGTTTTAAAATTCCATAACTTGTTCTTAAGTTATGGAACATGAAAAGTTTTTTTGTGTTACCTTGTTTTATGAGTTAATTTAGATTGATGAACAATATTATTTGTTAAGTTGCTTTCAATCCATATTAATCTAAAAGAAGTTCATAAAATGTGTTTTTGTAACTTTTCTTCAAGTCACATAAAAGGTCACATTTATGAATCTTAAAACTCATAAAAATGCCATAGGTTACACAAAAATGAAGAGTTTTTTTTTTCATTAAACTATTTTATGACTCCATAACTTGTCCTCAAGTTATGGATGTTTAAGAGTCACTTCTTTAAAAGTGTTATTAAAGAATAAGAGGTTACATAAAAATGAAGAGTCTTCATTTTAATGAACCATTAAACTCATAAGTTATGAAATGAAAGGTTTTGAATAGTTTCAAAACTTGCCCTCAAGTTTTGGAATTTGTAAAGTCTCACACACATTAATGCTTTAATTCCAAACTCTACAATTTTAAAAGTTAAAATTCAAACTTTATGGACTTCATTAAATTAGTTAAAGTGTTTAATTAAAAGAGTTAATAATTCCATAAAGACATGGTTTAAGTTTAATTAAATTAAGAGTATAGTTTAATTAATAGATTTAACCACCAAGTATTTTAAATGTTTAAAATACACCCTTATACTATTATTATAATTTTAATTATATAGATATGTATAAGATAAAGTCAATCTTACCGTTAGTAGGCCTCATTCACGAAGCCGGTCTATAAGGGGGGTATAAGGTTACTGCCTATAAAATGGCAGTTTAATGGGTGTCCACTCTCACCCACCGCTTCCTTGACCGGTGGAGGGTCGTTAGCCGAACAGGTAGGACAAGGACTATAATTCTCCCTTCATTATAAGTATAATGATAAATACTAAGTAACTAAACACTTATAAATTCTCAATCTTAGTTACTTAGGAAAATGTGAATAAGGTGCTAATCCATGAAATTACACTTTGCACTTTGTTTAAGCTGTTAGTGGAGCGTGTGTGGTTAACCGGCACACTAACCTGGACTTAACAAGGTAGGCAAATGGTAACTTAATGTTTATCATAGTATCATTAGAGCGTGTGTGGTTAACCGGCACATCGATTGAGGGGTAAATATTAAGGGTACCAAGTATATTTGCATGGTTACTTCACACCTTGTTTTGTGATCCTCAGCATCCCAGTCACAAAACCTGAAGGGCACACTCGAGATTGAAACATGTCATTGAAAAGTTCAATGAATCTCAAAAGAATCTAGGAGTTTCAAAACCAATTAAAACCTAATAATACATTTCGTTTATCTTGGTGGAAATTGGTGAATCGTCATTCACCTACCTTCAAATATTTTATAGCTTGGATTACGGCATCCCTCTTCCAAGTTATAAAATAGTTTGTTGGGTCCTAGCCTTAATATATCAAATTGGGTGTTATATTAAGGACTTAAATCAACTTTACATGAATTTCTCCCATTGTTGATGTCTGGTTTAGACAACAATGATCTTCCCAAACCAAGCTTTCCTAATGAATATGACTTCCCGAGTTTGGCTCATGGAAGTCATACTTCTCTTCCTCCACCTCCTCCAATTATTCTCCCTAACCCACAAGTTCAAGGTCACTCAAGCCCTAATGGCAAGCAAGGTCTATGTGTGATCACATCTTAGAGATGAAGTCACATATTGACAAGCCGAGAGAGTTGGGTGTCAAAGTCTTGAGAAAGTTGGATGTTCAATCACTTTCTAAGTCACATAGTGAGTTCCTTTGGGACTACTATGAAACAGACTATGACATGAACCTTAATGATCATATCTATTTGTTTGGTGCTGCTGAATCAGCAATGATTTGGAACGATAGTAAAGCAAATTTTATTAGAAGATCAACTTCCCAAAAACTTTATGGACAATGACAATGGTGACACTGGAAATCCAGAAAAAGCATTCTCTTCCCAACGGAAAGGGATTGGCCATAGTCAACCCGGTTGACCAAATGGTAAAGAGAAAGGCTAAGTCTGAGATAGTCCCATTACCAAAGGGTCCATATGTTTATTTTGCCAAAGGAAGGGGCGTCGATTGCAAAGCTGCCAAATTTACCTAAGGATGTTAAAGTCAATAAGTTTGACTCTACATCAGGTAGAGCCCATTATCTAACTCTGTTAAGTTCTATTCTGAGATCCTCATTACATGATGTGACTGGGTCACATGTTTATGTTTTAAGAATCAAAGAATAGAGAGAAATCTTAAAGGAAGTATATGTTGATTCTGATCGCGAAGGTGGATTTCGATCGCATCAGAATTTTGAGCAGTTGCTTAAGAAGTTATGATATATTGCTAAGGAATAGATAACAACAATTTTCCATGTGGATTGTAAGGATAAGTTTTTCCGCAAAGTTTTAAAATAAAAGAAAATTGTTTAATTTTATTTATTTGAAGTATCCTTACAATGACATTTGTGGAAAATTGTTGCTTATATGATTCCACTGACAGCAATATTGGAAAATGGATTTGATTCTTTCATTTGTGGTAGTGTCTAAATTTACCAAATCAGGAAAGTTCCTCATCACCCAAGTTTCAATTGGACCGAAACTTGGAATCATGCAAGTTGAATAGTATGATGAATGATAACTTTCAAGCATTGGAAAATCAAGACTAATTACTTGTTCACATGGATGTGTGAGTCAAGTGAAGGACTAAAGGGATCGAGTACACATTCTTGTGCACTGGTCATGTCCACCACAAAGCTCGTTAAGACTATTTGATTTACTAAAGTTTAGTAAATATGGTTATACTTACAAGTTTAAGTATAATTCTGAAACATTGGAAAAGTCTCAATGTATGGCAGAACGAATGGGAAGAATCAAATTAGGCAGAAAGATAAAAGTTTCTCAAATCTGAAAAGATGGGAGAGTACTTTAGTATCATGTTTGTAATCATATTAATGATTTAGAAATCATATCACAATTAGTCCTCTAAAGGTCATCTTAGTGCATTCTTATGACTAAGAAGAGGAGTCATGAATTGTTGAAATGGTTAGATCGGGAAGATGAGTCATACTTCGTTCCAAAACAATTCTTAGAGTCATACTCCAGGATTGTAACTTGAGTGACATATCTTAAAGAAAGGTTTAAAACACTTGTCAAATGTAAGAGTAAAAGTGTCCTACTCTTGTACATTTGAAATTGGTAAGTTGTGATGTTTTGGATAAAACAAAGACCAACTAAGGCCAATTGTGTGAAGTGTTTGTCTTGATAAAGAATCCGCACTATCTCTTGAATATTTGGCAAGATAGTCTTATATGTCAAGAGGATAGTGGGAGTCTTAAAGATCCTAAAAAGAATTTCAAGAACTAATCAAGAATAAAACCTGAGGTTCTTCACTAGCACACGACTTGAGGTTTATAACCTATCGTGTTGATATATTTTGTGCCCATTCCAGTTAAAGTTGGCTTTGCATAGGAGTTCTGAAAGTTCTCAGTTGGTTGCATAACAACTTTGAAGCAATGGCAGGCCCTGTACTGCCAGGTAGAAAGAAGTTAAGATTGCATAAGTTCAGTCCATATGAGTTTGGATTTATCATTATCCTTGTCTTGTGACTATGGTTTTGACGATTCACATGGATAAGAACACATACGCCATAAAATCTAAGGGTCATAAGGTTTCTCTCCGATTCATGAAAATGATGGTGAGGAAACACTTCCACCAAGTAGATTTGAAGCAGATGGCATAAGGTCTAAACAATTGAGACTATGATTACGGCATCGCTTTTCATAGTTCTGAAATTGTTTAGACACACATGCATGCTATCTAAGGAAAGGTGTATGATTTTGAGAAAGTTTTATCAAAGCATCTCGTATCAGAAATCTGAACTTTGGTAAGAAAGTCAATAAAGTATTGATTTCTAGAAGTCCAGCTGATATTTGAGTACATGTCAAAGCTAGTGGGAGCATAAGTGTTATGCTAATAATCATCATGTTAGTAGGAGCATGATAATTTTTGTTAGTGTTGCAAGTTAGCAATGTTAATTATAGAAAACAAAAGTTTCAATTCGTGAGGCTGTAGGGATTGAAAAAGTTGTTTTGCTATAATTAAGGGAGCGGATATACTTCATTTCAGTTCTAAAGGCTTAGATTGAGACCTTAATCATCTTTAGTCAAGAATATATATATGAATTTCATGTTGGATTGGTTCAACTTAAGGAAATTCTATATATTGCGTTCTCAAAATTCGATTATGATTACAGCATCCCTCTTCATAGTCAAATTTTGAAAACATGGCAAATAAAAATATTGTAGCAAAATACTGGTCTAGAATCATGTCTTTATGTGAGACATCATGAATCGTGTACCATTTGCTTTGGGTACAGGATCGATTGCATGTGCTATAATATTTGTCATTTCTAAATTTTTCCAAATGCCCAGAGGCATTAAGAAGGGAAAAGGTCTAGAATTGGATATGACTAAAATGATTAAGCAATTGTCGAGGATAATCTGAGGTTTACCAAAGATTGGTTGCTCAGGGACAGTTGGAAGTATAGTGCTAATTTTGGAAGGACCATGTTGACATATTCTGAAAAGAGGCATCTCTTATTCAGAAGTGATAGTCAAAATGAGAATATGGAGTTGTCTCCATAGGTGGAAGTTATCTGTGTAAGATTAGAAAATTAATGCAAGAAGCATGTCCAAAGCAATGTACTTTGAATATGAGACTTAGTTTCCATGGAGTTGATCTCCATTGGAATACCTTATAATGACTGTTGACAAGTCTTTGTGACTTTGTACATATTCATTACAGGAGGGTCAGTGCATATAAGTTTAAAATCTAAACATATTTCAATAAATGATAGGAATTTGAAATTCTCACATTTTTCGATAAGGATTTGGGAGTGTGAAATTAGAATCATTGAAATTATGTTCAATTGGTTTATTTCACAAAGTAAGGATCATAGACAAACATAGAGTGCATACTTGGTGTATGGCAAAGATATTGTTTAAGAAAAACATAGTGTACATGCTTGGAGCATGGGACAACTAGTGTTTTTAATTCAAGTATAAAGTTGATAAAACCGAAACAATGAATAATGAGTAATCAGTATGGTGATAAATAAAAGTGTTTATTTATATTCATAGGGTTTGATACCATATTTGATTCATTTATTCTTGTGTTTCACTTTGCATGTTTTGACTTCCAGAATAACTAAGTCGCTCTTCCTAAATGATTAAGTTATTCAAACCATCCACAGTCGGTCATATGTTGGAAGTAGATATGAATCAAGACTGTCATGGGTTGGTTTGTAGAGGTCCAAGTTGGTGGACAAAGTGGTGCTACAACACTCATGAGTGCTCATAAGTTCTGAGTATTGGATTCAACCCGCGCTCATTTGAATCACTTCATGGATTTTATCACGAGTGATCATGAGACGATAATATCTTATATTCTTCAAACCTAGAGATATGAGTTGTTACTATGAGTTGGTTATACATTGATTGCACGAAAACGCATTTGGTAACTCGATGTTATAAAACATGCCTTTGTGTATGATTCAACAAGTAGTAGAACAAGCCATATGAGTCGAAGTTTATCCATTCCTTTTACCTTCGGGATAAAAGCGATATCTGTGGGCCCCTCGATGATTTAGCGATGACACATGTGAGTGCTTGGCCAAGCCAGGACTGATTTGATTTGTTCAATCAGTCAGTCATCATAAATCGAAAATCGGGAAACAACAAATGGACAGAGAGAATGATTATAATCCATGTCTCAGTCCATATGATATCTAGAATGGAGGAATATATGATCCCTTATCTAATGGACAAGTCATTGACAAGGTCAGAGTTCGACATCGGCTTTAAGAGCTACGATTGCCAGTTAGGTTTTGAAGTCATACTCAGTAATAGTTTTAGACTTATCCAAGTGGGAGACTGTTGGAGTAATGTCTAAGTCCATAACTATATTTGGTATGTACTTGACCCGACCCGGCATGGTCCATTTGGGTTGCACTTCACCGGCACAATTTATATGGATAGTCTTTTGAAAATAGTATATTTATGATTTATATTAATATATTATAAGTTCTAATATGTTAATATGGAATCATATTATTTAATTAGTATTGATCAAGAATTAATTTAGAATTAATTAAGTGATCAAAAAGAACTAATTAAATATGGACTCTTATATATATGGAATGGGCCAAGTTCATTTAGGTTGGGCTAAGCTTTCATGGATGGTCCATGGAGCTTTTAACCCATGGATCCTATGTAAATGAAAGGACATGGGTATTAGGGTTTACATGGATGTAACCCTAATCCTCCATAATATATAAAGGGGTCCTTGGCTCACAAAATTGTCACAAGTGTGTGAAAATAAGAGTGGGCCGATTTTAGTGTGCATACATATTCTCTCAAGTTCTTCCAAGGTGTTTTGGTGATTTGTGATTCCATTTGAGGCTTCCACACTATTGGGGCTAAGCTCTTAAAGCTTGAAGACATCAAGCTACATCAAAAGGTATGTCATCTAACTAGAACTTTGTAGTATAGGTGCTTCATAATATGCTAGTTAGGATGAAACCTTGGAATAGTTAATATTTGCATGTATAATAGAGAAAACATAGATCCAAGGTTTATAGGGTTGCATGTACACCATAGGATGTTGTAGTATACTAAAACCCAACAGAAGCATCCCAACAAAGTGTGTAAGCTTGAGAAGTCCATTTATGGACTTAAGCAAGCGTCTCGCAGATGGAATCTTTGTTTTGACGAGAAGGTCAAAGAGTTTGGCTTTCAGTGAAGCGAAGATGAATCGTGTGTATATGTCAAGGCCAGTGGGAGTGTAGTAAGCCTTCTCGGATTGTATGTCGACGACATACTACTCATAGGAAACGATATCCCGACACTGCAGGAGCTTAAGTCCTGGCTCGGGAAGTGCTTTGCTATGAAGGACCTCGGAGAGGCTTCCTATATTCTGGGAATAAGGATAGTGAGAGATAGAAGTAAGAGACTAATAGGACTTAGTCAGAATACTTACTTGGACAAGGTACTAAAACGTTTTAGTATGGAGAATTCGAAGAAAGGGGAGTTACCAATCCAGAGTAATGCCAAGTTGAGTAAGACTCAGAGTCCGAGTACTGAAGTCGAGATAGCAGAGATGAGCCGAGTACCTTACGCTTCTGCAGTTGGCTCAATCATGTATGCTATGACTTGTACTCGCCCTGATGTGGCCTTCGCTTTGAGCATGGTCAGCAGATATCAAGGGAACCCTGGCAGAGCGCATTGGATCGCGGTCAAGAATATTCTTAAGTACCTTCGGAGGACCAAGGAATGGTTTCTAGTCCTCGGTGGGAGTGATGACTTAAAGTTGCGAGGGTTCAGTGACGCCAGTTTTCAGACTGACAGGGACAACTACCGTTCGCAGTCGGGCTGGGTCTTTACCCTCAATGGAGGAGCAGTGACTTGGAAAAGTTCCAAGCAGGAAACCGTAGCTGATTCAACGTGCAAATCAGAGTACATTGCAGCAAGCGAAGCGTCAAAGGAGGCAATATGGTTAAAAAACTTCATTGGAGACCTTGGAGTTGTGCCAGCCATAAAGGAGCCCATGGAGATTTTCTGTGATAATGAAGGAGCAGTTGCCTTGACCAAGGAACCAAGAGATCACGGTAGATCTCGACATATCGACAGAAAATATCACTTTATTCGACATCGGGTGGAAGAAGGACTCCTCGTAGTAAAGAGGGTATCGTCAGAGGATAACCTAGCAGATCCGCTTACGAAGGGACTGAGCAGGGTTAAGCACTTGCAGTACGCTAGGAGCATTGGGCTGAAGGACGATATTAGTTTAGATTAGATAGTTTGGAAACGTGTAATAGATAAGTTGTTATTAACATTTGATGATTAAATAAAGGAGTATTATTTATTAGTAATGTTACTGTCTTATGTTAATCTTTTACCTATTGTTCAATTTTGCATGTTTTGACTTCCTGAATAATTGAGTTATTTGATAATAATCGAATTATTCGAACGGTCCACAGTCGTTCATATGTTGGAAGTAGATATGAATGAAGACTGTCATGAATTGGTGTTGTAGATTGTATAAAGTGTATTATACATAACAAAAGTTTGCTACAACGTTCATGAGTGCTTATGAACTTGATTTGAGCATTGGAATAAACCCACACTTGCTGGAATCACTTCATGGAATTTATCACGAGTGATCGCAAGATGGTAATATCATATGGTCTTAAAACCTAGATATATGGTTTATTATTTATTAATTAGTTCTGCATTGATAATGCGTAAACGCATCAGTAACTTGATGTTATAAAACGCATTGTTGTGTATGATTTGATTAATGGATAATAAATGCATATAAGTCGAAGTTTATCTGTTCCTTTTATCCTAAGAGGGTAAAAGCGATATCAGGGCCCCTCAATGATTTGATTTGACTTATGTGTCGGGCCCGGTCAGGACTGAATTGATGTGTTCAATTAAGTTCTATGTCAAATGAATATGAGATCGAGAAACCAATTGTTGGACAATAAGTATGACAATGTTCCATGTAATTGTCCGCACGATATCTAGAACAGAGGATTATACGATCCCTTATCTGAAGGACATGTTACTAATAAGATCAGAGTTTGACAGCGTCTTTGAGAGCTACGATTGCTAATCGGATTAGGTTTGCATTTATAGTTACTAGACTTATCCAAGTGGGAGACTGTTGGATTAGTGTCTAAACCCGTAACTATATTTGGTAAGTACTTGACCCGGTTGTGCATGGTCCTTTTGGGTTGCCTTCACCATAGCAACTTGACAGGGTGATTTATGAAGAGAGAAGAGATATTATTATATTAATATATTATGAGAATAATATATTAAAGGAATAATAATATTATTTGATTAATATTAGTCATAAATTAATTAGGAATTAATTTGGTGACTAAAAGAGGTTAATTGAATAAAGGGGCTTAAACTGTCAAATGTGTGATAGTTGAGTTTTTGGGCTATGGATCCTTATGGGATATAGGGTGGCCGAAATTAAGGAGTATGGGCTCCTTGAATTCGTCCAAGCCTTACTCTAGAAGGATCCTTGGATTGCTTAAGGCCTAAGTTATTCAATTAGGGTTAAGGAGGTAACCCTAGTAGCTCATAGTATAAATAGACCCTATGGGTTGGAGAAATCGGCCACCTTGCTTCCTTGGGAACCCTAGAGCCGATTTCTACACCTTTCCTCTCTCTCCAAATCAACCTCTTGCTAGTTGGTGTTTGTAAGCCATTAGAGGAGTGACAATTGTGACTCTAAGCTCCAAGAAGAAGAAGATTCAAACAAGCAACTTAAGGTATTCATCTAGATCTGATTTCATGTGTTATGTTTCAATTGTATTCTCTAGATCTAGGATTGTAAGCCTTGGATACATTGCATGTTCAATTAGAGAAACCTAGATCCAAGCATTAGGGTTTGCATGTGCACATAGGAAAGTTCTTATGGCTCAAACCCATCAAGAGGCAGCAAGATCTTCGGGCAGGTAGTGATAAGAGAATTCTTGTGTGGAGAAGCTAGTTGAATGAGAGATGCTAAGTCACTCACAACGGGATTAAATAATCTCAGAGTGAATGATTTGACTCTGTTGCACAGCTCTTGTATGATTCTAACCATTGCATGGATGAATCTTTTACTTGAAGGATTATCTGATTCACACGCTGAGTTGGGCGTTCAAAATCTGGATATAGTATGTGGAACCATTCAGTGGGTAATGACGAAATGACCGGCACTGGGAGTGACTGGGGACTCAATTAGGGCAGAGTAATTATCCTTCATAGAGATAAGAGAGGGTTTTGTCATTTATGTTCTGTTGCCTTGGGAAGGCCATTGACTACGCAGGGTAATGGTTGTACCCCTTAGGATGCCAAGTATAAGTACTCGGGAAGTACAGGAAGGATTGTCAGCAGTGGTGAGAGCAGTGTACTCAGGGTTCCTATTGATGGAAGTGTTCTCAATATTTTACCTCCGGGAAGTAGCATTTCGCTCAGGAAGCAGGGCGGAAGGCCAAGTGTAGTGGTCCCTTCGAGGATTGGACCGAGCAGACAAGGTTATGCAGCATATAGGGTTGTTGTGAGAATTCGGGTTAATGCAGAGTAACTTTTGGGTCCCATGAGGAGCATCAGTTAGTCCAGGGTAGATAGCGGGAACCGAGGGTGTGATGCATGAGAAGTACCTGGGGTAGGTGACTGTAGCGGACTTCGAGGACAAAGTCCAGTTTAAGTAGGGGAGAGTTGTAACACCCAGAAACCAGAAGGCCAATTAAGGAAAGAAAAACCCCCAAATCAAGATGGCAACTCGTCGAGTTCAATGAGGAAAACTCGACGAGTAGGAACAGATTTGTGACGCGGGTCGGGAAACCTACTCGACGAGTTGAAGGGACCAACTCGCTGGGTTTGGGAAACCCTAAATCCAGGTTTTTGTACCCTATTTAAGCATCCTAATCCCCACATATCAGCCTCATTTCCAGCCTTCATTGTCCAAACCCTAGATCTCGAAACCCTAATGCTATAGTGAGCCATTTTTGAGTGTTCTTGTGAGTGTTGAAGCTTGGGAAGGAAGGAGAAGCTTGAGGAATCAAGAAGAAACTAATAGATCCAGAAACACCACTTCATTTCCATCACTTTCTGGTAATCAAGTCTCAAACTTGACTAGTAGTTGATTAGATCTCTACCTTAGCATCTTTATGTGGTTTTTGGTCCAAATGATATAACTCTTGGGATTTGGACGTCCGAAGTGAGGAACACTTCATATCTAGTGTCTAGAGGGACTCTCATGGCATAAAGGTGCCAACTTTATGGCCGTGGAAGTCCCATGCAACCTCTAAGCCTCTATTTTGGCCTTTTTAGCTCCAAAGGGCCATGCATGTGGATAAATCTTGAAGCTTTACGTGATTTTCTCGCCCCTATAGTCCAGATCTACAACCCCATGGGTTATCTTGCAGTTGTGGTGAAGTTTGGATTAAGACCTTGACCTTTTGGGTTAGGGTTTCAGCTTAATCCCTTTAGGAGAGGTATTAATGGGTAAAGTTGGAAACTTTACCCTTCTAGTAGCATTTACAGCCTAGATTAGGAGTATAGAGTGTAGATTTGAAGGATAAGGGCTTAATGCATCAAGAAGAGCTAACAGACTAGAGAACTCGACGAGTTCATGGAGGAACTCGACGAGTTGGCTTGGAAATGTCTCGATCCTGAAAAGGAAGAACTCGCCGAGTTGGGTGTAAACTCGACAAGTTGGGTAGAGATACATCGATTCTAATTAGCATGGGAACTCGACGAGTTAGGAGATAACTCGACGAGTTGAGTCAACTCGGAGCGTTGACTTTGACCGTTGACTTTGACTTTGACCAAGGTTGACCTACTTTGACTTTTAAAGGCATTTTGGACTAAGAGTTATTTTGGTATTTATAGCTCGAGGAGCCGAAGGATTAGCAGTTCGGGGAATTGTCAGTTAGCAGCCAGAGGATTATCTGCAGGACTTCAGCAGTGCAAGGTGAGTCTCCTCACTGTTTGCATGGGTCTACGACCACAATGCTGACCCATTTAGTTTATGCATGGTAGGAAGACCCGGGGGTTAGCCCTAGTCATTGTATGATGGTATGTTATTCCGGAACAAGGTCCGATGTCGGGCGGTGCCCGAGGAATGTTGCGTGTTAAATTATGCTTGTTGTCTGTGTGATACTTGTATGTGCCTGGTAGGGAGGTGAGTGTGGGCGAGGTCTCGTATCTCATCACTAGCTGAGTATGGACGGGGTTCCATATCTCATCCATAGAAGAGTAGGGACGGGGCCCATGATAGGAGAGAAGTGAGTGTGGGCGGGGGCCCGTATCTCACTATCAGCAGGAGTGTGGACGAGGTTCCATGACTCATCAGTATTAGGACAGGGGCGGGGCCCAAGTATGTTTCTTTATGTGCTAGTATGATTATGTGATATTGTTGTATGCGTATAGCGGGCGAGGCCCAGAGGCAGGCGGGCCTAATAGAAACAGATTTGTATACCGAGCGGGGCTCGATGCCAAGCGGGGCCCGATGCCGGATAGAGTCTGATGTCGGGCGGGGCCCGATGTAGGGACAGGGGACCAGTATATGTGGTTATGTGTATGTTATATGGTAGTATGGGGATCTCACTAAGTTTCGTGCTTACGGTTTTCAGTTTTGGTTTCAGGTATTTCTAGTTGCAGATTGAAGAGCTTGGGATGACTGCATTGCACACACCAAGATGTTTTAGTCTGGGATGTTTACTCTGATTTATGTTGGAGTGCTATGACTTATGTTTTTAGGAAATTATTTTAATAACTATGATTTTATAATGATTTAAAACAAAATTTTTGGTCATGATTTTTGGGATGTTGCAAGTTTTCTTCATCTGCTACCCTACCCCGCCATCTACTCGACACTACCTGCAACTTCTCAACACTCACGATATTGTGGGTCACGTATGGTGGTTTTCATACAATCCTTATACTGAATGTTAGTTTTCTGATTATCTTTATGATCTTTGTATCTCTACTTGTTCTTTCGATTTTCCCATTCCTCATGTCTACATCGGGCTCCTCTTCTACCACAGCTCCTACTGCACAACAGCTTGTCTATGCTGTCACTAATGTTTACAATCATTTTTGTTTCAAACTTACTTCTGATGGTTCAAAATATAAGTTTTGGTTTCGTATTTTTAAGGATATTTGTACCGGTGCTAAAGTCGGTGGTCACATTACTGACAAGTCTAAACCAACAGCTGACGATGATGAAGATTTGGCATGTATCGACTCTTGTATGAAATCATGGTTATACTCCACTTGTGATCCCTATGTCTTACAAATCATTACTGCTGATTCATGTACTGCCAAAGACACGTGGGACAACCTACAAGATTTATTTTCAATAATAAGATGCCTCAAATGCTTCAACTATAAGAGCAATTCCGTAACACAAAAAAGTGCCTCCTCGATTCATGAGTACTGTCACAATGTCAAGCACCTTGAGGATGCCCTTCATGATTTTGATGCAGAAATTTCTGAAGTAGAACTTGTTATGAATATATTGTGTGGTCTACCTCCCTCTTACCAAAGCTTCATTGATGTGATCAGAAATACTAAGATGTTTCCCTCTTTTTTAGAAGCCAAAAACATGTCACTACTACATGAAAATAGAGAGGACAACAATGACACGTTACTTGAACCCAATGCCACCACCACTACGGCTCTTAATTCTGTTTCCAACCAACCCGGAAAATCGAAAAAAAAATGGAATAAAAATCATAATCATAATTGGCCTACTTCCATGTTTTACTACCGCTACTAACCACAATGCAGGTATAAATTCAAGTTCCACTTCTCAATTTGCAGGAATTATGGCCTCTTATCCAAGTCAAAATTCACAAAGTCAAACTTCTAATTTTTCACTTCAAAATATTGGTGTTGGACAACTTGCACATGCATGGCAGCCTTCTTTTTTTCCTGGTGGGCTCCCTTCGTCGCACCCTTCTGTTGCTACTACTTTTCCTGTCCACCAAGCCCAGCTGGCCCAACTTGCAGCGCCGACCCACTTCTCCACTACACATCAGCCTAATGTTGGCCCAACTTACCTCCAACAACAAGCTACCTTTTATGGGCAGCCCATCAGTCACCAATTCAGGCCCATTTCAATTGGATTTCCACAATAACAAAATGGTCAGCTCCACTCTCAAGGCATGGTTAACTAGATTATGAAATAGGTACTTACAAATCTATTTTTAAAATCTTTCTCTAGACTGTCAGTGTTATAAAAAGTTTGTCTATTCTCAACCTTTTTTATTAAGGAGACAACGCCTTCAATATCACATCCAAGAATTTTCTCACACTAATCAGGAATCTGATTATTAATAATTCTCGTGACATTACAGTGAGAAGAAGCCCGGTTATTTAAAATAAGTTGAATGCTTCTTGCATGATCAACAACTTTTTCTTTTTCAGTGCGACAAAAATTGTTGGTTAGAGAGATACAAGTGTTTTCCCTTTTTAAATGAGAAAGTGATTTTTCGAAAGTGGAGATTTTTTCTTTGGGATTTCTAACTCAATTTTGAGAGAAGATTTTTCTTTGTTTGAAACAGATAAATTGAAACGTAACTGAGTAAAGATGTCATCTTTTTCAATGTTTCGATGGAAGAATAGTTAACAAAGTTTTTTTACCTGATATGTTGCGGCTGAGTCCCAGTCCTGAGACTTAGAGTCTGTAGCAGCTTGAGAAAGATCAACGTCAAAATTGCTAACGTTGTCACTTAGTGCATCAGCATGAGACGCAACGATCTGAGCCATGAGACACTTACCTTTTGAAACTTCATCATCTGAGAGATTTTCTCTATCAAAAGCATATGATAGTTTGATCAGCATTTCTTGTGCAGTTGAGCAATTTTGAACCAAACAATAGGCAGAATATGGGAGAGAGTTTCCAATAGCAATTGTCACATTTACATCGAGATTTAGCACCCTTTTCTCTTCCTTGTTGTATCTTGGCACAATTTTCTTCCTTAGTTCACTATTAGATGCACTATCATTGGAGGATCGATGCATAACAACGATGGGACCCTTGTTGATGATGTCGAGCATGTCATAGTCCATGATCTCAGGAACATCCATGACCTTTGATTTCCAAGAAGTAAAGTTGAGTTCATAAAAAGGAGGGATTTTGTTGCAAGCAAACGACTTGGGATTGTAATAGGTCGACATGAATACTTGAGTGTATCGTAAACCCGCTCTGATACCAATTGAAGGTTTTTATCAATCGGATACACTTGAAGTATGAATACAAAGAACAAACTAACTAAACAGGAAAAAAACACGAGGAATCACAAAGATGCTTTCACTAAGAAAAGGTGTTCTCACCAAGAAAATGAAGGTCACAAAGACGGTCACCAAGACATTACATTAGAGTTTCACCATAATGTTGAATATATACTATTACATAATTGATATCTCATTAATTAAGGGATGTATACCTATCTAAGTAAAGGTCTTATCCTAATCACAAAGATTACATATCATATATATATTCTATACATAAATGTATAACTGCCTAAGATACAAAACATCATTATCTCCAGGCCGACGATCATAAGGTCTTGTGTTGGCTTTGGCGTTGGCGCTGGTGGTCAGCGTATAAAGTGTTTAACTCATTAGATCATAAGATGTGACCATACAGTATGCTTAGTGTTGTAATTACTACTATATCATCTTTGATGCAAGTATGGATTAAAGTGGTATATTTGGTGCTAGAATTACCAATGTAAAAGAATATTGTTAGTCATGATAGTTTTAGTGACTGTAATATCACAAACTAATATTTGTGGTGGTATTGGTGACTGTAACACTACAATATTGAAAATGAGTTATTAGTGGTGGTTTTGGTGACGTTAACACTAGTGTATTAGGATTGGTTATTCGTGGTGCTCTTGGAGAATGTAATACCATGTGGTTATGATGATGTATAGATGCTTGTATATTAGTATTATATTATGATAATCGCCTTGGTGGCTGTAATATTATCATTGGAGAATTATAAGTTAATAGTAATATGGGTGGTTGAAATATCATACGCGTAATAGAATATATTGCAGTGAAAGTTTGAATGGATGCAATGTTAGAAGAGAAATTATTGGTTGGAGTAGTTTGTAGTATATGTAGTGTAGATTATTACGGAGAAGAGGTTAGTTGGAATTGATAGTAGCTTACTTGAATGTAAGTCTAGTATAAATGATAAATCACAGACTTTGTGTCAGTAATTTTGTTTTGTGTATCGAATGATTGGAGGACACATTGGGATCATATGGTTAAGAATGTGATAATATATTAAGTTGTGTAATTAATTTGTATTTTGTTGATTTGGTTACTCACCAAACTCGTTGTAGCTTACTCTTTTGATGTGTAGAAGGAAATGGAGTTAGTAGTGATCGGCTTGGATTCTTATATTAGATTTTTGTAAGATCCACTTGATAACTACTTGTGTTGATTTATGATATGATTGTACACCGACTTTGAAATTTTAAAAAAAAATTAAAAAATTGGATGCACTTTGTATTAAGAATCTAGGTGTTACAATAATGGTTACTCTAATCAATATTTCAACTAGACATGAACAAAAAGACCGGTCTTAGACTAATCTTGAAAAAAGATCGAGACCGAACCGGTCTAAAACGAGATCGGACCGAAAAAAGACAGCACCGACCCAAAACCATCTGAGACCGGTCCAAAAAAAGAGCATAATATTTTAAGACCAGTCCTAAAAAGTATCAGACCGACACGAGACCGATCCAAGATCAACCCGAGACCGATCTCAAAAAAGTTTGGAAGCGAAAGTTTATATACATGTAATTTTTATGTTAATTACACATTTTTAATCACATTACCAAATTTCTTCTTTTCATTCTTTTATTAAATTGTAGTGTATCATTTTTATTAAATCTTAATGTATCATTTTGGTGTTAATCACACACTTATTAACAGAAGAACTCGAAATCGAAACCAAAAAACCGAAAAATATTGAAAACTTAATTGAACTGGAAAAAGACGTACGCAAAACCGCGAAACCGGATCAAATAAAGACCGAGACCGGTCCCAAAAAGATCGAACCGAAAAGGGCCGATCCGAAAAAAACAGTCCGAGATCGTCCGCGAGCGGAACGGAAAATGACCAAACCATTCCTAAAAAGACCGGACTTTTCAAGACCGAACTGATATTGTCCAGAAGTGTGAATGTGCATCTTTAATTCCTACATCTAATTTTTCCTATATAAATATACAAGGCAATTGATATAATGATAGTTTTTGAATTGTGAAAGAAAATATTATGCTAAATCATTAGAAAATATTATGATAAATCATTTTTGTAAATACATGATTACCATGTATTAACCATAAATCTTTTGAACTTGACTCGACGATGAACCATCTAGCACTTTTCTATACTACAATAAAAACTGCTCTCATATACACTTCGAATATAAATAAGATGATAAGGGCATATCACCGTATTCAAGTGAAGAACGTTCAGAGACCAAATGACGACAAAATCCAAACAAAGATACAGGGTACCACCGTTTGATGAGGAAAACCAGAATCCACCCGCATGAGGTGTGATCCCCACGTCCATCCATGCCATGCAAGCTGCAACTTGGCTCCTTTTTTCCTGACATCACCACCTTATGTGTCAACTCCTCACCCTCCCTCCACCTCTTTAAATTCTACCACTGCCCTCATCGCCACCATCACTCCACACCAAGCACAATGGCTAAACTCTTTCTTTCTTTAAGCCTCCTTCTACTCGTCCATGGCTGCCTAGCTTTCCAACAGAAAAACGAGTGCCAGATTCAAAGAATCAATGCTGTCGAGCCCAGACAGCGTGTCGAATCAGAAGCCGGTTTCACCGAGTTCTTTGATACAAATGACCAGCAATTCCAGTGCGCCGGCGTGGAGGTCATCCGCCACCAGATAGAACCGCAAGGCCTGCTCTTGCCTTCGTACGTAAACGCCCCTATCCTCTTCTACGTTGAACAAGGTACATATTTAATACATGACGAAAGCAAGACAGATTCTTATGGAATTAATTTAACCTTTTGTTTGTGATATTAGGGGAGGGTTTTCAGGGAATGACGTTGCCTGGTTGCCCGGAGACATATGAAGTATCTCAACAACAATTTCAAGGACGTAAAGGTGGCCAGTCTTTCCAAGATCGCCACCAGAAGATCCAGGAATTCCACCAAGGAGATGTCGTTGCCATCCCTGCCGGAGCTGCACACTGGATCTACAACAATGGACAAGACGATCTTGTTCTTATTGTTTTGCTTGACAGCACCAACTTCGCCAACCAACTCGACCAAAACCATAGAGTAAGTAGATCGATTACACACACGATGACATAAACGACCTAAAGGTTCAAGATTCATCGCCATTGTTGATCATTATAGAACTTTATTGTTGCAGAGATTCTTCCTCGCCGGAAACCCACAACAAGAACAAAAACAGCAACAAGGACGACAACAAAGCCCATGGGGTACACGTCAACAAGGCCAATCACTAGAAGCCGGTTCCAACAACATTTTCCAAGGATTCGACGTGGATGTTCTTGCCGAGGCATTCAATGTGGATAGAGAGACAGCTGAGATGCTCCGATGTGAAGATGACCGGAGAGGTCACATTGTGAGGGTTGAAAGAGGCCTTAAGGTTGTCAGCCCTTCGATGAGCCGTGAAGAGCAATGGCAAGGTCAACAAGGCGGACGTGGACGTGGTCAAGACAACGGTTTCGAAGAGACCATTTGCTCGATGAAGGTCAGAGCAAACATAGACGACTATACCCAAGCTGATGTCTACAACCCACAAGCTGGCCACTGCAACCATCTCAACAGCTTCAAGTTACCCATTCTCCGGCTTCTTCAACTTAGCGCCGAGCGGGGTGTTCTTTACAGTGTAAGAAACTTAAACTTTGGTAGAATTATCAGATATGAGTCAAGATCTAAAACCAATGTTGCTGCTCTTTGCAGAATGCTATAATGGGACCATACTGGACAATGAATGCCCACAACATAATCTACGTGACAAACGGGAACATGAGGATGCAGATAGTAAACGATGAAGGGCAAGCCGTGTTCGACGACCAGATCCAGGAACGACAGCTGGTGGTGGTACCACAGAATTTCGCAGTGGTGAAACAAGCCAACGAACAAGGATGTAGGTGGATCTCCTTCAGGACCAACGACAATGCGATGATCAACACCTTGGCCGGACAAACCTCCGCCATAAGGGCGTTGCCAGTGGATGTCCTAACAAATGCGTACCAGATTCCAAGGGAAGAGGCTGAGAAACTCAAGTACAGCAGGGAGGAAACTGTTATGTTCAGCCCTGGTTCGATCTCCTCCCGCGGAAGAGCGCCCAGGGCTTGAGGTCGTGGTTTGACGGCTCCTTGAGAATAAAACGTGTTGCAGGCTGTTGACTAGTATCGACTTCCATGTAAAAGAAAAAAAAAAAAAAAAAAAAGGAAGAGCTTCTTTCGTTTTGATGCTTATTCGAATAAATAAACGAACCTACGACGCATTTCCTGTGTAATTAAACTTTTGAGGCCATATTGCAATAATAACAACTTTGCTTCTATTTAAATTCCTATGAGAGAGTTTATTTAACTTGATCAGCTCAACTTAATCGAGTCTTAGTTTCGAGTGAACGAAACTCTAGACTCGAAATTGGGTAGAAAAGGCGGGTCGGCTCGTCTCCCATTGGCTTTTTTTTTAGGAATGCGCATCAACTTCCAACTAGCTAGGTATCCGTTTTTTCTCTTTTAGGTAAATATAATTCTTAAATCTCTGCGTTTAAATTTTATTTACACTATACTTAAATTTTAGTTATAAATTATAATCTTAATATTTGTTATATGGCATGGAAAATCATCAATTCTATAATTTATGTTTTCTAATGTATAGTGTGATCACATGATTAAAGTAATTTTTCAAAGTTATAAAGAACTGATCATAGAGCTTTGTACGTAGTTCTCAAAATGGTACAAATCTAGAGGGTTTTTCGTCAAGCTGTAAGTTTTTTAACTTATTATTTGTTATGTATAAGCTAAAACTAATGTTTGGATAGAAATTTTTTCAAAAATAACTATACCATTACTCTTCATTGCTTCCAAACATTTTTTTTTTTCAAAAACTCAATTTTGATACTTATAATAAAAAGTTTATCATTTTAAATAAGCACTCCCAAACACCCTCTTAATCATTATGTTTGTCAAAGCTTGATTGTCGGTGCCTCTTAATCATTATGTTTTGTCAAAGCTTGATTGTCGGTGCTATCAATCGAATTTGTTGTAAAAACATTATATGACAGTGCACAAACTTTTAAGTTTGGTTTTAAGAGGTTACTATCTTTTAGTGTTATGGATCCTCAAACTTTCTAATAATGGGTTAAATGAGGGAATGTACCCATTTGACTAGGCTATCCGGTTACAAATCATACATGGCATGTTAATTGGCAATTGTGAGTCCACTTGATAATGAAGTTTTGTATGAGAGGCAAAATCGATTTTCTTCTCATTTACGAGTGCTCCTCATTTACACATATTGATTTGCATCTATCGTTCTATCTGAATAAAAAAAAAGTATTCTCCTACCCACTTTGAAATAGATTCGCTTACTACTTTGTGTAAAGGAAAAAACAATTATCTTATTCGATGGCAAATGATCAAGGGCATCCTCAGTATTTGAAAGCTGACATACACTTTGACGAGTATTTTATTCGATGTTCGTTCAAGTATGCTGAAGGCAGGAAATTCGTATTTACCGACCACGATTTTGCTGGTATGAACTATATTGATTGTGCTACTTTTCTTGAACGTTTCTTGGGTGCGTTGTGTAAAAATGTACTATTGTCTCCCTAATAAGCCCTTTCATTCTAGTATTCAACAAATAAAATGTAATGTAGACGATGCCCCGTTAATAGATATTTCATATAGTATGGGCGAAGGTAAAGCTTCACTATTCATTGACCACTTTGGTGATGATTTAGAGGGTTGATTGGAATCTGATGAAGATGAAGTAGTTAGTCCTGATGAGGTGGAATCATGTATTCATGGTCCAATAGAAGAGGACATAAATATAGACAATTTATCATTTGACTTGTATGAAGGAAATTATGAAATAAACAAGACTAGGAATGATGCTTTTTTGAGTAAGTTATGCATGGATGAGGAAGATGAAGTAGAAGAAAATACACATAATGTTGAAGAAGTGGCTGATGAAATTTGCATTGATGAGGAAGGTGAGAATAACCCTGCAGGTGATGTACATTACATATTTAATAAGAAAATGCCATGGAAAAAACAGAAACCAATTTTATGAATGATATTTGGGAATCCAAAGCAATTAAATCGCATGTTATGTAACTATGAAGTTGCTAGTGTATATCAACTTTTCTTCAAGAAAAATGATAGCAAAAGACTCTTAGTATTATGTTGTGATGGAGATTGTTCATTCAGACTTTGGGCATCATGGATGTATAATGAATAATCTTTCCAAATTTAATCATTGAATCCTTATCATAATTGTGCTAGGAATTTGAAATTGGGGTCAATTGTAACTTATGCCTGGATTGGAAGTCATTTCATAAAGCAGGTTATACATAGGCATAAACTGAGTCATAGACAACTAAGAATTGAGGTTATGAAAAAGTTTGGAATAGAAGTTAGTGTCGGTCAATGTAAGAAGGCAAAGAAACATGTTTTGTGTTGCATCTCAAAAATCAGGGTGAATTTAAAATTTTTAAAAACAACCCAATTCAACCATAAAGTGTTTACAAAACCCTTGTTCAAAAGTATAAACATGATCAGAGTTTTTCCCAAGGTCCAATATCATAAAAACAGGAAGATGTTCACGATCACGCCTTCACTTTATCGCGATCATCAGAAGTACATGAAACAATAAACTGAAACTTTAAGCCAAAGCTTAGTGAGTTCCTCCAAAGTACCACCACGCAACACATAAAATATACAATTCAGTATGCTTGGTCCTCAACCTCCCGGTTGGAATACCCTGGCCCACAACCTCCCGGTTGGATTGCCCCGGTCTGTTGACTGCCAGCACAAAGCAATAGTCTCAACCCCAAGATAACATGTCAACATATAACAGATAACAAACATATTCAACAGAAAGATAATCATATAGTCAGTAATCACAGGTAGTACTACAGATCTACCAGTCTAATGCATATCAACAGCTACCATACAATCATATAGTTCTACCGCATACTCAGCATATCATCAATCAGTATATAACAGGATACCAATCCAATGGGTCGGCCTTGGTGCCTTCGACCCACAAGTACAGTGAGGAAAACTCACCTCTCAGTCTGAAATGATCACTGAACAGGACACAACTCCGAATATCAGCTCTACCGGTTACCTATCCAACAAATAGTGACCCATTCTCAATTACAACTCAAAATACCCCTATGCCAAACTTGGTTAAAGTCAACGGTCAAAGTCAAAGTCAAGTACAGCAGGTCATCATGTCGTGGCCATCCTTGGCCACGTCGCCAAATGACAAAACATTCGAGTCTCAGCCCAACTGCCACTCCGTGGGCACTGGGATCCCCAAAAGCTTAATGGATTAAGTCGATTTCTTTTATCTTAAGGGCTCCAAAGCCCATATCTGGTCCAATCTAAGCTCCAAGTGGATAAAGTTTCCAACTTTATCCCTTTAGACTCTCTAAGGGATAAGGATCCCATTTCTAGACCTAAAAGGGGCAAGAACATAACTTGGCTTAGCCCATTGAGCACTTTCTCTTGAAGACTACTATATCTCTATTTCCAGAACATTCCTAGCATCAAATATCAACATAAAATCATTACTTTCTAGACATGCATTTCTTGGACTCTATTAGGTCAAAATGAGGGTTTTTGGCCAAATCTTCCATGCATGATGCTAAAACTCAATGCTATACTAGATCCAAAGCATCTAAGGTCCAAAATGATTTGGAGACTCATAAAGTTTGAAACTTTATGAGATCTCACCAGCCAATAATCAAGGACATGAAGATTAAGACATAGAAACCTAGATCTTTGTATAATAGACCAAAAACCTTGGAACTTGGGGACTTACAAGGGTCCAGAAGATGCACAATAAGATGGTGAGAAGAGTTGCTTGTTGAATCCAAACCTAGAAGTCACCTCCTTCTTCTTCAATTCTCAAAAACCAACACAAAAAGTTTAGAGAGCAAAAATGGAGGTTAGGGTTTGCTTGGAGGATGAGACAGTGTGATGGAGGTTGAGGGTGAGCAAACCCTAGCCATCACATTCCCTTAAATACGGCACAAACCCCGGATATTAGGGTTTCTCATTAAACAGCTGCCACATCGTGGCCATAGACTGCCACGTGGTGGCAGCCATTTAAAACTCGCAGTACATCGACCATTACCATGTCGTAGGATTCCTTCACCACGATGTTGTGCCGCCCAAATCCTTTATATATATATATATATATATATATATATATATATATATATATATATATATATATATTAAGTTAAAGTACCTCCAAGACTCCAGATGTTACACTTTGACTCTAATTAAGGGTGATATTGTGGAACACTATGCTAGACTGTGGTCATGTGCTGAGGAAATAAGAAGATCAAACCTTGGTTCCACTATTGTGACAACCCGAAATTTTCTATCTTGTAAGTCAATCAAATCAATCCAATGTTCAAACTTGTTTCTGTTATCTTTTACTGAGTTAAGGGTCATTTTATGATTTCTAGGCCTAATACACTTAAGGGATTGTGTGTTAGGAAGTATTAGCAGGAGATCAGTGGATTGCATTCGAGCCGTAAACACCTTCAAAAGAGGTTCACGACCGCAAACTAGGTTCACGGTCGTGAACCCATCCTAGGGCCGTGAACTCATGTTGTATATGTGAGTTTTGGCTCATTTTCTCTTCACTTCTTCAAACTCCAGCCGTGAACTTCCTCTTCTCTCTAAATTAGCATCAAAAGAAGGCTCTCATTTCACTCCAAAAACGTAAGCATTCATCCCTTTCTTGTTGATCACTAAAACCCACTTGATTCCATCTATTGATTCATAAACTTTCCATCATCTTCATCAAGATCTTCAAGGTTCTTGGCCGTGAACCCTTCATAGGGTCGTGAACCTTCATCAAGGGTCGTGAACCCTTCATCCATTCAAGCTAGGGCCGTGAACACTTCAAGTGTTCTTGGGTCGTGAACACCACAAAGGCTGTGAACTCCTAGAGTTTGGCCGTAAATACCTTTCAGCCTCCTATTTGCGGTTCTAACACTTCATTGTAAGTGTTTCCTACATCCTAAGGTTGTTTCCTATGCATGTTAGTAGTTACATACACTAATTGTAGGCCTATATATGTTAATATATGCTAAATAGGATCTATTTGTGCTAGAGACTTCACTTGGCATACCAAGCATCCTATATCGAACTTTCATCCGAATCACTCACATCAGGTGAGTTCATACCCCTAAAAATACACTTTTAAATGCTTTTAGGGGGGAATACAAGTAAAACACAATACTAATGTGTTAACCATTTACGTGTGAAAACAGTAAACAAAAGGATTTCTTATATTCAAAAACTTGTTAAAACTCTTTTAAACTATTTTAAACTTCTTTTATATCAAAATTATATTCGTCTATTTATTTACGTATAAGTGTGCTTTAACGGACTTAGGACTACTGCTAAATACCTTGACTCTTGTTCCTTGTTTGGTTATGGGCTTAGGGTAGGATCACTAGTCCGACTGTCGGCTAAATCATAGTTATGCTCATTAAATACATATATGAATATTAAACCCATTTTTAAGGATCATACTTAACTTAGTTGCTTATGGTGAGTAATTGAGTCTTTTCTTCAAATCAGAAACAGTCAAACAATCATGCTAGTAAACTATAATAGGTATAGTTTAGAGGATTGCTACTTACTATTTCTAGATCAGTGAAACATACATGAGTCAGTTCATACATACTATAACTAGAACAGGAGGGAACATACATACTATAACTAGAACAGGAAGGAACATACATATTATAACAATATCAGACTAGAACATATATACTATAACAAGAACAGAACAACTAGAATGTGAAACACTATTTCTTGGCATAGCAATATACTTGTTGTGTCACGTTTTGTAACCAGAGTCTCCTGGAGGGAGAGCGTGAGTTTGTGTATAGATCTATACGAGATTGACCATCCTACACCTTGCTACTAGTTATAGTGGCACCTTCAAGTCTACGGGTGACAAATGTCATACCATTTCGACGTCTGAAGAACGTCGTGTATTATACTAGTCAATCAAGCATGGTTATAACCTAATCACATTTTTAACCTTAATTAACAACATGGTTTTAAGGTAGTTAGTGCTTCAGTACGGTATCTTTACACCACACTACTGTACATCTTCATTTTTCCATTACATTCATATTGTGCTATTCGCACAGTGAGAAATGCAAACTATTTTCTAGTAAAGATAGTCATAAACTTGGAAAAACATACATTCTTACGAGAGAACAAGCATACAAAATAGTTGAGTCTTAGTAGAAGGCCACTTTTCATTTAAGTAGAAAATATAGGATTTTCTGGAAAGATACAAACCTTTTTACTTACATATACAAACATTTTCGTAAACTAATGCAAACAATTGACACAAAAATACTTATGAACTCACCAGCTTAAATGTTGATTCTCCCTTTCAAAATAACTTGTATTCTCAGATCACCAGTAGACAGGTACAGATGACCAGGTTTTTGAGAAGACAGAGCATACTCAAGACTCGTCTTTATTTTGTTGATTACATATTTTTGGTGTCTTACAAACTTTACACAGAACACACTTGTATTAACTATATTATTAATGCAATGGATGATGTTGTTGCTTGTTTTACTATTGTGCATTGTTATGATACTGTACATGACGTCCTCCGCCCCCGAACGTTTCCGCCGTTCCGGTTTGGGGGTGTGACAACTATGAAAATGGATGTTAAGCCAATGTAAGATGGTACAAATTACTTCAGTAAATTCTATGTATGCTTTGATGGTCTGAAAAAGGGTTGGATGGATGGTTGTAGAATAGTAATAGGGAAATTTGGATGCTTTCTCAAAGGAATTTGTAAAGGGGAATTACTTATTGATGTATGAATGAAGGCCAATAACCATATATTTCCTATTACATGGTGTGTTGTCTGTGTAGAAATCAAAGAGAACTTGAAATTATTTTGGATTTATTAATCGATGATCTTGATCTGGGCATTAGACAAGGATTGACACTAATGTCTGATTAACACAGGGTACTATGTTATTTTTCATGTTTTTAATCTTGTATAATTGTTATTAACTCCATGTTTGTATTGCATGGACTAATGGAGGATGTCAAGAATTTACTGCCTAATTCTGAGCACAAGCGGTATGCAAGACACATCTTTTCCAATTTTAGGAAAATATTTACCGGTGCCCATTTTAAGAACATGTTCTAAGCAGCAAGTAAAGCAATAACAGAAGCTGCATTTAAAGCAGAAATGAAAGAAATTAAGTCGTTGAATCCATAAGGATATATATATATATATATATATATATATATATATATATATATATATATATATATATATATATATATATATATATATTTGATGGATAAGGACCTTAACACCTAGTCAAGATCTCATGATGAAACAGGTATATGTTGTGACTCAATAGAAAATGGCATGTCTAAAAGTTTCAATTCTATAATCATGTATGCTAAGAAGAAGCATGTCATTACCATGTTTGAAGAAATAAGAATCTACATGATGGAGAGGATTTACCGGATGGGAGCAAAGGGAATAGCATGAGAAGACCAAGTTTGTCCTGCTATAAGATTATTATTAAATTAATTGAAGATTCAACAAAGGTATTGTCAAGTTTACCCTAGTGGTCTTAATCAATTTTGAAGTAAGATGTGGTGCAGATGGTTTTGAAGTAGACCTTAAAAGGAAAAAATGTTCTTGTAGACTATGGAAAATTAATGGTTATGGTTGTGTTCATTCTATAGCTGTCATATGTTACCTTAATAGGAATGTGGAGTCATATGTAGACCACATGTTCATTAGCATTGTGTACAAGAAGGCATATAATTTTATAATAGCATGCATGAATAGGAGTTCTATGTAGCATGATACAACATACATCCCCCCTTCACCACCCAAACATAGAAGGATACTTGTTAGAACAAATGTTAATAGAAGAAGAGATGCATCATAAAGGATTTCTCAAAGGCATATAGTGTCTAGAACTGGAAAGAGAATCATGCGTAGTGTATGCAAGGAGTTTGGGACTTTGGGAATAACAAGGCCACATGTAAGAAAGTAAATGAGGGCACATCTAGAAGAACCAAACTTAATGTTAGAAGGACTAAAATGGTAAATTACTAAATATGGCATTGAAAGTTGCTTTCCTTTACATTTTTTAAACTGCTTACATGTCAAAAAATTTGCAGGCTAGAGTGCGGCCTGAGGTGCAGCCTGAAATGCAAGAAGAAATGACTTGGTACCAAGAATAATGACAAGATGGACTGACGTAGGAAGTGGAGGTTGAACTGGAGAGTGAGGTTCGAATGCAAGAAGTTTACACAAGATATAGGACCATCTTATATGGTTATTGAGAAAGAAATATAAGAGGATCATCAAGATAAAACTAAGCAAGAATTTTGGTGGACCATGGAGCACATCTAAGAAACCTTTGGATATATAGTGATGTTATTTTCTTGTTTAAAGTATGTGTGTGAAGTAGACTTTAAGTATATTATCTCTTTTGGAACCAACTTTGTTATTGGTAAGAACAATGTACATGTGTTTGTGGTCAAGGACCACTATTCAACTATCTACCTTTTGTAATGGAATTAATTTAGTGGTCCAGTACCTACCTATGTTTGTGGTCCATTACATGTCTTCATGTGTAATTGGATGAGATTCTTGATATTGATAATTGAACCAAATTCATATTGAAAGTACTAAAAGTTACTACCCTAGTATCAATGTGTCCGACAACTTTAAAAGAATCAATGCACCAACTGTTAAATGTACTTAAAGTGGGAATCTTTATATTGATAATTGAACCCATACGGTATTACATACAAAAAGTTCAATCCTTATGACCCTACCCATGTTTATATGTCATATTGCAACATGTTATACAAAAGACATCCAAAAACTATGCAAACACTACCTATATTCATCTGTCAACTACCCACATTATACCATCCAATAAAGCATCCAAAAACTATGCAAACACTAAACTTGCACAAACCCCTCCAAACTTATACAAACACAAACCATGCAGCAATTTTTGATACAAACTACTAACCATCCTCATGAACCCACATCCACAAACATCCCAAATAACATTCCTAGTTTCATCTTCTTGCCAAGTTTCGCTCCTAGTTCACTCAGCTTCAAGATATGTGTAGCAAACAATTTTTGTTCCTCCAGCATGTTGATTTGCATATCCTTCAATTTTGTCTCCATCCTTTCAGAACAACAATGTTTCCATTTAGGCCCTTTCTCATTTCATCATGTGTCGTCTTATAGTGTGCATAATCTCCTTCAAGCTTAGGATCAATCCAATCAAAGTAGCGACATTTGAACCCAAGTGTCTGTAAAAAAAACACAATATCATTAATTCACATTTGTATATAAACAAAAAAAACATCTGATCACAGTTACAATAACCTTAGCTATGATTTCTCACTATCGAAAATAGACAGTTGAAGAATCTTTGAGTTGGATTAGGCACCGTCCATGACGTTCTTTTCTTCGCAGGGTGTCGACAAACGCATTTGGGTTTAGGGTCAGCTGGGTTACTCCAAATCGTGATTTCTCCGTTAATGGTGTCGTTGAAATTGATTATATCGGCCATTTGTATTTAGGGTTTCCTAAAGTGAAAAGTGGCTTGAGAGAAAATGGGGAACAAATTTGATATTAGAGGCCGAAGAAACCCTTGTGTATGGAACTTCATTTGGGGCTACATGACACGCTGGAGCATGTGTGGCCAAAAATGTGTCACGTCATTATGTCATCAACTCTCTTAACTGGCTACAACGGGCAACAAATTGGGACATTTCCTTATTTAGCAGGTAATTATGGAGTTTAAGGATCCATAACACTAAAAAAATAGTTACCATTTAAAACCAAACTTATATGTTCTTGAGTGAACACTAACAATAACCCTTCAATATACCACTCTCTGCTCCAGCCAGCTAATCCAACACCTTGATCCAATTTCTACCATCCCTTTCTCAAATTATGTCCCTCAAATTTAAAGGCTCGTTTAAGTTTATATGAGGGTGACGTAACATCCACACATAATTTAATCGGGAGCAGTCTTGTGGACGTTCAAATTGGATCAAAAGTCTAAAAGTAATAACGTTCAGATACCATTTGTGAAGATGTTATTGAGATGCAAATAGAAACATGATACCAAGTGTGCCTTTGTCCTAGATAAAGTGTATATCAATCTTTATATGCTTGTTGTGTTGATGTTATACCGGATTCGATGCTATGTATACGGAACCGGTTTTATTGCAGTAGACAAGAGTTGCATTCGTAGAGGAGCAACGATGTTTCAAAGAATGTTACTGATCCAACATGTTTCAGCTAGTGCATTTGTCACTCTACTATATTCAGCCATTAAGAAACAATGCCCTGACATCTAGAGGAACAAGAGGTTGTCCCCTTCGCCAAATTGTATGAATTTTAAGTCTTGTAATGTTTTAGTTTTTGGTTTGATTGACAACGGGACATTAATTGTGGCTATTTCAGTTTAATTTGGACTGTTATATTGTTCTTTATGATTTATATAATATTTATAATTTTTATTCCGCCTCCATACACACTTTTCTGTACTTTTAAACCTACTTGTAGTAGAGATATTTTATGCATTCACTGTGTGAATTTCACGTGTCGGACGATATAGACTAGATCTCTTTTATACAAAGTTGGAATGTGTTCTCAAACCATTTTTGTGATGATGAACAGTAGCGCACCAAATTCAGTGGATTACAATTCACCCGATAAATTGATGACATCATTAATATATAATTGATGATTTAGTAAAATACAAAACAAATTTATATATGCATATATATAAAGTGTAAACCTAATTACAACAAAGACTAGAAACCATAGCGGCTACCTGTTCCATCTAAGAAACGATCTGTATGCCACCCTTTTGCCTTTAGTTGAGACACCAATTCAGGCATCATCATATTCATCTTTTCATACGCATCTTCCAACTTTTCAACCTCCTGATTTGCATAAGCCGCCACCAACCACCCTCTTAATGCATCTTCACCACTCGCATTTTGCTCCAACACCATATCCGTCCACCTGTTTTTAAAACTCAAAACAAATTTCTCATCTGGAAAAATCTCTTTCACTTGTTTAAGTCTTGAAGGCTTCATAGCCTTATGCAAATCTCTCCCCACTTTCACATTTCCAGCTTCTTTTATCACTCTCCCTGAAAACACAAGATCTTCCTTGTACCTCAAGTCTGCAGGACTTGACACCTTTCCTGTCTGAATCATATTCATAAATATAAATATAAGATTTTTGGTGTGTAATTTGATTATTTGACTAATAATCAACCTTTATGAAATCTTCAATGATCATTGCAGTTCTCTGTGGATTCAATGTGTTGATAGGAGCAGCTCGCATTTCTTCATAGGTACTGTAAACGTGTATCAGAGAAAGGAAAGACCCAACAACCATCTACAAAAAAAGATTAAAGATTTAAATACCCAAAATAGAATAACATTTTCAGTGTGTTTGCAAGATATAAAAGGTTGTACCTTTCCTTGCATGGATGAACAAACTGTTGAAACCAACTGAATCCCTGCACCCAATCCAAGAACATTAAACACAGTAGAAATGGCCTCTCCTTTTGCATATAAGTCACTAAGATTCCCCTCTTTTGCAAATGAAGAATAAATTGGCAATCTTGTAGCCCTTGCAGCAACCATGGCCATTCCCTGTTAAATTACAAATAGGTTATATGATGTAAACTCTTACAAGGAAAATGATTAAACACCAATTTAGTATTTGGTATTTACCTTTGCAAAATTTCCAAGCCCAGCCATTTCAAGAAACAGTTGTGGACATAATGGGGAAAGAACTTCCAAACCAGTGCCAAAGTCGTATAACATGTCAGCTACAAATCAAAAGGGACATCACTCCATCTAAAGCTAAATTTTAGTGAAAATTTAAAACAGAATAGAACAAATGTTTATTTATTGGAAGGGTTCAAACCAACAACTCGCCACCGTTTGGGCTCTGAATCCATTCTTGCACCTAAATTGCTGCATATTAGCTTTCCCACATGCTGCATACCATCCTTAAGTATCTGTTTGACACCAATTGAATCAATTAAACTAAACGTTTTCTGAAGCATTGGCATTTGTTAAAAGCTGTTTCTCACCCAACTGGCGGCAGTTGCTTGTGCTGGTGTAGGTCTTAATCCTGCAGCAAATAACAGTGACTGCAAAGGAGTAGGATCAGTCAATGAACCTTAATTTGAGCTTGTGATGATTCTAATTTCTAAGTATCAGAAGAAGACCTGAGTTGATAAGACCGATAATGCTGCACTTGAGAAGTGTTGTAATGCTCGAAATTGTGTGTATCTAAGATACCCTTCATTGACACTGCATTAGGTTTCAGTTTCATGAGAGATGACACTTTGATTAACAGTCTATTGAGAGAGAATTCGATATGAAACTGAGTCTTATGAACTCGCCTATATGGATAACCCGAAGGGAGAAAAGTATTGACAAGAGACTCGGAGATTTTGTGGATAACTGGTCTTGAATCATTCAGTACCTTCACCTAAAGAAGAAACACCCAACTGATTCAGTTATCGAATTCAAGAACAATCCTTCAAAACCGTATGATATTTTTTTGGTGATAGATAATATTCTCGTTTTATTTCTGAGTTTAATTGTATGAATTACAGCACGTGATGAGAATTTAATAAAGAATTGGAGATTCCAAAATCGAGAAAACCCTAATTTTTTTGATTTATGAGTAGCATTTAGTCGAACACGTAAAGGAAGGGGATAATACTAACGGAGAGTTGGCCGTCGGGATGAAACTCAAAGTGGCGAGAGACGGTGTCTGAGGTCTCAGTCCAGGAGACAGAGACGGGGACTACTTCCGGCGACGGATTTCCCGCTTCTTTCTTGAGGAATTTTAATTTTTCCTGCCAATAAAATGTGAACAACCGCCAAATTTACAAAAAGAATATTGCAACAGAGAGAAATTTTGAATAAGGGGCGGACATACCAGGAAATTCATGGCATTCAAGAAGATAGGATTTTTCTGCCACCGGCAGCCAGCTACCGGATTAGATTTCGCCGCCGGTGAACTCTGCCTTTTGTGCTTACGGAGTTGCGGTTGTGCTTTCCGGTCGTCGTTTATATTCGATTCAACTCCACCCTGGAATTTCAAAAAGTGCAACTTTGCCCCCTTTGTTTACTAAATATTCACTTTGTGCGTTTTTTGTTAATATCCTCTAAATCGTGAAACCATAAATAATCTATGACAATTGACAAGAGGCAAAACTTATCACCTATTGTTTAATAAAGCTTTTAATTTTTTCTGGACAGCATAATTCAAAAACATGGCAGTATTTAAGCGTGAGTGCAAATTGTACAAAAATCCACCAAACCAACCAAATTAATTTCCTTTTCCAAAAAAAAAACAAAAAAACAAAAAAAGAGAGATTAACGACTAATTTTGAAGTTTATTAATGATAACTTTAATAAGGCAATGTTCATTAAGATTATTAAGATTATTTTTAGCACGAAACGATAATCTTTTTTTTTTTAATGTTTTACAAAATCTTATAACCTAGTTTATTCTTTGATCCTTTCTATATTTCCATGTTTTACAAACCAAAAAATTTAGCTTATAAGCTAATTTTTAAAATGTTGTTTAGATTAGCGTTAAATGAGCTTATAACTCTTATGCCATTTTACATATTCTCGCTAATTAACAAAGGATATATTTTAGAAAAATTTACTAATTTAGCCTATTTTGCTAATTACTTTTCGAAAAAATAATCAAAAAAATCACTTTTTGCAAAATGATCATTAAAATTGCAGATGGTCATGTACGAGCTACTTTATTAATCTTGGCTAGGTTGACTATGAATTCGTACTTTGTTGACTATGAAATCGATCAAATGGAAGAATAAACGAAATCGTCCATTGTTCTTCGAACTTGAGAGCTTGAGAGCGTTTTTTAAACTTGGAAAAGTGTAAAATGAGGCTTTTCCAAAAAAAAACGTATTTATACTAGGCTAAGTAAAATAGCAGGTGAACTAGGGTCAAAATCATAGATGGAAGTCCATATGTGATGTACAAGTCATTAATGCATGAAATGTGCATTAATGACTTGTACATTGCAGATGGATTTCCGATTTCATAGTTGGTCCCTAATTACCTGCGATTTGTGTGGCTATTTTGTGTAATTTGTTAATTCTTGGCTATTTTTAGACAAGTAATTTGCAAATTTGGCTATATTTGCAAATTTCTTTATTTTTTATCATTTTGTAGCTAACTTTTCAACTATCACTAGCTTTTCAAGTAGTCCGAAAAAATAGTCTAAAGCTCATAAAAACATACAACGTTTTTTATAGTTTGGGGAAAGTTTGATAAAATGAAACAATTCTAAAGTCTCCTACATAAATAAAGTTTAATTCAAATTCAAAAGTAGATAAATATGAATATGGATATCAATGCACATCTGTAACTTGTCGCGGAAATCTTGAATCTCAACATCCTTCTTGGATTGCGAAGGTCACGAGAACCCAACTTGCTACATAGGAACTGAAATTGATCTGACCCAAAGGCTTTCATAAAAGTTCCGACCGGTTTATGCTCATAACATATGGCAAAATTCTTAATCTATCCACTATTCACATGCTTAGTGACAAACCATTTCTACATGTTTTGTGCATTATTATTAATCGGGTTAGCTACAATATGACACGGTGTCTAATTATCAAACATTAAGGATGGTGATCTCACTTATGTTGCATCTAAGTCACACAATGCCTAACGTAGCCATAATACCTCACAAATATTATTATACATGGCTCAATGCTCAACTTCTACATAAGCCCTTGATACTATGCTTTGTTTCTCTTATCTTTACATGAAATTAGAGAACCCCCAAGATTAATGAAATAGCCCGTACATGACCTCCCTATGGAATAACAACTCAACCAACTTGCTTCATAATAATTAAGCTACCAGATCTAAAATTCCTATGGAATATAGGATCAAACCTTGACTTGGAGTTATCTTTCAAATACCGAAGAACTAGAAAGTAGCACACATATGAGATTAATGAGGTTTGCTTAGGAATTGTCTGATTTGATTAATGTTACATGTTATATCAAGTCGAGTTACCATGAAGTAAAGTAATCGACCTACCAAGCACATATACCTTGATGCATCAACTTCATGACTTTCATCTTTTGTATGTTAGAAAAACTTATGTTTCATTGAAAATACACTAGATCAACATGCATGACACAGGTACAGGTTAACGAGAAACCCTAAATTGTTGTCCATGTGAACGAGGAGTCGTGAAACCCTAGTTAGTTTAGTCAATTCTTTCAAGGTTTTTGAAGCGGGAAATTAAAAAGAGGTATAACATTTAGAAGCAAGATAAAAAAGATAATACGACACCTGAAGGCGACCTACAAATTTCATAAAGTGTATCCTGTGTTTTTTTTATTATGGCACTAAAAACGACATACATTTGTATGTCGTAAATTTTATATAAAAATGAAACAATTTTATGACATGATTTATGTAATCCTTCATATTTTAAAAAAATATAACATTTTATATGTCATAAAATATTGTGTAATAGTTCCTAATTAAATGCCTAATTTCTAGTAGTGCTCATATATGTTTTCAGAGCTTATGTATGGTAACTTCACAATATATGTTGTAGAAATACTTAAAAGAAATAGTAAATTGCATCATTAGCTTTCAAAGGGAATATTTAGGTTTCATTTTATAGCGTTGTATGGATACTAGAAGAATGCATATTGCATAGTATAACTATATAATATAACAGGAGGTTTGAATTAACTATATAATATAACAGGAGGTTTGAATGAAGCAAAATGTCTAGTTGACATTTTATTCATCCATAGTGTCATATCACATTGTAGTTCAATGGACATTAAACTATTTAATAATAAAAACAAAACTTTTTAATCTAATCACATCCAGAATCACGAAAGTTCGATAACCTTTTACCATCTTCTCATGTTTAAAGTTGATAGTCAACCCATAAGAAAATAAGTCTTACGATTCATGATAGGAACTCCATTAACATAAGAGATTGATTAAGATAAAAAAAATAACAATACAATGCTAACTGAGAACATCATTTAAGTATTCAAAATTAAAAAAATATTGTAATTGAGAATATTATGATAAGTATAATTGAATTACAATAAAAGTTTGACTAGTAATTATATGAGTTGTGTTTTTAAATTAATAAAAGTTTATTGAGATAATTTCACGTTAAATATATTCGAGTTCAATATATATATATATATATATATATATATATATATATATATAGAGAGAGAGAGAGAGGGAGGGAGAGAGAGAGAGAGAGAGAGAGAGAGAGAGTTAGTTTCAAATGTGGATTGACATCTATTATGCAAACGTGTGGACAGTGCTATTATGTGAGAATGACAAAAAAAAATATGTTGTTTGATAGTATGAATACATTCAATCTTACATAACTATTGTCATTATCACACATTCTCACTAATTAAATCGTCTATAAGGTTATTATAGACTTTTTATTATTATTTTCATTCTGTCAGAATGTTTATTAAGTCGTATTCTGTAAGAATGAAAATGAATGAAAAACGATGTGTGAGAACAAAAATGAATAAGAATTAGTGATAATGCATGAAAATGACGATAGTTGTGTGGGGTTAAATGTATTCGCATTATTATACAACTTATTCTCTTAGTAATTCTCATAGAATAGCAATGTCCACACGTCCGCACAATAGTTGTTCATCCACATTATATATATATATATATATATATATATATATATATATATATATATATATATATATATATATATATATATATATATATATATATATATATATATATATATATATATATTAACCTCATAGTGTCGAGCATATTACAATGTAGAACCTAACACTAAAATTTAATTTGTTTGTACACAATTACATATCCTTATCTTAGCTTAATTCAAGCTCTCACCATACGAAAACCGCCTTTAATACGAGCCTAATTCCAACTCTCACTAATTTCGGGATTTTGTTTGTACATAATTACATATCCTTAACCCACCATAATTTCAATTCTTTGGCTGTGTTTGGCACGTAACAGCAAGTTGATAAGCTGACTTATTTTTCGAGCTTTTTTAAGTTGTCTTGTTTGGCTAGCCAAAAAGTAGCTTATAAGCTAGTTTTTTTCAAAGCTACTTAGACTAGTTTTTTAGAAGCTTTTTTAAAAATTTTCCAAATACACCCCTTAATTAATTTTAGAAACACATTTTTTTTAAATGTCATTTTATGTTATTTTATATCTTTCAGCTAGTTTTACCAAACATCAATTTTATGATCTAATTTTTTATTTAACAACTAGCTTTTCAGCTATCAGCTAACTTTTAAGCTAATATGCCACATATAGCATTTGTCTATATAAGTTATCACCAGTTCGCTACATCCCTTCCATTATCAACATCTAATGGTGAAATCCATTGGTTTAATGGAATTCGCTGTAAATTCAAGCTAATTTTAAAGAGTTTTGATTCCATTACTAAGTTTTTCTCCCCCAATGAACATGTACAAATCTAGATGATGATTAGGCAACTCATCCACGGATACCTAATTAAGTATTTTGATTATAATTCAAAACTTTTAGGTTAACTGAAAGAATGTAACATCCTGATTTCTGAGGTATAACATGTATATATGTTATTTATGAGTTGATTGGGTGACTCGACGATTTGGTGCCTCAACTCGTCGAGTAGGGACGAAATGGCCACATGGGTTTAATGACCGACTAGACGAGTCAGAGAGCCGACTCGTCGAGTAGGCGTTGTGAGATGATAACCCTAATCTCCAGGGTTGGGGCCTATTTAAGAGAACTTATGTTCTCATTTCCGCCTCACCAACTACTCAAATCCCCTGTGTGAAACCCTAATCGACCTTTGAGCTAAGAGAGAGTGTGTGAGCTAATCCTAAGTTTTTGGTGCATCTTTTGAATAGAAGGAAAGGATTTCGAGCAAGGAACAAGAAGGGGCTGTTAGATCCGTTGCTATTTCATCCAGGGCTTTTGTGGGAGGTAAAAAGTCCACATCTTTCTCATTATGTTGGTTAGATCTCATATTTATAGAGTTTAGGGCTTTTTCCTTCTAATATTGGGACTTTGAGTGTATTGAGTTCATCTAGATTTTTGGACTTCAGATCTGGACCTTGTGAGGTCCCTAGAGTCCAAAGGTCCCTGCTTTATTCAGCCATAATAGAGCTTTTGAGTGAGAAACCCTTAATGGATTATGTTTTTGGCATTTCAAGCTCTAAGTGTCGTGCATGGACATAAAGCTTGTGGCTTTATGTGATAATCGAGCCTAGGGAGGTCAGATCTAGAGTTTGGGGTTGCTTTCTGCCTTAAAAACGTCTGAATGAGAAACTGACTTAAGGGACTCGACGAGTCAAAGAGCTGACTCGGCGAGTCGGCTAGGGTTTTCCACGATGAGTCTGGATATGGGTAACTCAGCGAGTCGACGAGACGACTCGATGAGTTAAGTTGGGTTTTCGCGATGTTCTGAGGAACAATGGGGACTCGGCGAGTCACATAGGTGCACTCAGCGAGTCAGGTCAACATGGACAATTGACTCGAGTGTTGACTTTTGTTGACTTTAGGGTTTGGTCAAGGTAGGACTTATGGAGACCATGGAGGGGTAAAATGGTCTTTTACCCATCCTAGGAGCTAAGGAGGGACTATCATGGTTTTATTTGAGATTGTGATCTTTAAGTGTTAATTAGAGATGCTTGTTACATGTAGGCTAGATCTGGTGATTCGTGTTCGAGGAGTACACATTTTCTTAGCCTACTTACAAGGTGAGTCTTCTCACTATACATACCATGAGTGGTATCTATGTGTGACCGGAGGGTCTTATGTGCTTATTGAGTTATGTGATATTATACATTTTGTCTATGTGATATATATGCTATATTCTGTGTTTTACTGAGATAGGACCGGAAGGTCCAACCCGAGTTGTGGAACCGGAGGGTTTCCAATGAGACAGGACCGGAGGGTCCAAACCGAGCTGTGAGACCGGAGGGTCCTCACTGAGACACGTGACCGGAGGGTCCACACCGAGACGCATGAGACTGGAGGGTCTATGCCGAGTTATAGCCATGAGAGGCTTATTATTTGTGTATGTGGTATTTTGGGGAACTCATTAAGCTTCGTGCTTACCGTGTTATGTGTGATGTGTTTCAGGTACCTCTCAGGACCGCGGGAAGGCGTCGGCATGATTGTACACACTTGTTCGAGACTTTATTGAGGATTCTGGGATTTGACTTTATTTGTAGTTTTGATGTTGACATTTTGAGATACATGTGGTTTTATAAAATACAATATATGAGTTTATTGTGTTATTAAAATGAAAATTTTGGTTTGAAAAATTACGGTGTTACAAGTTGGTATCAGAGCCATGGTTTGAGGGATTCGGATGCACCTTCGGGTATGTCTGGACTCAAACTGAGGATTTGAGAAATTTTTTTCAAAAGAAATGATTTTTCTAAACCGAGTAAGAGATTTCAAGAGAAAACGAGAAGGTGCAGTGTGTACAATCAGCCAGAGCCCAAACGGTGGTTTCCCAAAATACCCTTAACTGTTTATTTTCCGAGATATTTATGAGATACTTATGTGATATAGAGATGCATGCTAGAGAGTAGGCTAGGTATTTCATATTCTAGGAATAGAGTTGCCTGATTTGTGATGCCTTAGCCTAGGAGATGCTTTTGATCAGTGTTATATGTTATTTGCTCTGAGTATGTGCTGAGTTCTGAGTCGAGAGATAATTTAGGAAGAGATACCTAGATGAGCATATGAGTAGCCTACTGGGAGAGTAGCCTAATATTTGTGAGAGATAGAGTATTTGTGAATTAGAACCTTAGGAGGAGGACTTGGGATGACTACAGGTTGGTGTGGAAGGTAGTATTGGGCTCGTACTACTGAAAGCACCGGATCTGTATGCCACCTAAGTAAGAATCCTTAGGATGCTAAGGAGCAAGTAGGGATGAGTGATCGAGTGTGATTATGCTCAAGCGAGTCTCTGATGATTTTTGTGTTGTGTTTCAGAGACATCATGGTGGGTACACGCCACAACCCGAGAGGCAGTGGGACTAGTGATGATGAGATTCGCAGGACGATTCACGAGGAGGTGGCCGCAGCTATTCAAGCGAAGATTCCTGAGATGTTTGGGTCTATTAAGACCACCCTGATTGAGACTTTTGACAAGCGATACGCTGCTGTTACTGAGGCCGCTGCTGCTGCATCCACTGTAGCTGTTGCTGCTGCTAGACCACAGGGAGGTGACTCGTTGTTGTTTCGGGAGTTCAGCAACACGAAGCCGCCAAAGTTCGATGGGACACAAGATCCGATTGCTGCCATGAGATGGATCGTTGATATTGAGGGATGCTTTCATACTTGTTCATGCCCAGAGCATCTGAAAGTCCGGTTCGCCCTGAACCAGCTTCGCTTGGGAGCGAAGGACTGGTGGAAGTTTGTGACGACTGATTTTACCCCTGCAGATCATGCTGGAGTGACTTGGGAGAGGTTCACCAAGTTGTTTCGAGATGAGTATGTTCCCCAGGTGGAGAGGGAAGTTTGACGCAAGAGTTTCTGTCTCTCAAGCAGAAGACAGAGTCGGTGACTGAGATTACTAGGATGTTTCATGAGAGGGCAGTGTTCTGCCTTGAGCACATGTCCACTGAGCAGGCAGCCGGTACTTGAGAATTTTGAGGAGGGATATTCGGGAGTTCTTGGAGAACTCGTCTTATCGGACATTGGCTGAGTTGCAGGCCAATGCCAGGAGGAAGGAGATTGAGTTGGAGATTCAGACCAGAGAGGAGGGAGAGCAGCAGGGGAGAGATAGGAGACCGACACAGTCGCAGTCGGCTGCTAAGCGGGCTAAGCCCGCTGATTCGAGGACTGGAGGTCAAAGGGGCCGCGCTTGTAGCAAGTGCGGCAAGAACCACGAGGGATCTTGCCGGGCAGGGATTTGCTACAAATGCGGCAAGGAGGGGCACATGGCGAGGGACTGCCCCAAGGGATTTTCTGTTTGCTTTCACTGCAACCAGATCGGCCATCAGAAGGCCGAGTGACCTCAGCTTACCCAAGGATCCGCCTAGACTACCACTCCTGCTTCTTTGCGTGTTACTGATACCAGGCCAGGGAAGGTCGAGCCTCCGAAGGCTCGTGGGAGAGCATTTCAGTTGACAGCGGAGGAGGTCCGCGCCACGCCTGATGTTGTTGCTAGTACGTATCTCCTTATTTATGTTATTTGAGATTGTTTATACTTATATTATGCTGTCTATAGGTACTTTTCTTGTGAGTTTTGTACCTACTTTGGTGTTGTTTGACTCTGGTGCGAGTCGATCTTTCGTGTCCTTAGCTTTTAGTTGTCACATTAGTGTCGAGCAAGAAGCGTTGAGTCGACCTCTGAGAGTTTCTATAGTCGACGAGCATGTGGTTTTCGCTACTGACGTATTCTGAGGGTGTGTACTAGAGATTTTCGGTGTTGAGTTCCCGATTGACCTGGTACCGATTGCGATGGGTGATATCTGTGTCATAGTGGTCATGGACCGGTTGAGTCGGTTTGGAGCTGTGATTGACTGTGAGCGTCAGATGGTGACCATACGAGACCCTAGTGGGGGAGTGCTTACAGTGTATGGCGAGGGTAATAGATCTGGATAAGCTTTTTGCTCTGCTGCCAGAGCGAGACAGAGTCTACAACAGGGTTGTATGGATTTTCTGGCGTACTTGATGGATACGCGGGTTGCTACAGAGAGACCGAGTTCTATCTCCGAGGTTCCGATAGTGTGCGAGTTTCCGGATGTTTTTCCCGAGGAGTTACCAGGTGTGCCTTCCGAGAGGCAGGTGGAGTTCCGGATTGATTTAAATCTGGGTGTGGCGCCTATTGCCAAGGCACCTTATCGCCTTGCGCCGCCAGAGATGCAGGAGTTGTCCTCACAGCTCCAGGAGCTGCTGAGGAAGGGGTTCATCAGACCGAGTAGCTCACCATGGGGAGCTCCGATCCTTTTTGTCAACAAAAAGGATGGTTCACACCGGATGTGCATTGATTACCGGGAGTTGAACAAACTGAAGGTCAAAAACCATTATCCACTTCCGAGGATCGACGATTTGTTCAATCAATTGCAGCGGGCATCTTGGTTCTCCAAGATTGATTTGAGATCTGGATATCATCAGATGAGAGTCTACGATTAGGATATTCCGAAGATGGCCTTTAGGACTCGTTATGGGCACTACGAGTTTGTGGTGATGCCTTTCGGGCTCACCAACGCATCGGCGGCGTTCATGGACCTCATGAACCGGGTGTGCAGGCTCATGTTGGATCGATCGGTGATCGTGTTCATCGACGATATACTTGTGTACTCGAGGTCCAGGGAGCAACACGAGGAGCATCTTAGAGAGGTTCTGGGAGTTTTGAGGTCGGAGAGCTATATGCCAAATTCTCCAAGTGTGATTTCTGGTTACGAGAGGTCCAGTTCCTGGGACATCTCGTTAATCGGAATGGGATATTGGTCGACCAGCCCAATATTGAGGTAGTTATGAGTTGTGAGGTGTCGAGATCTCCGACCGAGATCAGGAGTTTTCTGGGTTTAGCCGGCTACTATCAGAGATTTCTCCAAGATTGTCGTTCCTCTCACCAGGCTGACCCGGAAGGGTGTTACCTTTATTTTGGGTCCCGAGCAGCAGGCCTCATTTGAGACCCTCCGGCAAAGATTGTGCGAAGCCCCGGTGTTATCCCTTCCCGAGGGAGTGGAGGACTTTGTGGTTTATTGTGATGCTTCTATATCTGGGATGGGCGCGGTGTTGATGCAGAGGGGGCACGTGATAGCATATGTATCGAGGCAGCTGAAGCCTCATGAGACGAGGTATCCCACCCACGACCTGGAGTTGGGGGCGGTGGTTTTCGCCCTCAAGATTTGGCGCCACTATCTCTATGGTGTCCGGTGTACCATATACACGGACCATAAGAGTCTGAACTACGTGATGGATCAGCCCAACCTGAATATGAGGCAGAGGAGATGGTTGGATATAGTGAAGGACCATGACTATGAGATCTTATATCACCCAGGCAAGGCTAATGTGGTAGCCGATGCCTTGAGTCGCAGAGCCAAGAGCGCTCCGATCCGGGATGTGTGTATGAGGATGACGGTGATGAGTCCAGTCTTAGATACCATCCGAGAGGCTCAGGTGGAGGCTATGAGACCGGAGAACTGCAAGAGAGAGCGTGTGATTGGGCAGGTTACCGAGTTTTTGACGGACAGTCGTGGGCTTATGACTTTTCATGGGCGGATTTGGGTTCCCTATACAAGTGGAGCTCGCCGTGTATTGTTGGAGGAGGCGCATAAATCGAGATTCTCGATCCACCCAGGAGCCACGAAGATGTATTTGGATCTGAAGAGAGATTACTGGTGGCCCTGTATGAAGAGAGATGTGGCATGGGTAGTTGAGAGGTGCTTGACCTGTCGACAGGTTAAGGCCGAGCACCAGCACCCTCATGGAAAATTGCAGCCACTAGAGGTTCCCTAGTAGAAGTGGGAACAGATTTCCATGGATTTTATCATCAAGTTATCGAGCTGCGCGTGGGGTTGACGCAATTTGGGTGATTGTAGACCGGTTGACTAAGAGTGCTCACTTCCTTGCTACCAGTGAGAGCTCTTCTGCAGAAAGGTTGGCCGAGATCTACGTACGAGAGGTGGTGGCACGGCAGGGGGTACCGACATCAATAGTGTCAGATCGGGATATGTGTTTTACTTCCAGGTTCTGGAAGACGTTTCATGAGGAGCTGGGTACCCGACTGCACTTTTGTACAACTTACCACCCACAGACAGACGGGCAGACGGACAGAGTGAGCAGACGATTCAGACGCTCGAGGACATGCTGCGTGCATGTGTTATGGACTTCGGTGGAAGTTGGAACACTTATTTGCCCTTAGCTGAGTTTTCTTATAACAACAGCCATCATTTCAGTATCGGCATGCCTCCCTTCGAGCTTCTGTATGGAATGAGATGTCGAACTCCCATCTGTTGGGGAGAGGTGGGGCAGAGAGTGATGGGGAGCACTGAGATAGTGCTCAAGACGACCGAGCAGATTCGGCAAGTCAGACAGTGGTTACTGATGGCCCAGAGTCGTCAGAAGAGTTATGCAGACCGGAGACGATCTGAGTTAGAGTTCCAGGTCAGAGATTATGTTCTCCTGAAGGTATCCCCATGGAAAAGGGTGATCCGATTCAGGAAACGGGGCAAGTTGGGCCCTAGATACATTGGACCTTTCAGAGTGATTACCAGGGTGGGTAAGGTAGCTTATCGGTTGGAGCTACCTGCAGAGTTGAGTCAGATTCATAACACCTTCCACGTGTCCTAGTTGAGGAAGTGTGTGGCCGATGAGACGGCGGTGGTACCCCTAAAGGACATTCAGGTGGATGCGAGCCTGAATTATATTGAGAGGCCGATCACGATCTTGGATCGGAAGGTGAAGGTTCTGAGGAACAAGGAGGTGCCCCTAGTGCAGGTTCAGTGGCAAAATCGGAAGAGATCCGAGTGGACTTGGGAGCCGGAGTCCGAGATGCGCGAGCAGTACCCAAAGTTATTTCCAGAGCATGACTTCGAGGGCGAAGTTGGATTCTAGTGAGGGAGAATTGTAACATCCTGATTTCCGAGGTATAATATGTATATATGTTATTTATGAGTTGACTGGGTGACTCGACGAGTTGGTGCCTCAACTCGTCAAGTAGGGACGAAATGGCCACATGGGTTTAATGACCGACTCGACGAGTCAGAGAGCCGACTCGCCGAGTAGGCGCTGTGAGATGATAACCCTAATCTCCAGGGTTGGGGCCTATTTAAGAGAACTTATGTTCTCATTTCCGCTTCACCAACTACCCAAATCCCCTGTGTGAAACCCTAATCGGCCTTTGAGCTAAGAGAGAGTGTGTGAGCTAATCCTTGAGTGTTTTGGTGCATCTTTTGAAGAGAAGGAAAGGATTTCGAGCAAGGAACAAGAAGGGGCTGTGAAATCCGTTGCTATTTCGTCCAAAGCTTCTGTGGGAGGTAAAAAATCCACACCTTTCTCATTATGTTGGTTAGATCTCATGTTTATGGAGTTTAGGGCTTTTTCCTTCTAATATTGGGACTTTGAGTGTATTGAGTTCATCTAGAGATTTGGACTTCAGATTTGGACCTTGTGAGGTCCCTAGAGTCCAAAGGTCCCTGCTTTATTCAGCCATAATAGAGCTTTTGAGTGAGAAACCCTTAATGGGTTATGTTTTTGGCATTTCAAGCTCTAAGTGCCATGCATGGATGTAAAGCTTGTAGCTTTACATGATAATCGAGCCTAGGGAGGTCAGATCTAGAGTTTGGGGTTGCTTTCTGCCTTAAAAACGTTCTAATGAGAAACTGACTTAAGGGACTCGACGAGTCAAAGAGCTGACTCGGTGAGTTGACTAGGGTTTTCCCCGATGAGTCTGGATATGGGTAACTCGGCGAGTCGACGAGACGACTCGACGAGTTAAGTTGGGTTTTCGTGATGTTCTGAGGAACAATGGGGACTCGGCGAGTCACATAGGTGCACTCGGCGAGTCAGGTCAACATGGACAATTGACTCGAGTGTTGACTTTTTTTGACTTTAGGGTTTGGTCAAGGTAGGACTTATGGAGACCATGGAGGGGTAAAATGGTTTTTTACCCATCCTAGGAGCTAAGGAGGGACTATCATGGGTTTATTTGAGATTGTGATCTTTAAGTGTTAATTATAGATGCTTGTTACATGTAGGTTAGATCTGGTGATTCGTGTTCGAGGAGTACACATTTTCTTAGCCTACTTACGAGGTGAGTCTTCTCAATATACATACCATGAGTGGTATCTATGTGTGACCGGGGGGTCTTATGTGCTTATTGAGTTATGTGATATTATGCATTTTGTCTATATGATATATATATGCTATATTCTTTGTTTTACTGAGATAGGACCGTAGGGTCCAACCCGAGTTGTGGAACCGGAGGGTTTCCACTGAGACAGGACCGAAGGGTCTAAACCGAGCTGTGAGACCGGAGGGTCCTCACTGAGACACATGGTCGAAGGGTCCACACCGAGACGCATGAGACTGGAGAGTCCTCACTGAGACACATGACCGGAGGGTCCACACCGAGATGCATGACACTGGAGGGTCCATGCTGAGTTATATCCATGAGAGGCTTATTATTTGTGCATGTAGTATTTTGGGGAACTCACTAAGCTTCGTGCTTACCGTGTTATATGTGATGTGTTTCAGGTACCTCTCAGGACCGCGGGAAGGCACCGACATGATTGTACACACTTGTTCAATACTTTATTGACGATTCTGGGATTTGACTTTATTTGTGGTTTTGATGTTGACATTTTGAGATACATGTGGTTTTATAAAATACAATATATGAGTTTATTGTGTTATTAAAATGAAAAATTTGGTTTGAAAAATTACGGTGTTACAAAGAATCTTGCTCATAAGTTTGGTAAGTTTTATTACTGATTAATTTGCATTCATTTTGGAGTCTTGATGATGTTTTCATCGGACAGTATCTAAGTACGTATGTGAATATTCAAATTCCAATCTTGTTTTTGATGGGTTTTAGGTGAAACAAATAAACTAGAAAACAATTCCTAAGTTCACATGCAACCTACTTTGGATCTATGTTTTAACTATTGAACATATAACTATGAATTGCAAAACAAGAACCCTAGAGGAGAGAGGCCATTTTCGAAATTAACAAACTAGGGTTTTAGAATTACATACCTTTCAATTGTTATAGCAAACAATTGTTAATCCTCTTGAACTTGATCTTCTTGGAAGCCTAGCACCACAAATGTAATGCCTCTAATGGAGTCACACCCAAAAGCTAGCAAGAAGGAAACTTAAAGGAGAGAGAGTAGGGTATGCAAAAACCGGCCCTAGGGTTTCACAAGGGAAGGAGTGGCCGAATTTAGGAGCTGGGAGGCTCCTTATATAGCTGAGGGATCTAGGGTTTAGGGAAAACCCTAATACTCCTTTGCTTGGGGCCTAAGCTAATCCAAAGGCCTTATCCAAGCCCCTTGCATGAAATCCTTAGGGTTTCCCCTATAGATTTCGTCCACCTCCTTCCAAGTAGGTTCTGGAGCCTTCCACTCAACTATTTGATAATTGCAAACTAGTCCCTGCACTTTATAATTAATACAATTAACCCCAAAATTAATTCTAATTAATTTCTGGCTAACTATTAATTAAACCTTATGATTTCTAATTAATATATTAATCTTTTAACATATTAATAAATCATTTATATTAATTTATTAATCTTATAATAAATCAATATCTCTCCTTTCATAATTTCTTTGTCTAGTTGCTAGGTTTGAGGGCAACCCAAAAGGACTGTGCTGCTATCAATTCAAGTACATACCAATTATAGTTATGGGTTTAGACACCTAATCCAACAGTCTCCCACTTGGATAAGTCTGTAACTATGATTGCTAGTATGACTTCTAAATTTGACCAGGAAATTATAGCTTCCAAAAGCTACTGCTGAACTCTGACCCAGTAAGTTACGTGTCCTTAGATAAGTGATCATATAATCCTTCGTTTTGCAAGATATCCCCAGACATAAGACATGGAATGTAATCAATCTCTTTGTCCAGAATCTATGTTTCCCGATTTCTGATTTCTGATGATGTAGGACTTCTAATTGAACACATCAATTTAGTCCTGGCTGGGCCCAACACATAAGTCAACACCAAATCATCGAGGGGCCCATATATATCGCTTTTCCGGTTAGGGCAAAAGGAACGAATAAACGTTGACTCATATGCTTGTATCTTTTACTCATCAAATTATACATGACAATACGTTTTATAACACCAAGTTACTGATGTGTTTTCGTATCACCAATGTATAACCGACTTTGTAAATTACAACTCATATATCTTCGTTTCAAGATTATAAGATATTATCGTCTCAGTATTACTCGTGATGAATTCCATGAAGTGATACTCTGAGCGAGGGTTTATCCAATACTCAAATCTCAATTTCTGAGTACTCATGAACATTGCAGCAATTTTATTGCCATGTCTATCCTTAGACAATCTGCAATCCAATTCACGACAGTCTTAATTCACTACTTACTTCCAAAATGTACGAGCGACTGTGGAGTTTGAATAATCATATTATTCGGGAAGTAAAAAAACATGCAAAAATGAAACACAATAATAAACAATTGACAAAAGGCAGTAAACAAACTCATAAATAATACTTTATTATTTAATCACCAAAAATCAATTACATTTACTTTGTAACAAGTTTCTGAACTAGACTAATCTAACTACTAAAACTAATATCATCTTTCAGTCCTATGCTCCGAGCATGCTGAATATGTTTAGCCCTACTCAGACCCTTTGTGAGGGGGTCTGCTGGGTTATCTTCAGATGACACCCTCTTTACTACAAGATGGCCTTCTTCTACTTTATGCCTGATGAAATTGTACTTTCTGTCGATATGCCTGGTTTTACCATGATCTCTGGGTTCCTTAGTTAAGGCAACCGCTCCCTCATTATCGCAGAACGGTTCCATAGGTTCCTGGATGGTTGGAACAACTCTGAGATCTCTGATGAAGTTCCTCAACCAAGCTGCTTCTTTCGACACTTCACTCACTGCTATGTACTCTGATTCACAAGAAGAATCAGCCACCGTATCTTGCTTGGAACTCTTCCAAGTAACCGCTCCTCCATTCAGTAAAAATACCCATCCAGACTGAGAACGGAAGTTATCTCTATCCGTTTGAAAACCGGCATCACTGTAACCATCTACTCTCAAAGTATCATTGCCACCAAGCACAAGGACCCAGTCCTTTGTCCTTCGCAAATACTTGAGTATATTCTTAACCGCTATCCAATGAGCTCTACCCGGGTTTCCCTGATAGCGACTAACCATGCTCAAAGCAAATGCCACATCAGGGGGAGCACATGTCATAGCGTACATGATCGATCCGACAGCGGAAGCATAAGTTACACGACTCATGTCTGCTATTTCCTCATCTGTACTCGGGCATTGAGTCTTACTCAATTTGGTATTGCTTTGGATAGGTAGCTCTCCCTTCTTGGAATTTTCCATACTAAACCTCTTTAGTACCTTATCCAAGGATGTACTTTGACCAAGTCCAATCAGTCTCTTCTTTCTATCTCTCAATATTCTAATCCCAAGAATATAGGCAGCTTCTCCAAGGTCTTTCATGGCAAAACACTTTCCAAGCCAAGACTTAACATCTTTCAAGGTTGGAACGTCGTTACCAATGAGTAATATGTCATCGACATATAACACCAGAAAAGTTACTATACTCCCACTAGCCTTGATATACACACAAAACTCATCTTCACTTCTAGAGAAACCAAACTCTTTGACTTTCTCATGGAAGCAAAGATTCCAGCTGCGAGATGCTTGTTTCAATCCATAAATGGATTTCTCAAGCTTGCACACTCTATTGGGAAACTTTGCATCAACAAAACCCTCTGGATGATTCATGTAAACATCCTCATCCAACTTCCCGTTAAGGAAAGCAGTCTTGACATCCATCTGCCAGATTTCATAGTCATGAAAGGCAGCTATGGCGAGCAATATCCTAATAGATTTAATCTTAGCTACTGGCGAGAAGGTCTCATCATAGTCAACCCCTCGGGTTTGAGTGAACCTTTTGCAACCAGTCGAGCCTTGAATGTGTGCACATTTCCATCCATGTCCGTCTTCTTCTTGAAGATCCATTTGCACCCAACTGTCTTACGACCTGGTGCACTATCAACCAAATTCCAAACTTGGTTGTCATACATGGACTTAATCTCGCTGTCCATTGCCTCTTTCCACTTGGAAGCCTCTGGGCCTGCCATTGCTTCCTTGTAAGTAACTGGTTCATCTAAATTTACCAGTGTCCTATCACTGATGAATGTGTCACCATCTGAAGTAATATGAAAACCATACAACTCAGGTGGCACACTCACCCTAGTGGATCTTCGAAGAGGTAATGAGTTATCAACTGGTTCAACAGGAACTGTTTCCTCGGGTTGAGTGCTAGTGTCATCTAAGGTTCCTTCATTGGCCAACTCTTGAATTTCTTCAAGCTCTATGGTGCTCCCACTGTCCTCTTTGAATATGAGCTCTCTTTCTAGAAAGACTCCTCTTCGTGCTACAAAAACCACGTTTTCACTAGGTCTGTAGAACAAATATCCAAAATACTGCTTTGGTAACCAATGAAAACACATTTCTCACTTCTAGCTGCTAGCTTGTCGTGAATCTCTCGTCTTACGAAAGCTTCACAACCCCAGACTTTAATATGTGCTAACGAGGGAACTTTCCTCGTCCACATTTCGTGAGGTGTTTTGGCAACCTTCTTTGTAGGAACAAGATTGAGGATGTGGGCGGCTGTCTCTAAGGCATACCCCCAGAAGTGAATAGGAAGCTAAGCACGACTCATCATAGAACGAACCATGTCTAACAAGGTTCGATTACGCCTCTCAGCTACACCATTTAACTGTGGTGTCCTAGGAGGAGTTAATTGTGAGACTATCCCACATTCTTTTAGTCGTTGAACTCGATACTAAGATACTCCCCGCCTCTATCGGATCTAAGTACCTTTATCTTCCTGCCCAATTGATTCTCGACCTCATGCTTAAACTCTTTGAACTTTTCAAATGTTTCTGACTTATGTTTGATTAAGTAGATATAGCCATATCTGCTATAATCATCAGTGAAAGTCACATAGAATCGATTAGCATCCCTTGTAGTTGATCTGAAGGGCCCACACACATCTGTATGTATGAGATCCAACAGACCTTCACCTCTTTCACAAGACCCTGTGAATGGTGATTTCGTCATCTTTCCCAAAAGACAAGATTCACACATATCATCTGATTTTAGGTCAAATGATTCCAACACTTCATCCTTTTGGAGTTGGGCTATGCGTTTCTTGTTAATGTGTCCAAGACGACAATGCCACAAGCATGCCTTGTCGACACTATTAGACAAGTCAATATTAAACACACTATTTCCTAAGCTATCAACACAAGCCACTGTTTCATATACACCGTCACAAGGTAAAGCTTCAAACACGAAAACACCATTCTTATAAACAGAAATTGAACCATTCAAATCATTAAAAGAATATTTAAAACCTTGTCTGAACAATGCATGAAATGAAATAATGTTTCTCGTCATCTCAGACGAATAGCAACAATTCAATAAATCTAATCTAACATCATTACTAAGAAAAAGTTGATAAACTCCGATCTTGGTCACTGGTGAAGACTTCTTGTTTCCCATGATCAAGTTTATCCTTCCTCGCTCTATCTCCCCAATTTCTTATAGCCCCTACAAATCAGAACAGATGTGAAAACCACATCCTGTATCAAGGACCCATGAACGAGAAGATAATTAGTTATTAGAAGAAATAGTGTAAATACCTGCTGAAGATGGCTTCACTTTGCCATCTTTGATATCCTGCAGATATTTTAGGCAACTTCTCTTCCAGTGGCCTTTGTCATTGCAATAAAAGCAATCAACATCCTTTGGATCAGAAACATGGGGAATGGTAGCATTGGGCTTAGCTTTTGGGTCATTTGTAGATGACCCAGCTTGAGCCTTGCTCTTCCAATTTTGCTTAGGAGGACCTTTCCTCTTTTTCCCATTTCCCTGTCCAATAGCCAAGACTGGGGCACTTGCAGGAGTGGAGGCTATACTTTTACCCTTCATCCCTGCTTCAGTTGTCTGCAACAAGTTGTGCAATTGGGCCAGTGTCTGCTCAGTGTTGTTCAAATGGTAAGTTAGGATAAACTGACCATAACAATCAGGTAATGAGTTCAAGACCATGTCAATGGCCAATTCCTCATCAAAGTGAATGTTGAGCTTGACCAAACGCTCTATGCTTTGCACATGAGATACAACCGACTCCCCTTCTTTCATCTTGAAAGCCATGAGTGACTTGACTACTTCAAAATTTTCTTGACGAGCTCGCTTATGGTACTTTTCCATAAGGTCCTTGTTCATTTCAAAGGGCCAGTAGTCCTCATAGTACCTCTGCAGTTTTGGGGACATGGTTGCGACCATGATGCATGCCACTTTGGTAGCATCATCATAGTGTTTCTTATAGGCAAGATATTCTTCAGGAGTAGCTTTAGACTCATCAAGCTCTTTGAGCTCCTTTTCAAGGACATATTCTTTGTCCTCAAATCGAAGCGCCATCTTGATGTTACGCATCCAATCGTTATAGTTTGAGCCATCCATAACGACTTTGGAGCAAATGTTGAGCAAAGAGAAGTTGTGGTTGGAGGATGATGAAGCAGAAGTGTTTCTAGGAGTAGACATCTGAAAGGAAAGAAAGTTTTAGTTAGATTTCAAGATACCTCAATATAATAACCCAAAGATATAATATCAAGGTTAGGATCCAACTATGAAGATTCACAACTTAGAAATGGGATGCCGAGATCCAAGTGTAAATTTCATAAAGGTAGGTGAATGACGATTCACCAATTCCACCATTAGACGAAATAAACGAAGTGAAATTCCTAATTCCTTTTGAGATACATTGAAACTATTCAATGGCATGTTTTAATCTCGGATTATGCTCTTCTATTTGTGACTGGGATACCGAGGATCACAAACAAGATGTGAATAACCATGCAAATGTGCTTGGTAACCTCATTGTCTTTATCATTAACTATTGATGTGCCGGTAAACGACACACACTCCACCAAAATGATAATTATGAGATACACATTACTACTCTTTATTAGTGCCTATTAGTGTGCTGGTAATCCACACACGCTCCACTAACGACCAATAAAGCATAATGTGCAATTTCATGGATTAGCACACTTTTCACATTTTTCCTAAAGTAACTAGAGTTGGGATTTTGTAAAATAATGTTCTAGTACTTTATTTAATAACATTATACTTTTAATGAGATGTAGTTGTCCTATCAAACCCGTTCTACTAACGACCCTCCACTAATCAAGGAAGCAGTGGGTGAGAGTGGACACCCATTCAACTACCATTTTATAGGCAGTTTCCTTATACCCCCTTATAGACTAGTTTCGTGAATGAGGCATACTAGCGATTTGACTGACCATATTCTTATACATATATATATTTAACTGTTAATTATAATATATATATATATATATATATATATATATATATATATATATATATATATATATATATATATATATATAAGGTGTGTTTTAAACTTTTTAAAACCTTAGGGTTTATATATAAATTTCGAAAATTAAGCTATTAATTTAAATTTAAAATAAACCAAATAACTAGATTTAATAATTATCTATTAATTAACTTTTAATTAATTTATTAAATCTTGTAAGGATTATCTAATTAAATTAAACAATTAATTTAATCCTAATCCATATCCCTTCTAGATTTCGAAAATATGGGGATATGATAATTTCCTTATTTTTCTCAATTATCCAATAAGGCAACAATTATCCCAAAAGCAAGAAACCCTAAATTACCATGTAAAATTCTAAAATCAAGGGAGGAGGCTAGGGTTTCCAAAACCCTAACCCTAATTTCGATTAGGGTTCATGGAGGCTAGGGTTTTTCGAAAACCCTTTGAACCAAAACCCTAAAAATCGAAAATTTTGGCCTTTAGGGTTTAATAGCTATAAACCCTAATTTGCAATTCAACTATTATAGCAATTCAATTTAAAACAAACAATGGCTCTGATACCACTGATGGGTTTTAGGTGAAACAAATAAACTAGAAAACAATTCCTAAGTTCACATGCAACCTACTTTGGATCTATGTTTTAACTATTGAACAAATAACTATGAATTGCAAAACAAGAACCCTAGAGGAGAGAGGCTATTTTCAAAATTAACAAACTAGGGTTTTAGAATTACATACCTTTCAATTGTTATAGCAAACAATTGTTAATCCTCTTGAACTTGATCTTCTTGGAAGCCTAGCACCACAAATGTAATGCCTCTAATGGAGTCACACCCAAAATCTAGCAAGAAGGAAACTTGAAGGAGAGAGAGTAGGGTATGCAAAAATCGGCCCTAGGGTTCCACAAGGGAAGGAGTGGCCGAATTTTGGAGCTGGGAGGCTCCTTATATAGCTGATGGATCTAGGGTTTAGGGAAAACCCTAATACTCCTTTGCTTGGGGCCTAAGCTAATCCAAAGGCCTTATCCAAGCCCCTTGGACGAAATCCTTAGGGTTTCCCCTATAGATTTCGTCCTCCTCCTTCCAAGTAGGTTCTGGAGCCTTCCACTCAACTATTTGATAATTGCAAACTAGTCCCTGTACTTTATAATTAATACAATTAACCCCAAAATTAATTCTAATTAATTTCTGGCTAACTATTAATTAAACCTTATGATTTCTAATTAATATATTAATCTTTTAACATATTAATAAATCATTTATATTAATTTATTAATCTTATAATAAATCAATATCTCTCCTTTCATAATTTCCTTGTCCAGTTGCTAGGTTTGAGGGCAACCCAAAAGGACTGTGCTGCTATCAATTCAAGTACATACCAGTTATAGTTATGGGCTTAGACACCTAATCCAACAGTTTTTTAATTGTATTTTTGAACAACATTAATCTATTAAAACAATGACTACCAACATGATGTATCCTGAAAGGGATCAAGCTAAGAGGGTGTTTGGGATTTCATCTCAAAACAATTTATTGATTTATTGGCTTTTTAAAAAGTTAATAAGTCAAAAAAAGTGTTTGGCAAAAAGAAAAGTATTTTTAAAACAACTTATCCTTAACCCTTCAAAAAGGAGATTTTAAGAAGTTGGAATTTGTAACATTATAAACTCCTTATGACCTTTTGAGTTGTAAAAATTAATGTCCCTACTTTAGGAATTATTAGACAAAGGTTTTGTTCGTCCAAGTTCATCATCGTGGGGTGCCCCGGTGTTGTTCATAAAGATGAAATATGGTTCAATGCGAATGTGTATAGATTACCGAGAGCTCACCAAAGTTACCACCAAGAATAAGAACTCGTTACCGAGAATAGATTATTTATTTGATCAATTGCAAGGAGCTTATTATTTTTCGAAGATCGATCTCCGTTCCGAATATCATAAAATTTTTGGTGAAGGGAAACGATGTTGAGACGACAATGTTTAGAACCCGTTATGATCATTATGAATTCCTTGTGATGTCGTTCGGTCTCACAAATGCTCCCGCTATATTTATGGATCTCATAAATCTAGTTTGTAGGCCTTTCCTTGACAAGTCGTTTATCGTTTTCAATGATGACATCCTTATTTATTCAAAGACTGAAGAAGAGCACGAGAAGCATCTTTGTGAAGTGTTGCAAGTCTTAAAAGATGAGAAGTTGTATCACAAGTTTTCAAAGTGCGAATTTTGGCTTCGAGAAGTTTAGTTCCTTGGGAACATCATGTTTAGTATCAGAATCATGATAGATCCCGCGAAGATTGAAGCAGTTGCGAAATGGGAACCTTCGAGGATGCCTATTGAAGTGCGTAGTTTTCTGGATCTAGCCAGATACTACCGTTGTTTCATCCAAGATTTTTCCCGTATTGCCAGTTTCCTTACTGAGTTGACAAGAAAATAGGTGAAGTTCTTTTGGGGACAAGATCAAGAAGAGGCATTTGAAGTTTTGAAAAAGAAATTATATAAAGCTCAAGTGTTAGCATTCTCCGATGGGACAGAAGATTTTGTGGTGTATAGTGATGCTTCGGCTATGAGGAAGCGAAGGTGGTCAAAATTGATCAATGATTATGATTACAGGATAATTTATCATGCCGAGAAAGCGAACGTGGTAGCAGATTCGTTTACCCATAATGCGTCATAAGTCAGTGTAAGAGGAAGATCAATGAGGGTTGAGATAGTGTCCACTCTTTTGGAGCAGGTTAGAGTTGATCAAGTGGAGGCATTGAAGCCCGAAAATGCCTCGGAAGAAAAGTTTCAGAAAAGTATAGAGGTTTTGGTTTGGTTAGGTTTTGAATGATTTTCATGTTCTTGATCTTGAATAACTTCATCTTCTTGTATATTTTGGTAAGGTTTGTCTATACAATACAAACTAATAGCAACTACTCATTAAACATTCACTTACAAAACATATTAAGCACTCATCATGAAAATAGAAACACATTAAGCACTTATCAATAAGAACTTATCATGAAATTAAATACAAATCGTTTAACTTATCAATTAAACACTTTATCATTTCATCTTATATGCACTCAACTTAATAAACCTAAACAACTAACACAATCATACATATTTTACATTTTACACATCTAATTCTAATTCCATACAATTATACAATACATCTAAATACAAAATCAAACAAGTTATACCAAATTTCAGTTTCATACAATTATACAATAATCACAGTGGGTATAAACATGAGCAAAATCAGATTTCCAACCAAAAAAAAAACCTTACATGTTCTTCATGCTGTGGTGGCTGGATTTCGGTGGTCAGCTTCGACGGTGGTCCTCTGGCGGTGGCTGGTTGTCATCAGCCAAATCAGAAGAAAAAAACGTGACAAATCAGAAGAAAAAAACGTGACAAATCAAATAACCTTACATGTCAGCGGCGAAGGAAAGAGGTTGGAAGGAGAGTGTTGTCGATGGTGGTCCTCCGGTGACAGCCTTACCAAAAAACAAAGAAGAAACAGGAAAAATGTTCACATAAATCTCAAAATCAAACCACAAAAAGGTAAAACCGAAAATGGGGAGTTGTCTAGAAGATTACCGGCGATCGGCGGTGAAGGAGGTGGCTGAAGGGAGATCACAGGTGAGAGATCGAGAGTGAATTGGGTTCAGATGCACCGCTGCAAATGAGGGTAATCGATACCTGTTTGATGGGTTAAAACCTTATGCTGACGACATGCCGTTGGTATAGGGTTAAAGTGGGACGACGATGTATTACTTTTCTCACAAAAAAAAAAAAAAAAAAAAAAAAAAAAAAAAAAAAAAACTTTTGTTGAAGACATGCGTCTGGACAGACTTCACACGGATCGTCAAATCTATCTCGACGATATCATAATAACTTTCCCAAAAACGAAATCATTTTTTTCTGCTACATGAATTATAAATAAATAGAAAATATAATTTATGTAACCTATACCGACGACAAATCATCGTTATACATTTTCAGAAACCCGGAAATTATTTTTTATTTTGCGCCTTACCTATGTACACAACAAGTCGTCGGGACAGATTTTGAAGTCAAAGTAAGTGGGTCAACCCTATGATGACGACAAGTCGTCGGTATAGCCTTATTTTTACTGACAACACGTGTCGTTGGTATAAGTGTCGTCGGCATATATGGCTTTATTCTTATAGTGCGAACCATGAACTCCCCTTGAAGATGCATTAAAAGTACCACACTTTGACTTTTAAAATAAAAATTGTACGTTTGATTTGGGTTTTTTGAGAAAAGGAAAATATAATGGGAATTTATTTAAGAGATCTTAGTAACATCCAAACACATGAGTTATGTTTTTCTTTCATGTTGATCAAATTTATGTCATATGCATGGTATCGTGTTGTTAAAATTATTAGGGTTATCAAAAGAATTGTATCAAAACGCATTAAAAACTAGCTTGCTAGTACAAACTCGTTAGTTTTGCATGAATCTTTTAACTGTTTTCTCTTATTTTGAAAAGAATGCATGATCTAACTCACATATTTATGGGTGTTATTTCTGTTGGAGATATTCCGCTTTCTTTCTTCCTCTCCTGTTCTTGGTTTGCTTGTGATTAAAGCAGGTCCTGCACTTGCAAACTTACAATTTCTTGCTGCGAAAGAAAGACTAAACATCGAAACCTTCTTCAACAATGGCATCAAATGGCAATTTACAAGTTCTTAATGAACTTGACGGAGCAAAAACTCAATGGTACCATTTCACTGCAATCATAATCGCCGGAATGGGGTTTTTCACGGATGCTTACGACCTTTTCTGCATCTCCTTGGTGACGAATTGAAGATGCTGGGCCGGATTTACTACCACACTCCAGGATCTTCGAAGCCCGGAAGTTTACCTCCGAATGTGTCTGCTGCCGTGAATGGTGTTGCCCTAGTCGGAACCCTTGCCGGACAACTCTTTTTTGGATGGCTCGGTGATAAACTAGGAAGGAAGAAGGTCTATGGCATTACACTCATGCTCATGTGTGTCTGTTCGATAGCTTCGGGGTTGTCATTCGGTAGTAATCCCAAGATGGTAATGTCTACTCTTTGCTTCTTCCGTTTCTGGCTTGGATTCGGGATCGGTGGTGATTACCCACTCTCTGCCACCATCATGTCGGAGTATTCAAATAAGAAAACACGAGGAGGTTTCATAGCCGCGGTGTTTGCAATGCAAGGTTTTGGGATCTTAGGCGGCGGGGTGTTTGCTATTATTCTGTCTTCGATTTTTGATGCCAAGTTCAAAGCTCCGTCGTATGAGGTTGATCCGATTGGGTCCACAGTTCCGGAGGCCGATTACGTATGGCGCATTATTCTGATGGTCGGAGCCGTTCCAGCGATTTTGACTTATTACTGGAGAACAAAGATGCCGGAAACCGCCCGTTACACCGCCCTGGTAGCCAAAAACGCTAATCAAGCTGCCATGGATATGTCGAAAGTGTTGCAGATGGAGATTCAGTCAGAACAAGATAAGGTGGATAAGGTGGTGGAGGGATCCAACAACAGTTTTGGTCTTTTCAGCAAGGAATTCCTCCGGCGATACGGGAAGGCTTTGCTCGGAACAACAAGCACCTGGTTCTTACTTGATATTGCGTATTACAGTCAGAATTTATTCCAAAAGGACATATTCAGTGCCATTGGTTGGATCCCGGCAGCAAAGAAGATGAACGCCATTCACGAAGTTTACACAATTGCTAGAGCTCAAACATTAATTGCGTTATGCAGCACTGTACCTGGATACTGGTTCACGGTTTTTTTGATCGACAAGATGGGACGTTTCAAAATCCAGCTACTCGGATTCTCAATGATGACAATCTTCATGTTTGCATTGGCATTCCCTTACAACCACTGGATTCAACCAGGAAACATCGGATTCGTGGTGATGTATTCGTTAACCTTCTTTTTCGCCAACTTCGGGCCAAATGCCACCACATTCGTCGTCCCTGCGGAGATCTTTCCGGCGAGGCTGCGGTCAACTTGCCATGGGATCTCAGCTGCATCAGGCAAACTCGGTGAAATCGTGGGTGCTTTCGGGTTCTTGTACCTGGCTCAGAATCAAGATCCGACAAAGGCTGATGCAGGATATCCGGCGGGAATTGGTGTGAAGAACGCGCTGATAGTGTTGGGTGTGATCAATTTTTTGGGAACTTTATGCACGCTTTTGGTACCAGAATCGAAAGGGAAGTCACTCGAGGAAATGTCAGGGGAGAACGAAGAACAACAACCCAATGTTGGGGAAGTGTAAATAAGGCCTTAATCTTCTATTAGTAGGTTTTAGATGTGAAGGTTCATATATAGTCTTGCTTACTTCTATGTTGTATTCTGACTTTGATTCTTTTTCGTATTTTGCTTTTTTAGTAAAGATTGTTTCAGGATTATGCCAATCAAAGATGTGGGTTTTTAACTAAATTGCAATTAGGCCATTTTTTAGTAAAAGATTGTTAGAGATACATTTATTCCTTATTTATTGCTTTACTGGTTTATAACCCGTGCAGTTATAAAATTAATTAAATTTTTATAATAAAAATTTAAAATTATTAATCAGTTATTTTAAATAAGTCATTTTAAATAAATTATTAATTAAGATATATATATCAAAATTTTAAAGTTATTATGACTTCAAATTTAACATATAATTAGAAAATGTAAATTTGAATTTTGAAATAAGTTGTCTAATATATTTACATGACACATGACATAATATTAATGAGGAGTTGTATTAGAGTGACACTTGTCAAAATGAGATTAAAACTATTCATTTATTAGAATAGGGATTTTTCATAAAAAGTGACAAACAAAAAGACCGGTCTCAGACCGGACCCAAAAAAAGACTGATACCGAACCGGTCTAAAACAAGACCAAACCAGAAAAAGACCGGCTCGATACCGTCCCGGACCGATCCGAAAAAGACCGGACCATTATGAGACCGGTTTCAAAAAAACCGGACTGTTCCGAGACCGAACGAGACCAGTTTGGAAAAAAAGATCGGTAACCAAACTTTTTAAATATATCATTTTTGTTAATTATACAATTTCTAATCAGAAATTATCTATCTTATTTCATATTTTCTTTTATTAAACTTAAATGATCATTTTTAATAAATCTTAATTTATCATTTTGATGTTAATCACATATTTGTTAATGGAAAAAACTTGAAACCAAAACAAAAGAATCGAAAAATACCAAAACCGAACCGAAAAAATCCGTAAATCGAACCGAAAAAGACGCACAGAAAGACCGCAAGACCGGATCGAAAAAGACCGGTTCGAAACAAGATCGGCCTAGAAAAAGGCCGACGGGGACTGGTACGGAAAAAGACCGGACTGTTTCAAGACCAACCCAAGACTGGTATGGGACCGCCAATGTGCAGCCCTGAGCAGGAGGGTGGTGTACCGGGCCCAAAAATATTGTCGGGTCAAGGTTGGATCCAAAAACAACCCACCAACGGGGAGGGTGGTGTACCGGGCCCAAAAATATTGTCAGGTCAAGGTTGGATCCAAAAACAACCCACCAACGGGTTTAGTTGGATCGATAAATTAATAGTAATTTTTTGGTTTGCTTTTTTTAATTTGATAAATAGTTAATGTACATTGAGAAAGCATTTTCTTTTTTAAAATGCTTATAAAAATACCTTATTTTATGTTGGGAGTCTTTCATTTAAAACTTTTTTTATTAAATTTTGTTAATTTACAAACTTTAGGTTAGAGTTTTTATGTGTAATTGTTACTAAATACTAAATAATTTATACACAAAACAAGAAAAATAATAAAAACAATGATGATAGGCCTCTTTTTTTTTAATGACAAATATAATCTAATCCTAAACTACTCCTAAATCCACCTATGTATCAGACGAGACTTGAACCTTCAACCTTAAGGAGGGAGAACAACACCTGATATCACTGGGCTAGAAGCCATTTGGTAGGCCTCTTAAATAAGTGATAAAAAACTGGGCTAGAAGCCATTTGGTAGGCCTCTTAAATAAGTGATAAAAAAAACTTACTTACATTAGGTTAAATGGAGTGGGTACCTTATTCAAGCGTAAGGTGACTTGGCATATGTGAGTCAAGGTTGAATACCACCCTCATGCATCATAATTGTGTTGTGGCCTTAAGCTTCTATGAGGCTTTACAAGGAAGAAAGGAAATGACAACTATCTTTTGACCGTTTGGGATTAAAAAAATCCAACCCTATAAATACCATTTATACGACTTAAATCTTACACTACAAACATTCATTTTATCTCGTTATACAAAATAATTTTAGAAATACAAAACTCAAGAAACACACAACAATTTTGGAAATACATAATTCAGAAACGCACAACAATCTACGCCAACAGATTTTACAGAGCATATTTACACGAGGCAACATGACCACAACGATGAGGACTAGCAGGTTTCCAATTTTTAAGTTTTAATATAATTTTTAATTTTAACGTAATGTTTTTTAATGTAATTTTGTAACACCTGTTCCAGGTATTATTTAATTTATCTAAGTTTTAGGGTTTTGTGCATGGACTCGGCGAGTTGGGGTGCTCCAATTCGTCGAGTAGAGACTATTATGAGGACGCGGGATTTGGATTCTACTCGACGAGTCGAATGGCCCCGACTCGACGAGTAGGCGCTGTAGAGAGAAACCCTAATTTTCAGGGGTTTGCACCCTATTTAAAGGACTTATGGCTCATTTGTAGCCTCCCTCATTGTCCTTACAACCCAGAAAGAAACCCTAGCCGCATATTTGAGCTTCTTTGAGTGTGTGTGAGCCTTAGAGAGTGAAACTTGTGTCTTTGAAGAAGGAAACTTGAAGGTAGAGGAGCTTGAAGAGAGGAGAAAGCTTGGGATCCAGCATCTACTGGTTGTGACCATCCATTTAGAGGTAAAAAGTTACCACCTTGATCTGTATTTCTTAGATCTCATTTCATGGAAGGATGTGGTCACTTTTGGGAGCAAAATGGGGTCAAACTCGGATCTGGACTTATCACAAGGATATGTTCCAGATCTGGACCTCTCTAGGTCCCCAATGACATAAAGTTGCTCACTTTGTACAGCTTAGCCACTTTCCATGCACTAAAACCTTGTAAGAAGCTTAGTTTTGATTTTATAGCCTTGGAGGACCTTGCATGCACGTAAAGTTTGCAACTTTACGTGGTATCTGCACTAGGGGAGGTTAGATCTGAAGTTTGGGACCTTATATCCCAATAAAAAGGGCTGAACATAAAAGGGACTGGAGGAACTCGTCGAGTCCCTTAGTTGACTCGACGAGTCGGGGTAGGGTTGCCCGTTTTCGAGTTTCTGATTGAGTGCAGTGAAGGATTAGGGTTTTGGTCTGATAGGACTTTAGGTTTCTGGACATTTGATGAACTCAACGAGTCACTAGGATGACTCGGCGAGTTGACTCGGGATTCAGTGGAATGGACTCGGGAGGAACTCGACGAGTTACATAGGTAACTCGGCGAGTTGAAGGATTATTCAGTTAACTCGACGAGTTGTTGGATGCACTCGACGAGTTGAGGTCAACATGGACTGTTGACCTTGACTGTTGACCTTGACTTTGACCAGGGTTGACTTTCAGGATAATTATGGTATTTTGGAATTGTGACAAGTTAATCATATGATGATTATAGGCAGTTGAGTTGGAGCAGCGCGTGGGATATATCTGATCTTAGCTTGTCAGTTCAGCATTCGAGAAGTGAGTCTTCTCAGCATACCAATGGGTCTACGGCACCAAGGCCGGCCCATTTTATGATATGTGGTACACTAGTTGTAGTAGAGATATGTGGTATGATATTTAGCTTTATGCTAAGTGGTATGCTAGTGATTATATGATATTTGCATGGAAGATCCCGGGGGGAGCCTGTAGCAGTCGGATATAAGACCATGTGGGGGAGCCAATGGCACATTGGAGTAAGACCCTTGAGGGAGTCCACGACATCCTTATATGTTTATGTATGAGTTATGTAGTATGATAGATACTTCTATGATATATGATATGCTACTTGATTATTATGTTATTGCATGGATACTTCTGTGATATATGATATGCTAGTTGATTATTATGTTATTGCACGGAAGACCCCGGGGGGAGCCCATGCCAGTTAGATATAAGACCACGTGGGGGAGCCCGTGGCATTCCGAGGTAAAGACCATGGGGGAGCCCACGGCATGAAGATATAAGACCCTGGGAGGAGCCCACAACATCCTTATATGTTAGTATGCACGACTTATGTAATATATATAGCTTTTATAGCTAATATGATATGTGTTATGTGGATTGTGTGTGGGGTATGATCTGGGGGACTCACTAATCATTAGCTTACAGTTTGTGGATTTGTTTCAGGTACATCTGAGCCCAAGGGCAAGGGCAAGGCTTGATGGCGCGACGTGCACTCTCTCTTAGCCGTTTATGGGACACTCTGATGTTTTGGAATAAAATTGTTATTGTTACTAAATTGAAAACAATTGTATTTGGGGATTTTATGGTTTGTGGCGAATATTTGGTTTATTAAAAATGAAAATTTTCTTTTGAAAAATTGGGTTGTTACAAGTTGGTATCAGAGCCTTGGTTCGAGGGATTCAGGCACACTCTCGGGTGTGTCAGGACTTAAACTAAGGAAATGGTAAAATTGTTTTCAAAAATAAAATAAAAGTAAAAGCTTTTAAAGAATGGAAAAGATGAGAGTGCAACGCGCGTGATCGGCCGAGCCAAGTAAGTAGTTCCCCAATATGATTATCCATGTTATACTGATATTTGAGCTATGACAATCGAATGGATCTTGCTATGTGTATGCTTTTAAAATTGTATACGGTTAAGAGCTTATAGCCTTAGAATGATTGATTTGGCCTTATTTCCTGTTCCTTGTTTGGTTGTGGTCCTAGGGTAGAATCACTTATTCAAAAGTCTATTTGATCATTTTATGTGTATAATTTGCATGCATAAAGGCAACCTGTTATTATTGGTTTGATTGATGTGGGTAGAGCAAATCTTAGGATAGCCTGGGATTTGGGTTATGCGGTAGTCTGTGGGATATGATTTATTTTGGGACGAATTGGAGTTATCAGGTAGAGCTTTGGGGAAGGTATAGGTAGGTGTGGAAGGTAGTATTGGGCCCGCACTACTGAAAGCACAGGACCTGTACCCAAACCAATGTTAGATCTGACATCTCTAAGGATGACCGGTGTGGGAAGATCCCCTATATGGATATCCTGATCATTACGATTTATGACATTTTAGTTCAACATGGTGATGACGCGATTGGGAGCAGGGGGATCAGGATCGGGATCTGGATTTGGGTCGGGCAGTGGTACTGAGCCCATTGATGAGAGGCTGCGCGAGCTCATTGCAACTGAGGTGACGAAGGGCATCTTTGACGCTACCCCAGTGATCTTTGGGACGGTCAAGGAGGGTATGATGGAGATTATGGAGGAGAGGCTCAGGTTATTCAGAGCCGAGATTGCTACGGTCCAGGTCGGGGCCCGAACTCCCTTATTTCGGGAGTTCAAGGAGTGCGGGGCTCTGGAGTTTTTCGGGGTCCGGGACCCCATTGTTAGTCGATGCTGGTTGGCGGATATCGAAAACGCCCAGCGCACGAGTTCTTGCCCGGATGCGGCAAATGTGGGTTTTGCCTCATGTATGCTGAGAGACAGAGCCCGGGACTAGTGGGGCGAGGTGACTAGTCAGGTGGGAGCAGTCGGTATGGCTGAGATGACATAGGCCGAGTTTGTTCGGCGATTTGATTTGGAGTTTGCACCAGCAATTGAGGTGTAGCGGTTGGTGAGGGAGTTCCAGGAGCTCCAGCAAACCACCGAGACTGTGGCGGAGATCACCGCCAAGTTTCAGGAGCGAGTATTGTTGATCCCACAGTATGCTACCGATGAGGACATGCGAGGACAAGATATCATTCCATGTTGAGGGATGATATTCTGGATTTTGTGAGCTTTACAGGGTGCAAGACCCTAAATTAGATGGTGGAGAAGGCCCGTGAGCGGGAGATGGAGCTGGACTTCCGCACCAAGCGGAAGCCATAGCAAAAACAGGCAGCGGTAGGTCAGGCTAAAAAGCCTAAGACCTCAGATACTTCCAGTATGGGCGAGCAGGGCCGGTGCCGGTGTGCCAAGTGCGGTAAACCGCATAGTGGGGCTTGTCGGATAGCAGGCTCAGGATGCTACACATGTGGCCAGTCGGTTCACTTGAGTGGGGATTGCCCCAAGAAGGGCCTGATATGTTTCCACTGCAACCAGACTGGCCATTAAAATGCCAATTGTCCGAGGTTGCAGGGAGGAGGAGGAGCAGTGGCGGCGCCTGCGCCCGTCACGATGAGGATTATAGATGGCCGCCCTGCGAAGGCGGATGCTCCAGCGATGAAGAGTCGCTCATTTCAGTTCAGCATTCGAGAGGTGAGTCTTCTCACCATACCAATGGATCTACGGCACCAAGGCCGGCCCATTTTATGATATGTGGTACACTAGCTGTAGTAGAGATATGTGGTATGATAGTTAGCTTTATGCTAAGTGGTATGCTAGTGATTATATGATATTTGCATGGAAGACCCTGGGGGAGCCCATGGTAGTCGGATAGAAGACCATGTGGGGGAGCCAATGGCACACTGGAGTAAGACCCTCGAGGGAGTCCACGGCATCCTTATATGTTTATGTATGAGTTATGTAGTATGATAGATACTTCTATGTATATGATATGCTAGTTGATTATTATGTTATTGCATGGAAGACCCCGGGGGAGCCCGTGGCAGTTGGATATAAGACCACGTGGGGGAGCCCGGGCATTCCTAGGTAAATACCATGGGGGAGCCCATGGCATGAAGGTATAAGACCCTGGGAGGAGCCCACGACATCCTTATATGTTAGTATGCACGACTTATGTGATATATATAGCTTTTATAGCTAATATGATATGTGTTATGTGGATTGTGTGTGGGGTATGCTCTGGGGGACTCAATAAGCATTAGCTTACAGTTTGTGGATTTGTTTCAGGTACATCTGAGCCCAAGGGCAAGGGAAAGGCTTGATGGCGCGACGTGCACTCTCTCACAGGCGTTTATGGGACACTCTGATGTTTTGGAATAAAATTGTTATTATTACTAAATTGAAAACAATTGTATTTGGGGATTTTATGGTTTGTGGCGAATATTTGGTTTATTAAAAATGAAAATTTTCTTTTGAAAAATTGGGTTGTTACAAATTTTATATTTTACATTTACTAATGTAATTTTTATTTGGTTTAATGAAAAATTTATTTAGTTTTATAAAAAGATTGTGTTTTTATTAAAATTATGTAATTTAAATAAATAAATAAATAAAATTATATAGATGATGTGGAGTTGTTGGTATTTTCTAATGTGAGTAAAACTAGTTTGGATGTTGGGATGTCGTGAAACTGATGTGTCGTTGAGGTGACACACTTTTTAAGTAAGGACCTTATGGACCACTCCTTATAGCGTTATGAATAATTCTTAATCTTTTTAGATTAATGAGTTAACAATAAAATATTATGAATTTTTTTAATAAAAAACAACCATTCGTTGAGTATAAAAGTATATCAAACCCCTATGAAGTTTTACCATTAGCAGATTGTCTCCATTGTGTTGGTTTATATTGTATTTTTCGTATTGTATAGTGTAGGGACCTCATTGTAACTTTCATATATATAAATATATTGCAATACAACGCCTCCAATCAAGTAGGCTTTTTTCCACAATTAACATGGTATTAAGTAGGGTTTTTAACCCATCTTTGTGTTAGTCGCCTGCCTCATCCCTCTCTCCGGAACATTTTTTCCTTTCCCTCTTTTGGTCGGACTTCCCTTACACGACACCTTCATATACTGTGTCGCCACAAGTTCTCATCTGTTAGCGTTTTTAGAGTTGCCTCGTCGATCTCAACCTCACGTCGTCGATCAGTCGCAACCTTACTGTCGTTGATTAGTCTTGTCGTTGATCAACCCTGTCGGACGCATTTAGACTGGTTGATCCTCCAGCCCTTGGTGTTTCTGCTACCGTTCTCCCCTTTTGTTAATCACTAATGTTGGGTCCTAGTTCTTCCTCTACTTCGTCTCCTTCTAAACTCAGCCTTGTGTGCACACTTACAAATGTGTACAATCAGTTTAGTTTCAAATTGGATGTTAACGGGTCTAGGTACAAACTTTGGTGACAAGTTTTCTCCAACATGTGTCGTAGTTAGGGTTTTAAACGAACTGAAAATTTAGCGAACCATTCGGCGGTAAGTTTGTTTATGTTCGTTTATTTAATAAACGAACGAACATGAACACAAATTCTTGTTCATTTAGTTAAACAAACGAACAAGAACAATGGTCTCATTCATTCATTTATGTTCGTGAACGTTCGTTTATGTTGTTCGTTTACGTTCGTTTATGTTTGTTCGTTTAACTTTATTTATGTTCATATATGTTTAATTGTTTTTTAATATATTACTATATTATATGTTTGTTTATGTTCGTACTAGATGTGAGACGCATGTATTACACGGATTTATAGTGAAAAAAATGAAATTGTAACATTAAGCAAATTTTTAAGTAATAATTTTACATATATACAAAGTATTTGATGAATAAATATGTATTTAAACGCAAAGTAATAAAAATTGGTAATTGGTAATGACATATTGAAAAGAATTGTTACGACTAACTGTGAAATGTGAATCAAAAAACATTTTTATGCCATATCACTAATTTAAACTTAAATATGTGATATTTGAAACATAAAGGAATGAAACTGATATATAGCTTTTATTCTGCAATTTAATGAATGAATACTTTATATATATATATATATATATATATATATATATATATATATATATATATAGAGAGAGAGAGAGAGAGAGAGAGAGACAGACAGACAGAAAGGATCAAATGAGAACACCTAAAAGGTTGAGAACGCGAGAAGAGTTCTGAACCAATCAATATATAAGGGAATATAAGTAATTATATATTTTAATTAAATTAAAATAAAATAAAATTCAATCAAATTCCCTTAAATTTAGGATCAGTTACCAAAAAAAAGAAATATTCGATTTTTTATTTTTCTTATTATTGGAATATAAAAAACATTTTTACCAAAATTTAATCAAATAATGAAAAAAATCAATTTTTTTCTCCTATTTCACGTTTTTTTTTTCTTCAAAAAAAAAAAGAATAGAAATCCAACCCCAAATCAATACATTTATATTCACAAATGATTTTTTTTTCAAAAAATCTGAAACTACTCCAAGCACAAATGATTACATATCAATTTACAAGTAATCGAATTCCTTTTTTAATCAACTGAAAATAAAAAGAATACATCTAATCATACATAAATACACTCATTAACACATGATTACACTGTTATTCACAAATGAATACATTGCTATTAACAAATGAATACATTGCTATTAACAAATGAGTATATTCACAAATGAATAAATGAATACCTCTAATGATAAATAAATACATTCATGAATGAATGAACTGATATTCACAGATGAATACAATGTTATACATAAATAAATACACATTCTGAATTTATGGAGTATATTGTCGACTGACTTGGAATCGGGATGGTCAATTAAAAAGTTAAAATTGGATTTGTGGACTTTTTGGTTCGAATGTCTCACTTGTGAATGTAATCAGAAACGAGGTCTCGGAATCGTAACTCATATTTGCAATCGGAATCGAGCCTATGTTTGGAAAGCTTGGATTCAGGTATTGACATAGATTCGCAATCGGGAGTGTGATGTTCGGAACAAATGAAATTGGGATTGAAAACTATTTCACCTGCGAACGATCGGAGCTTGATAATCTGGGCTCAGACTCATTTTTCCCACGAACATCAAAGTTAAAATCAGATTCGGAACCGACTATTCACTGTTGGGATGTTCGTAGTTTGAAATTGATTCGGAGCTTCATATTCGGGGATTGACTTTAATTCGCACTGAAATTATTGACTCAGAGCGAAACATCTCATAGTCGGTGTTTCAATTGTACTCGGAATCGGGGTTCTTGTCGGCTCAAAATCGGAATGAGATGTTGATTGCCTAACATTCGTAACTGTGTGCTCGGAACGAAGGTCTGCTCGGAGTTAATTGCATTTTGGATTCAGAGCTCATGTTGTGTTTCACGAGTAGTTTTGAGTCTGTGTTCGCTTATCATGGGCAATTGGGGAAGAAGACTACCGATTTACACACGACGATTAGGTCAAGAGAGGCAGAGAGTAATTATAGGAGTTTACAAAATTAGGGTAATGCTTATTTACTTTAATAGCCTTTATAATTTTCTTTAATTTAAAAATTAAAATTTAAATGTATTAATAATTAGAAAATTAACAATTAATAATAGCCACATATCTTAAAAATTAGATGGTCCAGATCTGTTCTCGCGTTCTCAACCTTTTAGGTGTTCTCATTTGATCCTACTCCTATATATATATATATATATATATATATATATATATATATATATATATATATATATATATATATATATATATATATATACTAATAAATACCTTACATGTTACCTTACATATATAATGTTAAATGTGGAATTTAAATTTAATGAAATGAAAAATACAACAAAATGACAAGTGGAAAATAGAAAATTCAAAAAATCTCAGAAAATGCCATGTGTCTAAATGAATGAGAAAATGACATGTGGCAAAAAGATTTTGATTTATTAGGGTGGATATGTTCAATTGTGTTTGCTTATCTTCGTTTGTTTATGTTCGTTTAGCATGTTCACAGACATAAATAAACGAACATGAACATGGCAGGGTAATTTGTTAAACAAACGAACATGAACAAGAAATCTCGTTCATATATCCGTTCGTGTTCGTTTGTTTGTCCAGCTAACTTAAACACACGAACATGAATAAGCGCTTGTTCATGTTCGTTTGGATCTTTTACAGCCCTAGTCGTGGTACTTTGAGTTATGGTCGTATTTCAGGAAAATCGACCCCTACCGGTGATGATGATGATGAATGGTACTCGGTCGATGCTCGTATCAAATCTTGGTTCTATAGCACGTGTGATCTAAGCTTGCTTCAAATCATCTCTAGTGAAGATTGCACTGCTAAAGATTTATGGGATAAGTTGGATGAGTTCTTTAGAAACAAAAAAAGAATGTCTTGTATGTTGCAATTGCAGGATCAATTTTGGAATACAAAGAAAGGTATGAGTTCAATAATGGAGTTTTATCACACACTCAAAAACCTTGCGGATGATCTCAAGCACGTCGAGTCTCCAACCACCGAGATTGAGTTGGTAATGCAAATATTGAGGCAATTACTGCCCTCATATCACAACATTTTCGATGTCATATGTAACACCGCAAAATTTTCAAACTTTAAAATGCTATGGTTTTAAAAAAAAATCATACGAGTATTAACCCACATTTAACAAAAACCGGTCCCACAAAATACATTTATGATTAAATCATTAGGTGTTACCATTAAGTATCATACAAACCATAGCAAGCAAATAAGAATTACATTAATACAATAAATAAGGAACTTAAGAAGTTCCACTCCATTCTCTATATCTTGACTTCTAACTTTCATCTATCATTCTCTCTCCTTAACTCTAACCTGAGATACATGGCATTAAAAGAGATACGTAAGACAATAATGTCTCGTGAGCTTCGTTGGTTTGTGACCCAAAACATTTATCACATTTTCATCAAAAACATTTCATCTTTGCAAAACATAGTTTTAGACCATAAAACATTTTCAAGGATTTTTAAGGAAAACTCTTTTCATACATATCATAAATATCATTTCATATCTTATCATTTCATTTCAAAAGACATCTTTCTACATTTCTTTCTCTTTTTTCAAGGGCTAATTTCGGTATTAAACGGTTGCCAGATTTTATACTTATGGTATCCCCAAGTCTAGACCAAGGTGGAAAGAACAAATCAATCCACAAATGGATCATGCTAACTAGGACATCTACTTTGCGAAGGGGAGGCACCACCCCAATAGATTCCTCTAGACTTCTTATGAGGCATCATGACCCGTGTAACTTTCATTCATTCTTTACTTTCTTTTCCTTTTTACTTTCTTCTTAGCTTTCACTTTTCACCTTAAAAATACTCGTATCATCATTTACAATATTATAGTTATTAGGAAGATATACTTTGAAAAGACACATTTCACATATCAAACATTTGTTCTTCCGAGACATTCTTATTTTTAAAACATTCTTTCAAAACATTATTTTGAAAAAAATTTAACACTTTCATTTCAAAACATTTCATATATCAAAGCATCGCATTTCATTATCATAAAATTATTCTTCCATGTACCCCCAAAGTGGGAAAATGTCAACACGTACTCACCTCAATCACACGTAAGTTAGCTAGTCCTCTTCTAGTTCCTTTCCTTAGAGCAACACTCTCAATCATCACTTATATAACATGGACATAAGTCATTAAAATGACCAAAATACCCCTCATATGTTCCATTACTAAATTTTATTTCTTTACTATTCCTCATCTAAAAATATGAATGTAGGCAAAAATTGTGCGTATATTTGAGTCTGTATGCAAAAGTTACGCAAAATTTATTTGGCATTGATCATCTAATTACACGGCCCGTTTAATGATTTGCCTTTCCATTACATGACTGTGTAATGAGGTATGCACACACAAAAATCTCAAATTTTCTCAATATAACAACACCCTACAGTGCATAATTCTTGAAGACCATTTTCCCATTCACTTTGTACCATTTGTTTAGGTTCTCACACATGATTAGGAGGTGTTTTATCATCCTAAAACACCCCACTTAATTCATTAAGTGATCATTGAAATCATTTAAGACCATATTGGTTCTTAAATTCCATAAGAATGGTTAAGTAGCCAACTGTTCAATTGACCATTCCAAAACTCACAAGGTTTATTCCCAACTTATTGAATACTCATATGTAAGTTGTCAAGCATATAAAACCACCACTAATATCATTGCAAATGCCCAATCTAACTATGAAATCTTTAATCCATTCCATGTTCGAAAATTGCCCTTGGGACATAACAATCAGTAGAGCCAGAGCTTTGCTAGCATTGCTTCATGTTTATGTTTCACTATCATCCCTAGGCTGTCAATTCATGTTCATGAATATCATTCACTTCTTATATATGATTCATTATGTAATTATCAATAGATTTCCTAAAATGCCCTTATAGTCAATATTCCATACATTCATCTAAATATCATTCAAGCCTTCATGTTTTTGAATCCAAATCATTCAAAAAGTATCCATCCATGACTATGAACTTCCTTTACTCATCAAATACTTCAACTACACTGGATTCCATTTATTTCATCATGTTGTCTCCAAATCCATTTCAATCCAAGCATATACATGATTCTACAATCATGGATGAGTTCGAGCACTTTAATTGGATTTATTGTTGTCAAACATCATTTAGGTCACAGAATCTAATCCAATTTCATCATCAATTACAATATCACCAATTTGGGTTTTCTAAGGTTCATGAGGGTTTTCACCTAAATCTTCAAATCCATCAATGTGATGATTGGATTGAGATTGGGATCATCAAAACCACTCAATGGAGGTTAGAAAACCAAACCCTAATCATTTTATCTGATCTAATTCGACATTGGGGTTCAACCCACTTCACAAACTCGATTTCTAAGCTAAATAGAGGAGAATTTATACCTAGAAAACCCTTTTGGTTCTTTTTTCCTTTGCTTGGATGCTCAAATCGTGCCTTGTATCAAACCATACGAGCCATAGAGGTGAAAATCGCCATTAGAGAAGGTTGTGGAGCTTAAATTTGTTCTTCCTCCATAAGGGAAGAGTGGGTGCATCTTATTTCTCACATTTTCACATTTGGTCCCTCTAATTCATGCATTTTGTCGATTTTTACCATTACTCAATTTTTTTTTCACATTGGAATAAAATATTGATATAACAAGTTCTCATCCATACATTACATAAGTGTGGTAGTCCTTTCCACTAACTGAGTCAACCCTTTGCTCAACACACTTTTCCAGTTTGGCACTTTTGGCCCTTTAACTTTTAAAATGTTATTATTTTCACTTCTAGCTTTCCGAATTTCACACCACTAAGGATATGACTAATCCTTGATGATTTGTTTATATATATCATTTTTCATTAATTACTTTATTAATTTAAGAAAATAGTCTTAAATTTTAGGATGTTACATCATTACCCAATCCAAATTGTTTCTCTCCTTCCTTGAGGCAAAAAACATGCTCTTATTGCATGAGTCTCATGAAGCTGCTTCTGACTCCATGATCGATCCCACTGTTACCCAAATTTCGGCCCTTTAGTCTTCGTCTAACTTCTTGGGAAAATCAAAAAATCGATGGACCAAGAACCAGAGCAATGGGAAAAATACATCAAAAAAATTAGTGCACGACATCTCCAACGATCAACAACAAAAATTTTTGGGAATCTTGGGAAACACACATGTTTCTCAACCACCTGCTGATGTCGGCTTTGGACATGCTGGCTATGCCTCACCGTAGTTGCTAACTAGAGGATACCTCCCATATGTTGCATATCAACAACCTTAGCACCAGCAACCGCTACCTTCGTCGCTTCATCCGAGCTATGTATGGTCTCCATCCCGAGGTACCTCCTCCTGCTGATCCAAAGTCAGTAGGTGCCTATACCGCGAGATCCTTTTGCCTACGGGGACATCACTGCAACCCCTACCTCCACAAACATCTACCTTCTCGCATCAACAGTTCCTTCGGTGGTCATACTTAGTCAACTTCACAATAAATCATAGGTTTAACCTCAGTTAAAGCTATCGGGGAGTTTGAATTTTTAATTAGTACGGTCATTTGGTATGATATTTTATTTGCTATTAATATAACTAGTAAAAAGTTGCAAAATAAATATATGACTGTTGATGCCACCATTAATCAATTAAAAAGTATAATAACATTCTTTAAGAAATATAGAAACAAAGGGTTTGTTGTTAGTATAGATATTTTATCTGCTATTAATTTGGTATGATATTTTTTTTGCTATAGACATAAGAATTCCAATTTTTTTAGTTCATTTAGCTTAGCCTAATACATGTCACTTTGTTATGCAGACCATCTCATCTCATGATATCACTCATCAAAGCTTTTTGTGGGATGCAAGTGATTTTTAGCTCATTACTTTAGTTATTTGAGGGTAAGTGAACCAACTAGAATGATTTATTGTAATCCATGAAACAAAACATACAAATTGCAATAAAAAAAATTCAAATAAGTTTTGTAAAGTCACTTTAAAATGGTTCAAATGTATTGATTTTTAATTTTGGTTCAATTTTGCAAACAATCGACGACTTCCAACCCCCGCAAAGCGGGTAATCTTCACTAGTTCTTTAAGAAATAACATTCATTTCGTATGATATTTTATTTGCTATATTAATATGGTTAGTAAAAAGCCTCAAAATAAATCTATGACTATTGATGCCACCATTAATCAATGAAAAAGTATAATAACATTTTTTTAAGAAATATAGAAACGAAGGATTTGCCGTTTGATAAATCTGTTGCATTTTATATGGATGTTGAACCTAATTTTTCAATAAGACGTCAAATTATTAAAAAAATACAATTTGATGATATTAATAATGAAGATGAATTACAATCACCTGAAATCTTTTATAATTGAGTATTTTATTGTTGTCGTTGATATGAAACTGTTTTATTAGAATGTAGATTTGAACGATCAACAACTTTTGAAAATATTTTTGGTTTTTTGTATGATTCAAAAAAAATTAAAATCATTAAATGATGTTGAGCTTCAAAAGAGTTGTAGTAATTTTTCAAAACAAATTTCTCATAATAACTTGTGTGATGTGGATTTAAATAATTTGATTTTGGAACTTAAAGCGTTGCAAATTACTTTGTCAAATGTGTTTATGTATGCATTTGAAATCTTAGAGTTTGTTAAAGAAGAAGATTGTTATCCAAATGTTTTCATTGCATACCAAATCTTATGAACTCTACATGTCACTGTAGCATCATCGGAAAAAAGTTTTTCAATGTCAGAAGTTATTGAAAAACTATTTGAGATCATCAATATCACAAGAAAAACTAAATGGTTTGGTTATGTTATGCATTGAGAAAGATATGTTGGACAATATTGACCTTCATACTATTATTAATGATTTTTAGTTGTTAGGTTGTTTGCCTCGTGGGACCTATCTCAAGCCTTTTTCCTTTCCATAGGCGGGGAGTCCCCAACTTGCTATTATATTATTAAAAAAACATCATAAATGGTCCCTGTGGTTTCCCAAAATCTAATGTTTAGTCCCTGTGGTTTAAAAACCTCATAGATGGTCCCTGTGCTTTCAAAACTTTTGACAGTTGGTCCTTATCCTTCACACCGTTAGAACCCCACCGTTAACTCTTATTTCATTAAAATAATAGAAGGGCAAATCGGTCTTTTCACCTGTGCCCTCTTCTTTATTGAGGGAAATGATTATGTCACTGTCTTCTTCACGTCAACTCCCAAACACTCTTCATCTCCCAAGAGTACAGTGACTTCGTCTTCAACAGATCACTCTCATCCAAGAAACGAAATTGGGGTTTAGGGTTTACACAACACTTAAGGACAATGGTTCTTTCAATATGGTGTTTACGTGAAAAAAAATGCAGGCTTGAAGGACTTGCAATCGAGATACGGTAAGATTTTTCATAAAAAAAAAGCTTCAGTTTTTTGTTTTCCTTGAATGTATTCGTGAAGACAAATCAACTTCTTTACCCTTTCTATTTTTGTGTTTGCAGATGGATATGATAACTATTTCACGTTGAAGATACACTATAGTGGTGTCTTCACCAAGTCACCTGGAAGGAAATACGTCGATGGTACTGTATCATACGTAGATGACGTTGACACTGATTTATTTTCAGTCCATGAACTCGATGACATGGTTCGAGAATTAGGTTACAAAGGTGAACAAACTCTTTACTACCATTTATGTATCCCTGAATTTCCCTTAGACTACGGGTTATTGCCTTTAGGTAATGACCAAGATGTTCTTAAATTGGTTTCGTATGTCCCTAAACACAGACTTGTAAAGGTCTATATTGAAATTGGTCAGACTAGGGTAGCTAGTTATTTTAAGTCTCCTTCCAAAGTTGTTATTGAGGAACTGGAACCTAAGAGTGTGTCACCGGAACTTAATATAAAAAAACCTTGTAGAAGAGAAGTAGGATCGTGTAGTAAAAAGCTTGAGTTAGACCACGCTGCCAACCATGTTGTTGACCAGTCACAGGTAATAGATATGGATGAAAGTCAGGATCATTCAAAGACTATTGTTCCATATGTTATGTCTCAAGTTAGCCAACGAAGTAATGTCATTGATGTGAATGAATGAGTGATCATGGGCCACATAGATGAAGTGTGTAAGGGTAATTTAGGCAATCTTGCAGAGGAACCAATTTGTGAAGATATTGATGGACAATAAAGTGTAAGACTCGATGAATTTGAAGCATTTGCATATGATTATTCAACTTATGCTGACTTTGATGCTGAGTACAATATACCAAATGGTGAAGACAATCAAGTAGAAATGGAAATTCTAGAGGGCATGGTAAGTGATGATAGTGGAGATGCTTTCTATAGTCAGAATGTAGATGGTTCTGATTATAGTGGAGATGATTCTGATGATAGTGACTACATTGTACATGATTCTAACTTGCAATTTGATGTGGATGTAGACATGAGCGAATTCCAAAGTGTCGTGGATGTAGATGAACATGGAATTTTAAACAAGCAACCCGAAAGTATAGGGAATGACATAGTTGATGAAGAGTTGGAAGTTATTCAAAGTGATGATTATCAGTATGTAGGATTTTATGAAGATGAAAGGACAAAAATGCTTAAGGAGTTGAGTAGGTCAACTCCATGCTCACATGGGGAGATCCATTTAAAACCATATAGGGTGGGTCAGTGTTTCAAAACAAAGAAGGAAGTTGTAGACTACATGCATTCACATGTTGTAAATACACGGAGGTCCCTATACTTAGCAAAAAATGATAAAATCAGGATAAGGGTAAGATGTGGAGGTGTTGTGGGCCAATCTACTGAAACAGTTCAATGTGGTGGGCCATCAACTAGAAGTAAGGTAAAGTGCAAGGGACAATCTACTGAAACAGTTGAATGTGGTGGGCCATCAACTAGAAGTAAGGTAAAGTGCAAGGGCAAAAATGTGATTAGTAAAAAAGGAAAATGTCCTTGGGCAGTCCATATCTCAAGGCCAGATGAGAATAAGGATTGGTTGGTGAAAATAGTACACGATGTCTATAAATGTTTGCAGACAAGATCAGTTAAAGCTTGTACATCCAAATATTTAGCAAACTTAATTGTTCCACAAATTCAGAGTAACCCTAAAATTACAATCAAAGCTTTACACGAGGAGCTGTGTAAGAAGTTGGAGCTTGGTATGTAAGTTCAAAAGGTTGCTAGGGCAAAGCAAATGGCTGAACGTGTGATTAGTGGGGACTACCAACTTCAATATGGGTATCTGAGGGATTATGCTTTGGAACTGCTAATCCTGGTTCAACTGTTAGGATAGATGTGTATCCTGAACCATGCCTGTCGACTACTACAAGAACTTTTAGAAGAATATATATATGTCTAGGTGCATTGAAGTTGGGATTCAAAGTTGGGTTAAGGGATTTCCTGGGAGTTGATGGTACATTCTTGAAAGGCCCATATCCTGGGCAGGTACTAACTGCTGTGGGTCTAGACTCAAATAATGGAATATACCCTGTAGCATATGCAGTGGTAGAGGCTGAAACAACTAGTTCTTGGACCTGGTTCATGGAACTGTTAGGAGAAGACTTGGAATTGGGAGCAAATTCAAATTTTACCTTCATTTCTGATAGACAAAAGATATGTATGACCTAGTTATTTCTCATGATAGTGTACCTTACTTTCTATTTTTATAAATGAAACTGACTATATCTGCATTTGTTAAGGGGATAATACCAGCAGTTGCAAAGGTATTCCCCAATGCAGAACATAGGTTTTGTTTGAGGCATATTCAGGAGAATTTGAAGAAACAATGGAAAGGAAAAAAGTTGAGTGACTTGGTTTGGGAATGTGGTAGAGCAACAACATTAAATCACTTTAAATATGCAATGGATGAGTTGAAGAAAATGAATGATGAAGCTCATTCTTGGTTGTGTAAGATTCCTGCAGAGACATGGTCTAAATCTCACTTCAGTGGTATGTCATTAAGAAGTTGTTGAGTTTTATGTTTTAATATAAAATTTGTAATTTCTCCTTATGAATATGTTTTTCACAGGTAGGGCACACACTGATTGTTTGTTGAATAATCTTTGTGAGGTATTCAATGGTAAGATAGAGGAAGTTAGGGATAAACCAATCATCACCTGCTTAGAGTATATTAGAGAGTATCTCATGAAGAGATTGTGTGTTGTGCAAAAAGAAATAGATAAGTGTCAAGGGGAACTAAGTAATACTGCAACTATAATTTTAGAGGAGATTAAGACTCAAGCAGCAAAGTATGTAGCTAAGTATAATGGGGCAGGAAAGTACCAAGTTGCAAGCACATGGCAGGATCAGTATGTGGTGAACCTAAATGAAAGAAGTTGCACTTGTAGGTTCTGGGAGATTACAGGTTTCCCATGTAGGCATGCTGTTTCTGCTATATGGAACAAAATTGAAAATGGAGAAGATGCCCCTGATGTTGAGGATTGGGTCCATCCTTGCTATAAGTTATCAACATGGAGAGCCATGTATCTGAACAAAATTGATCCAATAAATGGTCATTCAATGTGGCCAAAAAGTGATTGTCCATTCACTTTAACTCCACCAAAACATCACACACAGGTTGTTATGTCAACAAGGCTAGATATGTACTTTTAATGTCAGCATGTATGTTTATGTTTTAAATACAATAAATGCATATGTGTAGGTTGGGAGGCCAAAAAAGAAGAGAATGAGAGGTGTTGATGAGCCCAACAGCCAAACCACTAAATTGAGCAGGAAATTTCTTGCAGTCACATGTTCAAAGTGTCATAACAAGGGGCACAATTCCAGAACATGTAAAAGGCAGAGAGGCATTGGTGAAGTTGGATCAAAGGGGAAGACACAGGGAAAGGGGAAGACACAGGCAAAGGGGAAGACACAAGGAAAGGGAAAGGGGGTTGGAAATTCTGTTAAGTAGTTAGTTGGATGTTTGGGTAGTTAGGTCTTTTGAAACTGAAATTATGGTTTGTTTGTTTAAATTATGGTAATTAGGTCTTTTGTAATGTTTGTATGGGTTAAGACCTTCTATCAGTAAGTATGTTGAAACTAAGTCTCATGTTTAAACACAGACTTGTAATGATTTTATCAACATTTTGCTTATGAATTACCCTCTCCAAACCTTTCTCAAAAAGATACATGTACAACAATGTAGATTTGAAATACCATTCCTAACCATTTGCAAGATGCAGTTATAACAATGTATCATACGAAAATGCACATCAAAACCACTGATTTATAACAAAATACATAATCATCATTTCCATTAACTTAATTTGTTACACTTCATACAACAAAATGAAACCAAAAATACCCATTCCATCACAATCCAAAAACCCCTGAACTAGTTAGATGCGTACAAAAGAAACCAAAAACCCCCATCCTATTACCATCCAGATCCTTCAACCACCTTACTGGTTAAAATAAAACCAAAAAAAAACATCCATGAACAGAACAACATGAGCTGGTAGTTCCAGAGTTCTGCACTAGCAATCGCAACCCTCTCTTCCAATCGATTCTTTGATCTTATCAAACCTGGAATCACCACCAATGCCCTAGCACACATTGGAGGGTCAACCCACCTTACGAAGCCACATCTTGCACAATTCAAAAATTGCCTTCCTGGGTTACGATCCGTCCATGAGGTCAACTTCGTTGTTTCCATTCCACATCTACAAATCGCCATCTTCGACACTCGCAGAATTCGTTTTGAAATTGGATGCACAGTAGAGTGAGAGTAGAAGAGGGTGGGTGCGAGAAGGGTTTTTCAAAATATCAGACATGCATTTGTTTATAAAGAAGAGGGCACAGGTGAAAAGACCGATTTGCCCTTGTATCATTTTAATGAAATAAGAGTTAACGGTGGGGTTCTAACGGTGTGAGGGATAAGGACCAACTGTCAAAAGTTTTGAAAACACAGAGACCATCTATGAGGTTTTTAAACCACGGGGACTAAACATCGGATTTTGGGAAACCACAGGGACCATTTATGATGTTTTTTCTTATTTTTAATTAATAAAATTTTCGAAGGTACCACACTCCTTTACTAAAAAATATTACTGCCAACGGCCTCATTTTTTATTTCGCCCAAGGCCCCAATCGACTTGGAATGGTCGTGCCGCCGATGCTTCAACAACAAGTTACATGGATATCCGTATCCATAATAATCTATTTTTGAATTTGAATTAATCCTTATTTATTATTTATGTCGGAGACTTTAGAATTATTTCCTTTTATCAAACTTTTCCCAAACAATAAAAAAAAAGTTTTATGCATTTATAAGCTTAAAGAAAAAGAACATTTTAATGTTGCATTATTAAATTAGTCGTCAATCAAGCTAATCTAATTTGGTTGTTTGGCGGATTTTGTACAATTTACACACTTAAACGTGACATTTTTTTAGACCATCCTTCTGCCACATGACATTCTCTACGGTGCTTCTATCTATTTTCTCCCGCCCAATTCATCAATCGATATCAAATTTGTAATCAATTTTGTATCCGTAAACTTCAGCTGCCGAATTTGGTGCAAGTTCGATGTTCATATAATTATCTTCAATCTTCAATAATCTTCAATAATATAATTATCTTCAATTTATATCATATCCCTGAAAATAAGAAAAAATTTTGAATTAATTTTTATTATACCAAATATAACTCTAATACAAAAGGAAACTAAAAATCTATACAAAACTAAAATGCACCAAATTCAAAATTTTCGAAATTTAAATCCCAAATAATCAAGTCGAAGATTAAATGCATACACGATCCACGATCCATTATTTTGCTTATCAGTTTTGTTTGCAAACATTAAATATTCGTATACCTCGTCTAATCCAATTTAATGTTTCTTATTTGAAGTTTGAATTTAGTCCCTATACTTAGGTGTTGTTTGTTTTTAAAGAGGTAAAATGTATGCAGTCTGTTGTCTACAAGAAAAAGACTGTTTGTTTTTTAAAGTCTGTAGACTGTTAAAATAATTAAAAAGATTACAACTTTAGCATAAAAAAATATTATTACCATTAAGTGGGATATTAAGATCCCATATCTAAATTGTTTAAGATCACATAATCTTAATAACCATGATCTTATATGTTGTTTTTACAATACATTTCTAAATAAAACAATTAAATGATGCACATGAAATCAAAAATCATGTTTAACCAAACCAACTTTTACAAAGTTAGAGCATCCACATCGAGGACTTGCAAAGACAATTGCAATGCCACTTCATCTCAAATTGATGCCACGTACCATTTGGTCTTTCAGCTTTTGAAAGGCTTGCAACTTTGATTTATATTACTTTTTTAATCAAATGACATTAACTAAATATTAAAACCAATTATATATATATATATATATATATATATATATATATATATATCTTAATTGCAAATGTATTTGAATTGTTATTACAAATTTATATTTTAATTTGTATTACGTTTTATATATAAACTAATTTAGGAAAAAACAATTAAGAATTTAAAGCCCAATTGAATGTATATTTTTTTTTTTTGTTAAACTAAGATATTTTTGTTAATATATATATATATATATATATATATATATATATAAAGTAATTGTTGATGTGGTAGTGGGGACCACTTTTGAAAGATGAGTGTTATTGCACTGATGCGGGTAGTCATTGCAAAACTGATGTTGCACAATTGAAAGATTAGTAGCATTGCACTGATGTGGATGACCTTACCATCAAGGATGTAAACTTCAATGCAATATTTTTTTAACAAGTAAACTTCAAAGTATGTTTTCATTAGCAATCGGAAAACGTATTAGCAAAACCAATGGACTAATTGAATTCAAAACTACATCAAACACAATAAAAAAAAAATGATCCACCAACCAATCATCCCATGCCCACCATCAAGATCAAATAAACCAGCAAGCCAAACTCCATTCCTCTGTTGACACTGCAAGTAGTTAAAATCATGTGGGGTCAGTATATATTCAACCATTAGTTTATCTTATCTAATAAATCTAGCAAAATATTAAGTACTCCTTAATCACTTTCAATTTGAGAAACATCAAATTTGCAAAATTTACTTTAGCATTTATACAATGATCTTTCTGGAATGACGATTTAGAAAGATGTATCAACAATATAATTGCAAGTTACAGTAAAATTATGTTGGAGACTAATGAATGTGAAGAAAGATACACATACCGATGATTAAACTAATAGCTTGAACTCATGGGATTGTTAAACCCAATCAACCAATCTTCATTAATTTTCGATGAAAATCTTCATCTGATAGGAAGGAAATATATATTTTTCAACTCAATCAACAAATCTTTATTTTTCAAACACCTCAAGTCTCTCTCAAGCATTTCATCAAACATGTGGTGGGCAAATATGTAATGGTAGACTATATGAACAACTATCTTCATGTTAACCACCAATTCACCTTCAATTTCAATTTCATTCTATCCTTAAAACTCCAAAGAGAAACTGAGACACTACATTAAACATTAAAATGGGTTTTACAACAAATTGCAACATGATTTAGCATAAATTTCAGAAACTAAAAAAATAACCTATTTTCAGGAGATCCTCTGGTTCGATGGTTCGACAAGGTAGCAATAGCGCCAACCTGGAGATGTTCGACGACAAGAGGAGACGAGGCTGAAGAAAATCGGTGGTGAAAGGAGTCTTCGATTGTGAGGAGCTAGCGATGGATGTCGGCAACGACTGTAGACGTCGACGACAGGACTGTTGTGGACGACCAACGGTCTGGATGGCAATGACAACGAGAGGAGGAAGACAAACGATGAAGGACATATGGTTGAATGGTGAGAAAGAAGGGGGCGTTGATATGTCGAGAGAAATAAGATACGTATGTTTTTTTTTTTTGTTGAATAAAGTTTGCAGACCTCGGAAGACTCAAGGCCAAGTCTGTGTCATGAAGAGCTCGCCTAAATGTTTCTATGTCTGCATACTTTCGAAAAACAAACACACTGCAAGCCCTTATGTCTGCGCGTGGTCTGCACGGTGCAGATAAAAGAGGTCACGCAGATATGCAGACAAAAAACAAACAACCCCTTAGTATACCAGCATAAGTCTATGTACCTTTTTCCCAATAACTTTTTACACATGTAATTACTTTTTTTATCTTTAAATAATTATAAAAAATTATAGACAAAACTGCAAAAATTGTCCATATGGTATTTATTTTTTCTTAGGTTTAGTCAAAACCTCGATTTTTTTTGCTTTCTCGATCATTTTGAGCTAGTTTAGTTGCAGATTTGGCCCCTCAGTAAACTGAAATGACTTTAATACCCTTAAGGTATTTATTTTCTATTTTTCTTTCATTTTTTAGAATCTAATATCTTTTTTTATCTATTTAAACAATAAAAAAATAAGAGGGTCCACCTCTCTCTCTCTCTCTCTCTCTGTCTCTCTCTCCATCCACCGTCTTCCCTAATCTGGAAGAAGATACCCAAATTCAAAAAACTTTCTCATTCCACCATTTTTATTATCTTTCATCATTACCATAATAATACAGACACAGAACAAGAGAACACACAAATTAGTGAAGAGAAACACGCCTACTAAAAATGGCAGCCCCTTCCTCTTACTCTAAGTTCAATCATTGGTCTCGTTCTCTCAAGATCAGTTGTAACTCCTTATTTCTTCTGCATCAACATCGCAAGTCGATGCTCAAGATGATGATGATTGGTGGCGTGAAGGTGAAATAGTGATGTCCGATGATGATGGTAATTTTGTCATCCGATTCAATTAATGAAGGTTGAAGATGTTGGTGACTATGACGGTTCAAAGATGAATCTACGGTGGGGCTGATGTGTTTCTGTCACACCCCCAAACCGGAACGGCGGAAACATTCGGGGGCGGAGGACGTCATGTTTAGTATCACAAGACATGCATCATAGTAATCAAAGTAATAAACAACCAGTGTATTATAATTAAAGTGTTTACAAAGTATGTGTTGCACATAAGATAGATTACAAATTAAATGACAAAACAAGACATGAAGCTACTATGCTCCATCTTCTGAATCCCAGCACGTGTACCTGTCTACTAGTTACCTGAGAATACAAGTTATTTTGAAAGAGAAGATCAGCATTTAAGCTGGTGAGTTCATAAGTAATTAAGTGATGTATTAGTAAGTTGAAAGCTCTTTTAGAAAAGTTCGCCTGATCCTCAGAAGATCCTATACCTTCTGATGTGATGAAAAATAAGTATAAATGACTCTACAATCCTTTCTATAAGTACTAAATGAATATAAGTTATATAGAATACAGATCAAACAAACAATCGATTGTGTGAATCTGCCCTAAGCCTACAACCAAACAAGGAACAGGGAATGAGGCGGAAATAACACATCCCATTATTTGTTAGAACTTCATTGTATATAACTCTGGTGCATTCATTTGGTACTCACGGATTTAACTGTAATAGTTCCTTTAGTAAAAATGGTAACCACCATAGTACCTTCTATAATCACTTAGTTTACACCAGTTATATATGATCTAATATCGAACAGGTAGTTAATTGTGTGAATCTGCCCTAAGCCCACAACCAAACAAGGAACAGGAAGTAAGGCGGAAAACACACATCTAACTATCTGTCGGATATTACATATATATAACCCTGATGTATAAACTAAAGTATTATAGAATTAACCACTTAAGGTCCTTTAAGTTGTACTGGTTTAGTAAAACGGATTAAACCTTTCACTGTTAAGTTTCTAGTTTAGTTTACTCAATGTTCTATCTGAAAATATGTTTTTGTACTAGAAAACGATGTATTGAATTTGTATACTATGACCTGACTTATACCTGGTACTCCTTATGATTACTTGGTGTATACGAAATATATATAGTCAAGATCGAATAGATAGTAGACTTAGTGCATCTGCTCTAAACCCACAACCAAACAAGGAACAGGGAATGAAGCGGAAAGCACACATTCTACTATCTGTTGGACTCAATTAATATATATCCTAGATGTATCTACCGAGAAAATATAAAGTGAGCATTATAAGTCACCTTCTAACTGAATGTTTATGTTACACATTTTACTTATGTTTAATGTTTTTCCTTGTATCATACATCATGTTTGCTAACCCTGGTACGTTGTATTTGTACCTTTGTTATTGAAACCCGGTATGACGTTGTACCTCGTGTTTGATAACCTTGGTACGTTGTATTTGTACCGTTGTTTGTGCAAACCCGGAATGATATGTTATTACTTCGTATTTGTTAATCTGAGTTTTATATATGTTTATATGTTTCTTGTATCATACTTCGTGTTTGCTAACCCTGGTACGTGGTATTCGTACCTTTGTTATGGAAACGCGGTATGACGTAAGTGTCATTCTTCAAGTTTGCTAACCTCGGTACGTTGTATTTGTACCTATGTTATTGAAACCCGGTATGACGTTGTACCTCGTGTTTGCTAACCTGTGTACGTGGTATTCATACTTTGGTTTATGCAAAAACGGTATTCCTGTGTAATTTCATGATTTGTTCGTCTGTTATAGTTATAGTATGTTCCTTCTGTTATAGTATGTTCCTCTCTATACTAGTTATAGTATGAACTCTGTACTAGTTATAGTATGAACTCTCTGTACTAGTTATAGTATGAACTGAATCCCTAAACTATACCTATTATAGTTTACTAGTATGTTTGTTTGAATTGTTACTACCTTGAAATAAAGACTCATTTATCTACTAAGTTATGATTTCACTTTAAAACCGGAGTTTTATAAACCATAAAGTAACATAACTTTTAAAAGAGTTTTTGCAATGAATTGATCACTTAATAACACATAAGTAATCCTTAAAATGATGTTTATCAAAAAACATTTACACAGTTATCATTGTGTTCAACTTGTATTCCCCCTCTTAAAAGCATTTAAAACATTTAAAAGATTGATTATAGGGGTATGAACTCACCTTATGTGGGTGATTCAATTGTAGCTACGCGTAAGGATGAGAAGTTCCACGAATGAAGTCCCGAGACACAAACGAATCCTAAATGACATATAATGGCATATATTGGCATGAATATAGGGTTTAGAAGCAACTACACGCAAGGAAACACCCTCCGGGACTAGGAAACACTTGGACTAAGTGTATCAATCACATATGATTGATCAAAGGGGTGTGTACGGCCACACAAAGGTGTTTACGGCCATGATGTTTACGGTCTAGGGTGTTTACGGCCAAGGGGTTTACGGTCTAGGGAGTTTACGGTCGTAAACTCCTTGAGATCATCCTCAAATCGTTTGTTCCAGGTATTTAGGCTAATGATTCTACTAGGTAGCAAGTGTATGGAAGGAATACTCACAATTTAGAAGCCTTAAAAGGGGTTTTCGGCCACCAAGAACAAGTGTGTGTTCTTGGTGTTCTTGATGAAAGTTGATGATCTTGAAAATCTAATCAAAAGAGGTGATTCCATGGATGAATCAAGAGATGCTTACAAGGCCAAGAAGGAATAACAAGAAGGATGGATGAATTACTTACGGTTTTTGAAGATCAAGACGAAGATCCCTATGATACTTGAGAGAGAATTCAAGTGTTCTTGAGGTGAAAGTGTGAGAAATGGTGAATAATGAAGGAATCTTATATATATATATATATATATATATATATATATATATATATATATGTATATATATATATATGTATATATATATATATATATATATATATATATATATATATATATATATATGCGAGGGTTCACGGTCCGAGGGTTTACGGCCGTGAACCTCGTTTACGGTCCGAAGTCGGTTAGAGTTTACGGCCGGAGTAGTTTACGGTTGCGAGGAGTATACGGCTGCGAGGAGTGTACGGTCCGAGGAGTGTACGGCCGTAATCTCTTTGCGGCCCGAAGCGTTTGCGGTCCGAAGCGAATGAATTAGATGCGAAGTTTCTCGGTTTTCAAGCCTTTTCCTTCCAAATTCAACTGGAGATATCATCAGGATTTTAACAAATAAAGGTTATTATTATAACCCAAATAAACCCAAACAATAAAAAGGACTTTAGTTGACCTTTGTTTGACTTTGGTTGACTAGAGTTGACTTTACAAGGCAAAAACTTTGAGGTTGTCACAGTTTCCGACCAGAAGAAGGTAGAGATGAAGTCGACGTCTGTGATACGATGATGTACCCATAGTGTGCTCGACAATGTACTCTGTGTAAACGTTCTAGCGCTTTCTGTTTTCTCCTTGATGTTAACACTTCTACGTATCGTACCACGTTGAGCAAGTACATACATTGAAAGTGCTTTGATAACTAGTGTCAGTACTTTAGGTTTCGATCCTCTTTGGTACTTCTATAATCGCCTGGCATGTACAAGTTATGTATAATTAAGATGAATAAGATGGTCGACTGAGTAACTCTGCCCTAAATCCACAATCAAACAAGGAACATGAATTAAGGTGGAATTACTCACTCTAAGTCTGCAAAATCTTAGTTATGCACAACTCTAATGTATATACTAAGTCATCATAGCTTCCCTGAACGGATCTTTAGTTCTTTTGTGAATACTGTGACTTGAACAAGTTATTACAATTACTTTTAAATGTTTTCCCCAAGTTTTAATCTTATATAAATATAAATTAAATTTTAAAGTAATTTTATTTAGAAAACGTACCAAAATTTCAAAAGAGGGGTCCTTCGTTACTTATTTTTGTCAAGTCGTTAGATTCCTCCTTCTCCTCTGTCACCTCTCTCTATTGGACAGTCTTTCTTGTTATGTCCCATTTCACCACATGGATGGCATACCTGAACTATACTAACATCGGTGGTTGAAGTGATATGCTGAGTCGGAGTTCTGCAGAAGCGAACTCCTTCGTCATTTCTCTCCGTTGGACATTCTTTCCTGAAGTGTCCAAATTCGCCGCACGTGAAACATACTTGTTTTACTTGGGGGATTGGCTGTGCCGGCGCCCTGCAGAAACGGGCAGTGTGCCCCTTTCTGTTACAATTTCTACATTGTAACTCTCGGCATGCTCCGTTGTGGTGGTAGTTGCATTTGTTGCACTTTGGGAGATTTCCAGCATATCGCTTGACGGGGGTTGTAGTGGCAGATGAAGTACCAGATGTTGTGACTCTTGTTGTGACCACATGGGTAGTCAGAGGCTGTCGTCTCTTGTTAGAACCTTGAACTGACTTTTTCCCCTTTTTCTTTCGTTTCTTGTTCTTAGGTTTATAGTCTGGGGTGTCTTTGTTAACAGACATTCGCCGGTTCCCGTGATTGTTACTACGATTAGCATAATCGGCACCGTTTCCGCTTCCGCTGGCGTTATTAGCATTGAAATATGCCATGACGGCTGTCACAACAGCTGTGACCGCAGCCTGAAATGTAGCGGAGTCTATTTGCAGAATTGGTGACTCGCCTGTTGGTTGGTTTCCTTCTTGTGAAGACATGATTCTGTTGCATGGCGAAGAATGATCTCATGAGTAATGATGGTCATCACTAGATGTATCCCATCAACTTAAATGTATTTAAACAATTTTATGCTTTACTGGATTACTCTCAATGTTTCTGTCAACATTTCTGAGATATGTCCATGATAGTAAGTAGAAGTGGGTATTGTACGAGTGATATTTGAACTAAGTTATCCTTGTTTCCTAGTGTATCTGGTTCTGACTTTCATAGGGTTCTGAAAAATAATTCATAATGGAAGTCTGTATATAAGATAAACTTCATGAATCAGAAGTGGTTATCCTCGAATGAATTTCTGTGAACTGAATATCTGTTACTGGCTGCAAGATAAGTAATAATCGTAACACATAGTGTGAGTAGTGTATTCACTAACTCACTAAGTCAATTAAGGTTATTATTTATTAGTGTGACGCGTAGGATGTTTTAGTTTTTCTCTGGCTGATCCTTCTCTGAAAAATTCTCATAAATCTGTTTCTTGTTCCTCCTTGACTCTTCTGCTGACCGCTATGAGGAAGTGGTTACATCCATCTGGGTTTGTCGTGCGAGAATGGAAATGTCTAAAGAACTTATGAGTTTAAGTGTAACATTATGGAGTGATCCTTTCCAGGTCCTCCTATAATTGCGCAATGTATACAAGTTGTATATAATTTAAGATTAAATAGACCTTCGAATAAGTGATCTTACTCCAAAACCAGAACCAAACAAGGAACAGGAAGTGGAGCATAGATCACAAATTCTAAGCCTATAAAATCTCAATTATATATAAAACTTTGGAAGTACACACTCCGGAATCATAGACCTACCAGAAGGGTCTTTTAAGTTCTCACATAAGTTGTTTATAGTGCCTAAAATACTCCTATAGTATTTAATGTATTGAACTTGATATGTTTTATACTTGTTGTTGCCTTATAGTATCATAAAATACTTCCATATTATTTTAACTTTATGTTCTAATCTAGAAATCCCTTAAATAGAATTAGGTAAGTTTTAAGGCTGTTGCAACACTGCATCACTCCCAAACACATGTTGGTCACATCTCGAATGAATATAGTTGATCATGCTATATTGATTCCAGATATGATTACATAACTGTCTAGATTTGACCGCAGTGTTCAACCCTTAAATACTTTTGTTCTGTTCTTCTTGTGATACTTGTTCTAGTATGTATGTATACTTTTATAAGGTATTGCTATACCTTTAAAATATATTATTATCCAGAGCACTTCGGCTCCATTGTATTTTGTAACGACGTAAATTTTTAAACAATTTTTCATTTTTCAAACATAATAAAACTCATATAATATTCTCAAAATCTCATGTATCAAGTGTCATCACAATAAAACATATCCCAGAATCTCAACACATAATCCTCTGCCAGTGTGTACAAATCATGCCGGCGCCTTCGCGCGATCCTCGCTGGTACCTGAAACACATATCACATAACACGGTAAGCATAAATGCTTAGTGAGTTCCCCAAAATACCACATACAACACATAAGCCACTCGAGGCTATAACTCGGTATGACCCTCTGGTCAATGTGTCTCAGCGGGACCCTCCAGTCCCGTAGCTCGTTGGACCCTCCAGTCCGGTCTAGCTCGTTGGACCCTCTGGTCCGGTCTAAATCGTAGGACCCTCCGGTCCGGTCTATATAACACATAACATACATATATCACAATACACATAAACTCAAACATACACATAACACATAAGACCCTCCGGTCTGCACATAGTTACCACTCTAGGTAATGTATAGTGAGAAGACTCACCTCGGGTAATCTTGGTAAGTCTCGAACTCGAAGTACTGCTCTAGCCTCCACCTAATCACGTAAGGTAATTTACCTCTAATTAACAACGATTCAAGGCTAGACTAATCCCTTCCTATAATCTCATAGAAGGGGAAAAGACCATTTTACCCCCCCCCAATGGTCCACATGTCTAATAGTTGCTGCTCCAGCATCTCCGTCTCCGGCTCCCAAGTCAGCTCAGACCCTCTCCGATGTTGCCACTGGACCTGAACCAGGGGCACCTCTTTGTTCCTCGAAACCTTGGTCTTCCGATCCAAGATCGCGATCGGCCTCTCAATGTAATTCAGGCTCGCATCCACCTGAATATCATCTAGCGGCACTACCGTCGTCTCATCCGCTATACACTTCCTCAACTAGGATACGTGGAAGGTATCATGGATCTGACTCAACTCCTCGGGTAGCTCTAAACGGTATGCTACCTTGCCCACTCTGGCGATCACCCTGAAAGGACCAATGTATCGGGGCCCCAGCTTGCCCCTCTTCCTGAATCGTATCACTCATTTCCAAGGAGACACCTTCAGGAGTACAAGGTCTCCAACCTGGAACTCGAGTTCGGATCGCCGCCTATCCGCATAACTCTTCTGGCGGCTCTGGGCTGTCAGTAACCTCTGTCTGACCTGCTGTATCTGCTCAGTCGTCTTAAGCACTATCTCAGTGCTACCCATCACTCGCTGTCCTACCTCTCCCCAACAGATGGGAGTCCGACACCTCCTCCCATACAAAAGCTCAAAAGGAGGCATACCAATACTTGAATGGTGGCTGTTGTTGTAAGAAAACTCAGCCAAAGGTAGGTATGTGTCCCAACTTCCCCCGAAGTCCAGAACACATGCCCGAAGCATGTCCTCGAGCGTCTGAATCGTTCGCTCACTCTGGCCGTCCGTCTGTGGGTGATAAGCAGTACTGAAGTGCAATCTCGTACCCAACTCCTCATGGAACTTCTTCCAGAACCTGGAAGTGAAACGTACATCCCGGTCTGACACAATCGAGATCGGCACTCCATGCTGCGACACCACCTCTCTCACATATGTTTCTGCCAGCCTCTCCGCAGAAGAGCTCTCACTGATAGCAAGGAAGTGAGCACTCTTCGTCAGTCGGTCCACAATCACCCAAATTGCATCAACACCCCTCGCGATCCTCGGCAATTTGGTGATAAAATCCATAGAAATTTGTTCCCACTTCCACTGGGGAACCTCTAATGGCTGCAACTTGCCATGCGGACGCTGGTGCTCGGCCTTAACCCGACGACAGGTCAAGCACCTCTCTACTACCCATGCAACATCCCTCTTCATACAGGGCCACCAGTAGTCTCTCTTCAGGTCCAAATACATCTTAGTGGCCCCTGGATGGATCGAAAATCTCGATCTATGCGCCTCCTCAAACAGAGTTCTACGTGCCCCGCCCGTATACGGCACCCAAATCCGATCACGAAAGGTCATGAGCCCTCGGCTATCCGTCACAAACTCGGACACCTGTCCAATCACCCGCTCCTTTTTGCGGTTCTCCGGTCTCACAGCCTCTGCCTGGGCCTCTCGAATAGTATCCAACACCGGAGTCATTACCGTCATCCTCATACATATGTCTCGAATCGGGGCACTCTCCGCCCTACGGCTCAGAGCATCGGCTACCACGTTAGCCTTGCCCGGGTGGTACAGGATCTCACAGTCATAATCCTTTACCACATCCAACCATCTCCTTTGGCGCATATTCAGGTTGGGCTGATCCATCAGATACTTCAAACTCTTGTGGTCCGTGTATATGGTACATCGAACCCCATATAAATAATGGCGCCATATCTTGAGGGCGAACACCACTGCCCCCAACTCCAAATCGTGGGTGGGATACCTTGTCTCATGAGGCTTCAGCTGCCTGGATGCGTATGCTATCACGTGCCCTCTCTGCATAAGCACCGCACCCAACCCCGATATAGACGCATCACAATACACCACGAAATCCTCCATTCCCTCCGGAAGGGCTAACACCGGGGCTTCGCATAATCTCTAGCGAAGAGTCTCAAACGAGGTCTGCTGCTCGGGACCCCAAATAAAGGCAACACCCTTCCGGGTCAATCTGGTGAGGGGAACGGTAATCTTGGAGAAATCTCTGATAAATCTCCAATAGTAGCCGGCCAATCCCAGAAAACTCCTGATCTCGGTGGGGGATCTCGGCACCTCCCAACTCATAACAGCCTCAATCTTGGCCGGATCGACCAGTATCCCATTTTGATTAACGAGGTGCCCCAAGAACTGGACCTCTCGTAACCAGAAATCACACTTGGAGAATTTGGCATAAAGCCTCTCCGATCTCAAAACTCCAAGGACCTCCCTCAGATGCTCCTCATGCTGCTCTCTGGATCTCAAATACACTAGAATGTCGTCGATGAACACAATCACCGATCGATCCAACATCGGCCTGCATACTCAGTTCATGAGATCCATTAACGCCGCTGGTGTATTGGTGAGCCCAAAAGGCATCACCACGAACTCGTAATGCCCATAACGAGTCCTGAACGCCGTCTTCTAGATATCCTCATCACGCACCCTCATCTGGTGATATCCAGACCTCAAGTCTATCTTGGAAAACCAAGACGCTCCCTGCAACTGATCGAACAGATCGTCGATCCTCGGTAGTGGATAACGGTTCTTGACCGTCAACTTGTTCAACTCCCGGTAATTGATGCACATTCGGTGTGAACCATCCTTTTTCTTGAAAAAAAGGATTGGCGCTCCCCACGACGAGCTACTCGGTCGGATGAATCCCTTCCCCAACAGCTCCTGAAGCTGCGAGGATAACTCATGCATCTCCGGCGGCGCAAGGCGATAGGGTGCCTTGGAAATAGGCGATGTCCCCGGAACCAAATCGATGCGGAACTCCACCTGCCTCTCGGGAGGCACACCCGACAACTGCTCAGGGAAAACATCCGGAAACTCTCGCACTATCGGTACCTCACCGACAGAACTCGGCCTCTCTGCGGCAACTCGTGTATCCATCACATAGGCTACAAACACTCTACAGCCCTGTTGTAGACTCTGTCTCGCTCTGCCAGCCGAACAAAATGCTGACCTAGATCGGGTACCCTCGCCATACACCGTAAGTACTCCCCCACTAGGGTCTCGTATGGTCACCAACTGTCGCTCGCAGTCTATAACAGCTCCAAATCGGCTCAACCAGTCCATGCCCACGAGGACACATACATCCCCCATCGCAATCGGTACCAGATCTATCGGGAACTCAACACCGAAAATCTCGAGTACACATCCTCAAATCACATCAGTAACATAAACCGCTCGCTCGTCAGCTATAGAAACTTGTAGAGGTCGACTCAACACCTCTCGTCAGCCATCAAACTCTGGTGGCTTCGTGTTGCTGAATTCCCGATACAACAACGAATCACCTCCCTGTGGCCTAGCAGCGGCAACGACTGCGATGGCCGCAGCAATAGCAGCATCGGTAAGAGCAACATACCGCTCGTCAATGTCTCAATCAGCGTGGTCTTGATAGACCCAAACATCTCTAGTATCTCAGTACGAATGGCTGCTGCCACCTCATCATGAATCATCCTGCGAATCTCATCATGCTAACACCGCTGCTCTCTGGAGTGTGGCGCGTACCCAACATAATGTCTCTGAAACACATCACAAAAGAAATCAGAGACTCGCTCGAGTATACTCGCACTCGATAACTCAACCCTACTCGTTCCTTAGTATCCTAAGGATTCTTACTTGGACTGCTCATTGATCCGGTGTTTCCAGTAGTACGGGCCCTATACTACCTTCCACAACGCATTAGTATTCACCCCAAGTCCTCCTCCTAGGATCCCAGATCACAAGTACCCTATATCTCGCTGAACACATGCTACTTTCCAGTAGACCACTCATAAGCTCCTCGCTGCTACCTACTCACTCTCGAAGTAACTCATAGCAACAGTAATCTCCTAGGCTAAGGCATCACAAATCAGGCCACTCCAGTCCTAGATATGAATACCTAGCCTACTCTAGCATGCATAACATATCAAATAATATCTCATAACACATAATGTAAGGGTATTTTGGGAAATCACCGTTCGGGCGCTGGCTGATCGTACACACTACTCCGTTCTGCTTTTCTCAAAAATCTTTTACTCTTTTAGAAAAATTGTTTCTTTTATGAAAATTTTTCTCAAATCCTCAGTTTGAGTTCAGATACGCTCGAAGGTGCATCCGAATCCCTCAAACCAAGGCTCTGATACCAACTTGTAACGACGTAAATTTTTAAACAATTTTTCATTTTTCAAACATAATAAAACTCATATAATATTCTCAAAATCTCATGTATCAAGTGTCATCACAATAAAACATATCCCAGAATCTCAACACATAATCCTCTGCCAGTGTGTACAAATCATGCCGGCACCTTCCCGCGATCCTCGCTGGTACCTGAAACACATATCACATAACACGGTAAGCATAAATACTTAGTGAGTTCCCCAAAATACCACATACAACACATAAGCCACTCGAGGCTATAACTCGGTATGACCCTCTGGTCAATGTGTCTCAGCGGGACCCTCCAGTCCCGTAGCTCGTTGGACCCTCTGGTCCGGTCTAAATCGTAGGACCCTCCCGTCCGGTCTATATAACACATAACATAGATATATCACAATGCACATAAACTCAAACATACACATAACACATAAGACCCTCCGGTCTGCACATAGTTACCACTTTAGGTAATGTATAGTGAGAAGACTCACCTCGGGTAATCTTGGTAAGTCTCGAACTCAAAGTACTGCTCTAGCCTCCACCTAATCACCTAAGGTAATTTACCTCTAACTAACAACGATTCAAGGCTAGACTAATCCCTTCCTATAATCTCATAGAAGGGGAAAAGACCATTTTACCCCCCAATGGTCCACATGTCCAATAGTTGACCAATCCCTAAAAGTCAACAAAAGTCAACTCCAGTCAACGGTCCAACTTGACCAGACTCGTCGAGTACACTCGGGTGACTCGGCAAGTCCATGCGTGTCCTCTAAATCCTCATAAGGCCTCACTCGACTCGTCGAGTTAGCCTTTCATTCGACGGGTTACCACTGATCACGAATCGTGGGGCAACCCGATCCGACTCGTCGAGTCCCATCATGGACTCGGCGAGTTTCCTCCATGGCAATACTTATTTGACCTTCTGAGGTCAGATCTGTTTCTTTAACTTATAGATATGGCCTTCTAACACCCAAAAGTTACGTAAAGTTCTGAACTTAGGGCTCATGCATGGTGTATTTTGCTCTATACACCATTATGACTCCATTGAAGCTTCATAGCTTCATGGTTCCAAAGTTACTCACTCAAAGTTACTTAATCTCTGGTTCTCTGGACCTCACAAGGTCCAGATCTACAAAGCAATAAGAAAAAGGGTTTGGATGCACCCAAAACCCCATCCAAAGGGTGATACAAGCCCTAACTCAACAACCAAAGGAAATCTATTTAAACACTAGAGAGACAAGAGCTTATACCAGATCTGAAGCTTGAATGAAGATGAAGCTGATCCACCAACTCTCCTCTGAGATCCTTGCAACACTCTTGACCTTTTGGAAATCCGAATGTTACAATTCTCCCCCACTAGAATCAGACTTCACTCTCGAAGTCTCACTCTGCAAACAACTCTGGATGCTGCTCCCGCATCTCCGTCTCTGGCTCCCAAGTCAGCTCGGACCCTCTCCGATGTTGCCACTGGACCTGAACCAGGGGCACCTCTTTGTTCCTCAGAACCTTGGTCTTCCGATCCAAGATCGCGATCGGCCTCTCAATGTAATTCAGGCTCACATCCACCTGAATATCCTCTAGCGGCACTACCGCCGTCTCATCCGCTATACACTTCCTCAACTGGGATACGTGGAAGGTATCATGGATCTGACTCAACTCCTCGGGTAGCTCTAAACGGTATGCTACCTTTCCCACGCTGTTAACTGAAAGGCTCTCCCGCGAGCCTTCGGTGCCTAGGCCTTCGTTGGCCGGACCTCGGTAGCTTTAGCAGTAGGTGCAGATCCCGGTGCTGATCCCTGAAGTAGCTGTGGGCACTCGGCCTTCCAATGGCCAGTCTGGTTGCAGTGAAAGCAAACTACAAACCCCTTGGGGCAATCCCTCGCGAAATGCCCCTCCTTACCACACTTGTAGCACACCCCCGCTCTACACACCCCCTCATGGCTCTTGCTGCACTTCCCGCAAGTGCGGCCCTTCGGACCTCCAGATCTCGAATCAGCAGGCTTTACCCGCTTGGCTGCCGGCTGACACTGTACCGTCCGCCTATACCTCCTCTGAGACTCGGCCTCCTCCCTGGCCTGAGTCTCTAGCTCAATCTCCCTCTTCCGGGCATTCACCTGGAGCTCGGAAAATGTTTGGTATGTCAAGTTCGCCACGAACTCACGAATGTCCCTCCTCAGTATGCTCAGATATCGGCTCATACGTGCCTGCTTGGTAGACACGTGCTCAGGGCAAAACAATGCCCTCTCATGAAACATCCATGTAATCACAGTCACGGACTCCGTCCCCTGCTTGAGGGACAAGAACTCCTGCGCCAATCGTTTCCTCTCCACCGGAGGAACATACTCATCTCGGAACATGGTGGTGAACCTCTCCCAGGTCACCACTGTAATCTCTGCAGGAGTGAAGTCTGCCGTCACAAACTTCCACCAGTCCTTCGCTCCCAAGCGAAGCTGGTTCAGCGCGAACCGTACCCTCAGATGCTCAGGGCAAGAAGATGTGTAGAAACACCCCTCAATGTCAGAGATCCATCTCATCGCGGCTATCGGATCCTGAGTCCCATCAAACTCTGGTGGCTTCGTGTTGCTGAACTCCCGATACAGCAACGAATCACCCCCCTGTGGCCTAGCAGTGGCAACGGCTGCGGTGGCCGCATCAACAACATCATCGGTAAGAGCAGCATACCGCTCGTCAAATGTCTCAATCAGTGTGGTCTTGATAGACCCAAACATCTCTGGTATCTCAGCACGAATGGCTGCTGCCACCTCATCATGCATGTGTGTCTAAACAGTTTCAGAACTATGAAAAGGGATGTCGTAATCATAGTCTCAATTGTTTAGACCTTTTGCCATCTGCTTCAAATCTACTTGGTGGAAGTGTTTCCTCACCATCATTTTCATGAATCGGAGAGAAACCTTATGACCCTTAGATTTTATGGTGTATGTGTTCTTATCCATGTGAATCGTCAAAACCATAGTCATAAGACAAGGATAATGACAAATCCAAACTCATATGGACTGAACTTATGCAATCTTAACTTCTTGCCACCTGGCAGTACAGGGCCTGCCATTGCTTCCAAGTTGTTATGCAACCAATTGAGAACTTTCAGAACTCCTATGCAAAGCCAACTTTAACTGGAATGGGAACAGAATATGTCAACACGATAGGTTATAAACCTCAAGTCGTGTGCTAGTGAAGAACCTCAGGTTTTATTCTTGATTAGTTCTTAAAATTCTTTTTAGGATCTTTAAGACTCCCACTATCCTCTTGACATATAAGAATATCTTGCCAAATATTCAAGAGATAGTGCGGATTCTTTATCAAGACAAACACTTCACACAATTGGCCTTAGTTGGTCTTTGTTTTATCCAAAACATCACAACTTACCAATTTCAAATGTACAAGAGTAGGACACTTTTACTCTTACATTTGACAAGTGTTTTAAACCTTTCTTTAAGATATGTCACTCAAGTTACAATCTTGGAGTATGACTCTAAGAATTGTTTTGGAACGAAGTATGACTCATCTTCCTGATCTAACCATTTCAACAATTCATGACTCCTCTTCTTAGTCATAAGAATGCACTAAGATGACCTTTAGAGGACTAATTGTGATATGATTTCTAAATCATTAAGATGATCACAAACATGATACTAAAGTACTCTCCCATCTTTTCAGATTTGAGAAACTTTTATCTTTCTGCCTAATTTGATTCTTCCCCTTCGTTCTGCCATACATTGAGACTTTTCCAATGTTTCAGAATTATACTTAAACTTGTAAGTATAACCATATTTACTAAACCTTAGTAAATCAAATAGTCTTTAATGAGCTTTGTGGTGGACATGACCAGTGCACAAGAATGTGTACTCGATCCCTTTAGTCCTTCACTTGACTCACACATCCATGTGAACAAGTAATTAGTCTTGATTTTCCAATGCTTGAAAGTTCTCATTCATCATACTATTCAACTTGCATGATTCCAAGTTTCGGTCCAATTGAAACTTGGGCGATGAGGAACTTTCCTGATTTGGTAAATTTAGACACTACCACAAATGAAAGAATCAAATCCATTTTCCAATATTGCTGTCAGTGGAATCATATAAGCAACAATTTTCCACAAATGCCATTGTAAGGATACTTCAAATAAATAAAATTAAACAATTTTCTTTTATTTTAAAACTTTGCAGAAAAACTTATCCTTACAATCCACATGGAAAATTGTTGTTATCTATTCCTTAGCAATATATCATAACTTCTTAAGCAACTGCTCAAAATTCTGATGCGATCGAAATCCACCTTCGCGATCAGAATCAGCATATACTTCCTTTAAGATTTCTCTCTATTCTTTGATTCTTAAAACATCAACATGTGACCCAGTCACATCATGTAATGAGGATCTCAGAATAGAACTTAACAGAGTTAGATAATGGGCTCTACCTGATGTAGAGTCAAACTTATTGACTTTAACATCCTTAGGTAAATTTGGCAGCTTTGCAATCAACGCCCCTTCCTTTGGCAAAATAAACATATGGACCCTTTGGTAATGGGACTATCTCAGACTTAGCCTTTCTCTTTACCATTTGATCAACCGGGTTGACTATGGCCAATCCCTTTACATTGGGAAGAGAATGCTTTTTCTGGATTTCCAGTGTCACTGTCCATAAAGTTTTTGGGAAGTTGATCTTCCAATCAAATTTGCTTTACTATCGTTCCAAATCATTGCTGATTCAGCAGCACCAAGCAAATAGATATGATCATTAAGGTTCATGTCATAGTCTGTTTCATAGTAGTCCCAAAGGAACTCACTATGTGACTTAGAAAGTGATTGAACATCCAACTTTCTCAAGACTTTGACACCCAACTCTCCCGGCTTGTCAATATGTGACTTCATCTCTAAGATGTGATCACACATAGACCTTGCTTGACATTAGGGCTTGAGTGACCTTGAACTTGTGGGTTAGGGAGAATAATTGGAGGAGGTGGAGGAAGAAAAGTATGACTTCCATGAGCCAAACTCGGGAAGTCATATTCATTAGGAAAGCTTGGTTTGGGAAGATCATTGTTGTCTAAACCAGACATCAACAATGGGAGAAATTCACGTAAAGTTGATTTAAGTCCTTAATATAACACCCAATATGATATATTAAGGCTAGGGCCCAACAAACTATTTTATAACTTGGAAGAGGGATGCCGTAATCCAAGCTATAAAATATTTGAAGGTAGGTGAATGACGATTCACCAATTTCCACCAAGATAAACGAAATGTATTATTAGGTTTTAATTGGTTTTGAAACTCCTAGATTCTTTTGAGATTCATTGAACTTTTCAATGGCATGTTTCAATCTCGAGTGTGCCCTTCAGGTTTTGTGATTGGGATGCCGAGGATCACAAAACAAGGTGTGAAGTAACCATGCAAATATACTTGGTACCCTTAATATTTACCCCTCAATCGATGTGCCGGTTAACCACACACGCTCCAACGATACTATGATAAACATTAAGTTACCCTTTGCCTACCTTGTTAAGTCCAGGTTAGTGTGCCGGTTAATCACACACGCTCCACTAACAGCTTAAACAAAGTGCAAAGTGTAATTTCATGGATTAGCACCTTATTCACATTTTCCTAAGTAACTAAGATTGGGAATTTATAAGTGTTTAGTTACTTAGTATTTATCATTATACTTATAATGAAGGGAGAATTATAGTCCTTGTCATACCTGTTCGGCTAACGATCCTCCACCAGTCAAGGAAGCGGTGGGTGAGAGTGGACACCCATTAAACTGCCATTTTATAGGCAGTAACCTTATACCCCCCTTATAGACCGGCTTCGTGAATGAGGCCTACTAATGGTAAGACGACTTGCTCTTATACATATAATATATTAAACTTTTAATATTATAATAGTATAAGGGTGTATTTTAGACATTTAAAATACTTGGTGGTTTAATCTATTAATTAAACTATACTCTTAATTTAATTAAATTTAAACCATGTCATTATGGAATTATTAATTCTCTTTTAATTAAACACTTTAATTATCTATTAATAAAGTCCATAAGAGTTAATTGAATTATTCAATAAAAACATCATAATTCCAGTTATTAAATTCAAAATTAAAATCATTTAATTAATTGTTTAAGTTATGAACCCAAGAGTTTTAGAATTCAATTCTTTTTTTTATCATAAAAAAACTTTTTCCAAATTCCAAAACTTGAGGGCAAGTTTTGTAACTCTTGAAAACTTTTGGATTCCATAACTTATGGAGTTAAATACTTGTTTTATGATGAAACTTTTCATGTTCCATAACTTAAGAACAAGTTATGGAATTCTTTAAAACATTAAGACCAAGTTTTGTAACTCCATAAAAAACTTTGAATCAATTTTTTTAAAAACCTTTTCATATCCATAACTTATGGAGGTTTCAAAAAACTCTTTAGATCAAACTTTTAAAACTAATAAAATAATCATATCATTTTATTTTTTACTAAATTTGACCTAATTCAACTCATATAGCAAATGATTTAAATTTTACAAATAATTAGTTTTTCACAAAAACAAGTAATTATCTTAAAATTTGACAAACGTCATGTTTTTTTTCCTTTTTTTTTTCAACTTGAAAATAAAACATTTGCATCAATATAACAGAAAACAACCCATGGCTCTGATATCACTGTTGGGTTTTGAGCATTCTAACACGCCTATGGTGTACATGCAACCCTATAAACCTTGGATCTATGTTTTCTCTATTATACATGCAAATATTAACTATTCCAAGGTTTCATCCTAACTAGCATATTATGAAGCACCTATACTACAAAGTTCTAGTTAGATGACATACCTTTTGATGTAGCTTGATGTCTTCAAGCTTTAAGAGCTTAGCCCCAATAGTGTGGAAGCCTCAAATGGAATCACAAATCACCAAAACACCTTGGAAGAACTTGAGAGAATATGTATGCACACTAAAATCGGCCCACTCTTATTTTCACACACTTGTGCCAATTTTGTGAGCCAAGGACCCCTTTATATAATATGGAGGATTAGGGTTACATCCATGTAAACCCTAATACCCATGACCTTTCATTTACATAGGATCCATGGGTTAAAAGTGTTGGATTAATGTCTAAGTCCATAACTATAATTGGTAAGACTTGACCCGACCCGGCATGGTCCATTTGGGTTGCATGGAATCATGCATTTGGATAGACTATAATGAGAGAAATAACACTTAAGGTTGGTTAATATATTATAAGTTCTAATATATTAATAAGGTTATTTAATTAGTATTGATCAAGAATTAATTTGGAATTAATTAAGTGATCAAAAGGAGACTAATTAAATATATGGGTTGATTGTGTAAATCATTCATTCTTATATATGTGGGCTTGTGATCCAAGATTCATTATGTTGGACTAAGTCCATGGGGTGACCCATGGATACTCCATGGAGGTTAAAATCCATGGAGCATAAGGAATGGGTAAAGTTATGAGTTACATGGTGTAACCCTAATAGCCACCATATAAAAGAATCCCATGGCTCAAGAAATCGTACACTAATGTGTGAGTGTGAGGGCTAGACGACTTCAAGGAGTGTTCAAGTTTCTCTCAAGTTATTCCAAGTGTATTTGGTGTTGTGTGAACCATTTGAGGAGTCACACTTGGGGCACTAGGCACTCAAGCTTTATGAAGACATTCTACATCAAAGAGGTATGTATTCTATCTTGTTATATTTATTATTTTGTATGCTAGATTAGGATAATACCTTGGATGTTCATAATTGTATGTATAATAGAGAAAACATAGATCCAAGGTATTTAGGGTTGCATGTACACTTAGTAGTGTTAGAATGCTCAAAACCCAACAGTGGTATCAGAGACTAGGCTTGTTTTCTTGTTATACTTGCAAAAGTAGCTGAAAAATCGAGTTGGATGCATATATTCGATTGTTTTGGCTGGAATTGGACTAGGAACATTACCCTAAGATGTTTTTGGACTTATAAACTTGTTTTTGATGTGGTAATGTTCATGCTAATCCAATTTCTAAGATAATTGTCATAATTTCAAGATTTGTATTAGTTTGTATGTTCATGCTAATTTCTTGAAGATTGATGATTTGAATTATCTTGTTCTTATGAAGTTCTTAGATTAATAGAAAAGTTGTGTGAAATAGTTGTTTTCAATCCATTTTAATCTAAGAGTTGATTCCAAAGTGTGTTTTTGTAACTTGTCCTCAAGTTATATGAAAAGTCACATTTAAGAATCATAAAACTCATAAAAGTTGGCAAATGTTACAAAATGAAGAGTCTAGTTCTAATTAAATGGTTTTATGACTCCATAACTTGTCCTCAAGTTATGGAGGTTCAAGAGTCTCTTCATTAAATTAAAAAAAAAATGTAACCTTAATTAGTTCCATAAGTTACAATAAAAAAAGTTATTTTTTTTTCATTAATTAGTTTAAAGTCTTCCATAACTTGTCCTCAAGTTATGGAACTTGAAGAGTATTTTTTTTTTTTTTTTTTTTTTTTTTTTTTAAAAAAAAACTCTTTAAACTCATAAGTTATGGAATTAATTAGTTTTGAATAGTTTCAAAACTTGCCCTCAAGTTTTGGAATTTGAAAAGTTTTCACTTATGAATACTTTAATTCCAAGTTAGCCCTTAGAATTTTAAAAGTTAAAATTCAACCCTTATACTTTATAATATTATAAGTTAATAATATTTATATATATGTATAGGAGTAAAGTCAGTCTTACCGTTAGTAGGCCTCATTCACGAAGCCGGTCTATAAGGGGGGGGGGGGGGGGGGTATAAGGTTACTGCCTATAAAATGACAGTTTAATGGGTGTCCACTCTCACCCACCGCTTCCTTGACTGGTGGAGGGTCGTTAGCCGAACGGGTAGGACAAGGACTATAATTCTCCTTTCATTAAAAATATTAATGATAAATACTAAGTAACTAAACTCTTATTAATACCCAATCTTAGTTACTTAGGAAAATGTGAATTTGGTGCTAACCCATGAAATTACACTTTGCACTTTGCTTAAGTCGTTAGTGGAGCGTGTGTGGTTAACCGGCACACTAACCTGGACTTAACAAGGTAGGCAAAGGGTAACTTAATATTTATCATAGTATCGGTGGAGCGTGTGTGGTTAACCGACACACTGATTAAGGGGTAAATATTAAGGGTACCAAGTATATTTGCATGGTTATTCACACCTTGTTTTGTGATCCTCGGCATCCCAGTCACAAAACCTGAAGGGCACACTCGAGATTGAAACATGCCTTTGAACAGTTCAATGAATCTCAAAGATCTAGGACTTTTAAATCCAATTAAAACCTAATAAATTATTTCGTTTTTCATGGTGGAAATTGGTGAATTGTCATTCACCTACCTTCAAATATTTTATAGCTTGGATTACGGCATCCCTCTTCTAAGTTATAAAATAGTTTGTTGGGTCCTAGCCTTAATATTTCATATTGGGTGTCATATTAAGGACTTTAAATCAACTATCTTGAATATCTCCCAAAAAGATGTCTGGTCTAGACATTTATGATCTTCCCAAATCTCTTGAAACAAGCTTTCCTAAATGAAGATGATGTCCCATGGATATCATACTTCTTTCACCTCCTCCAATTATTCTCCCTAACCCACAAGTTCCTAAAAAGTTTAAGGTCACTCAAGCCCTATTGGCAAGGCAAGGTCTAGGTGTGATCACATCTTGGAGATGTAGTCACATATTGACAAGCCGGGAGAGTTGGGTGTCAAAGTATTGAGAAAGTTGGTGGCTCAACTACTTTCTAAGTCACATAGTGAGTTCTTTTGGGAATCCTATGAAACAGACTAAGACAAGACCCTTAATGATCTTATCTATTTGCTAAGAACAACTTCCTAAAACGCTATGGACATTGACAATGATGACATTGGATATCCAGTAAAGCTCTCTCTTCCTAATGGAAAGGGATCGGCCATAGTCAACTCGGTCGACCCAATGGTAAAGAGAGAGGCGAAGTCTGAGATAGTCCCATTATCAAGGGTCCATAGGTAACTATTGCCAAAGGAAGGGGCATTGGTTACGAAGCTGCCAAATTTACCTAAGGATGTTAAAGTCAATAAGTTTGGCTCTACTTCAGGTAAAGTCCATTGTCTAACTCTATTAAGTACATGCTGATTCTGATCGCGAAGATGGATTTCAATCGCATGGTTCGGTGATCAGAATTTTGGGCTATTACTTAAGAGTTATGATATTTATATTGCTTAGGAATAGATAACAACAAGGTTTTCATATGGATTGTAAGGATAAGTTTTTCTGCAAAGTTTTAAAATAAAAGAAAAAGGTTTTGATTTTATTTATTTTAAGTATCCTTACAATGGCATTTGTGAAAAGTTGCTGCTTATAAGATTCCATTGATAGCAATATTGGAAAAATGGATTTGATTCTTTCGGTTGTGGTAGTGTCTAATATTACCAAATAAGGAAAGATTCTCATCACCCAAGGTTCAATTGGACCGAAACTTGGAATCATGCAAGTTGTATAGTATGATGAATGAGAACTTTCAGCTTTGAAAATTAAGACTAATTCCTTATGTGAATAAGGAAAGGACTAAGGGATCGAGTACACATTCTTGTGCACTGGTCAAGTCCACCACAAAAGATCAAGAAGACTATTCGTCATGATTTACTTAAGTTCAGTAAATATGGTTATACTTATAAGTTTAAGTATAAGTCTATAGCATTGGAGAAGTTTCAATGTGAGACAGAACGAATAAGAAGAATCAAAGTATGGCAGAAAGATAAAAGTTTCTCAAATCTGAAAAGATGGGAGAGTACTTTAGTATCATGTTTATGATCATCTTAATGGTTAAGATACCATATCACAATTGGTCCTCTAAAGTCATCTTAGTGCATTCTTATGACTAAGAAGAGGAGTCATGAATTGTTGAAATGGTTAAATCAAAAAGATGAGTCATACTTCGTTCCAAAACAATTCTTAGAGTCATACTCCAAGATTGTAACTTGAGTGACATATCTTAAAGAAAGGTTTAAAACACTTGTCAAATGTAAGAGTAAAAGGTTATCTACTCTTGTACATTTGAAATTGGTAAGTTGTGATGTTTTGGATAAAACAGAGACCAACTTAGGCCAATTGTGTAAAGTGTTAGTCTTGATAAAGAATCCGCACTATCTCTTGAATATTTGACAAGGGAGTCTTATATGTCAAGAGGACAGTGGGAGTCTTAAAGCTCTTGAAAGTTTCAAGACTTAATCAAGAATAAAACCTAAAGTCCTTCACTAGCACACGACTTGAGGTTTATAACCTATCGTGTTGAAATTTTTGTGCCTATTCAAGTTGGCTTTGCATAGGAGTTCTGAGAGTTCTCAATTGGTTGCATAACTACTTGGAAGCAATGGCAGGCACCTGAGCTGCCAAATGGCAAGAATTTAAGATTGCACAAGTTTAATCAATATGAGTTTGGATTTGTCATTATCCTTGTCTTGTGACTATGGTTTTGACGATTCACATGGATAAGAACACATACACCATAAAATCTAAGGGTCATAAGGTTTCTCTCCGATTCATGAAAATGATGGTGAGGAAACACTTCCACCAAGTAGATTTGAAGCAGATGACAAAAGGTCTAAACAAATGAGACTATGATTACGGCATCCCTTTTCATAGTTCTGAAATTGTTTAGACACACATGCATGCTATCTAAGGAAAGGTGTATGATTTTGATAAAGTTTTATCAAAGCATCTCGTATCAGAAATCTGAACTTTGGTAAGAAAGTCAATAAAGTATTGATTTCTAGAAGTCCAGTTGATTTCTGAGTACATGTCAAAGCTAGTGGGAGCATAAGTGTTATGCTAATAATCATCATGTTAGTGGGAGCATGATAATTATTGTTAGTGTTGCAAGTTAGCAATGCTAATTATAGAAAACAAAAGTTTCAATTCGTGAGGCTGCAGGAATTGAAAAAGTTGTTTTGCTATAATTAAGGGAGAGGATATACTTTATTTCAGTTCTAAAGGCTTAGATTGAGACCTTAATCATCTTTAGTCAAGAATATATATATGAATTTCATGTTGGATTGGTTCAACTTAAGGAAATTCTATATATTGCGTTCTCAAAATTCGATTATGATTACGACATCCCTCTTCATAGTCAAATTTTGAAAACATGGCAAATAAAAATATTGTAGCAAAAGACTGGTCTAGAATCATGTCTTTATGTGAGACATCATGAATCGTGTACCATTTGCTTTGGGTACAGGATCGATTGCATGTGCTATAATATTTGTCATTTCTAAATTTTTCCAAATGCCCAAAGGCATTAAGAAGGGAAAAGGTCTAGAATTGAATATGACTAAAATGATTAAGCAATTGTCGAGGACAATCTGAGGTTTACCAAAGATTGGTTGCTCAGGGACAGTTGGAAGTATAGTGCTAATTTTGGAAGGACCATATTGACATATTCTGAAAAGAGGCATCTCTTATTCAGAAGTGATAGTCAAAATGAGAATATGGAGTTGTCTCCATAGGTGGAAGTTATCTATGTAAGATTAGAAAACTTAATGCAAGAAGCATGTCCAAAGCAATGTACTTTGAATATGAGACTTAGTTTCCATGGAGTTGATCTCCATTGGAATACCTTATAATGACTGTTGACAAGTCTTTGTGACTTTGTACATATTCATTACAGGAGGGTCAGTGCATATAAGTTTAAAATCTAAACAGATTTCGATAAATGATAGGAATTTGAAATTCTCACATTTTTCGATAAGGATTTGGGAGTGTGAAATTAGAATCATTGAAATCATGTTCAATTGGTTTATTTCACAAAGTAAGGATCATAGACAAACATAGAGTGCATACTTGGTGTATGGTAAAGCTATTGTTTAAGAAAAACATAGTGTACATGCTTGGAGCATGGGACAACTAGTGTTTTTAATTCAAGTATAAAGTTGATAAAACCGAAACAATGAATAATGAGTAATCAGTATGGTGATAAATAAAAGTGTTTATTTATATTCATAGGGTTTGATACCATATTTGATTCATTTATTCTTGTGTTTCACTTTGCATGTTTTGACTTCTAGAATAACTAAGTCGCTCTTCCTGGATGATTAAGTTATTCAAACCATCCACAGTCGGTCATATGTTGGAAGTAGATATGAATCAAGACTGTCATGGGTTGGTTTGTAGAGGTCCAAGTTGGTGGACAAAGTGGTGCTACAACACTCATGAGTGCTCATAAGTTCTGAGTATTGGATTCAACACACGCTCATTTGAATCACTTCATGGATTTTATCACGAGTGATCATGAGACGATAATATCTTATATTCTTAAAACCTAGAGATATGAGTTGTTACTATGAGTTGGTTATACATTGATTGCACGAAAACGCATTGGTAACTCGATGTTATAAAACGTGCCTTTGTGTATGATTCAACAAGTAGTAGAACAAGCCATATGAGTCGAAGTTTATCCATTCCTTTTACCTTCGGGATAAAAGCGATATCTGTGGGCCCCTCGATGATTTAAAGATGATATATGTGAGTGCTTGGCCAAGCCAGGACTGATTTGATTTGTTCAATCAGTCAGTCATCATGAATCAGAAATCGGGAAACAACAAATGGACAGAGAGAATGATTGATAATCCATGTCTCAGTCCATATGATATCTAGAATGGAGGAATATATGATCCCTTATCTAATGGACAAGTCATTGACAAAGGTCAGAGTTCATCGACAAGGTCAGAGTTCGACAGAAGCTTTTGAGAGCTACGATTGCTGATCGGTTCCTGAAGTCATACACAATAATAGTTTTAGATTTATCCAAGTGGGAGACTGTTGGATTAATGTCTAAGTCCATAACTATAATTGGTAAGACTTGACCCGACCCGGCATGGTCCATTTGGGTTGCATGGCATCATGCATTTGGATAGACTATAATGAGAGAAATAACACTTAAGGTTGGTTAATATATTATAAGTTCTAATATATTAATAAGGTTATTTAATTAGTATTGATCAAGAATTAATTTGGAATTAATTAAGTGATCAAAAGGAGACTAATTAAATATATGGTTTGATTGTGTAAATCATTCATTCTTATATATGTGGGCTTGTGATCCAAGATTCCTTATGTTGGACTAAGTCCATGGGGTGACCCATGGATACTCCATGGAGGTTAAAATCCATGGAGCATAAGGAATGGGTAAAGTTATGAGTTACATGGTGTAACCCTAATAGCCACCATATAAAAGAATCCCATGGCTCAAGAAATCGTACACTAATGTGTGAGTGTGAGGGCTAGACGACTTCAAGGAGTGTTCAAGTTTCTCTCAAGTTATTCCAAGTGTATTTGGTGTTGTGTGAACCATTTGAGGTGTCACACTTGGGGCACTAGGCACTCAAGCTTTATGAAGACATTCTACATCAAAGAGGTATGTATTCTATCTTGTTATATTTATTATTTTGTATGCTAGATTAGGATAATACATTGGATGTTCATAATTGTATGTATAATAGAGAAAACATAGATCCAAGGTATTTAGGGTTGCATGTACACTTAGGAGTGTTAGAATGCTCAAAACCCAACAAAAAGCTCCATGGACCATCCATGAAAGCTTAGCCCAACCTAAATGAACTTGGCCCATTCCATATATATAAGAGTCCATATTTAATTAGTTCTTTTTGATCACTTAATTAATTCTAAATTAATTCTTGATCAATACTAATTAAATAATATGATTCCATATTAATATATTAGAACTTATAATATATTAATTTAAATCATAAATATACTATTCTCAAAAGACTATCCATATAAATTGTGCCGGTGAAGTACAACCCAAATGGACCATGCCGGGTCGGGTCAAGTACATACCAAATATAGTTATGAACTTAGACATTAATCCAACAGCTATAACTCGGTATGACCCTCTGGTCAATGTGTATCATAGAGACCCTCCAGTCCCGTAGCTCGTTGGACCCTCCAGTCCGGTCTAGCTCGTTGGACCCTCTGGTCCGGTCTAAATCGTAGGACCCTCCGGTCCAGTCTATATAACACATAACATACATATATCACAATGCACATAAACTCAAACATACACATAACACATAAGACCCTCCGGTCTGCACATAGTTACCACTCTAGGTAATGTATAGTGAGAAGACTCACCTCGGGTAATCTTGGTAAGTCTCGAACTCGAAGTACTACTCTAGCCTCCACCTAATCACGTAAGGAAATTTACCTCTAATTAACAACGATTCAAGGCTAGACTAATCCCTTCCTATAATCTCATAGAAGGGGAAAAGACCATTTTACCCCCCAATGGTCCACATGTCCAATAGTTGACCAAACCCTAAAAGTCAATAAAAGTCAACTCTAGTCAACGGTCCAACTTGACCAGACTCGTCGAGTGCACTCGGGTGACTCGGCAAGTCCATGCGTGTCCTCTAAATCCTCATAAGGCCTCACTCGACTCGTCTAGTTAGCCTTTCATTCGACGGGTTACCACTGATCACGAATCGCGGGGCAACCCGATCCGACTCGTCGAGTCCCCTCATGGACTCGGCGAGTTTCTTCCATGGCAATACTCATTTGACCTTCTGAGGTCAGATCTGTTTCTCTAACTTATAGATCTGGCCTTCTAACACCCAAAAGTCACGTAAAGGTCTGAACTTGGGGCTCATGCATGGTGTATTTTGTTCTATACACCATTATGACTCCATTGAAGCTTCATAGCTTCATGGTTCCAAAGTTACTCACTCAAAGTTACTTACTCTCTGGTTCTCTGGACCTCACAAGGTCCAGATTTACAAAACAATAAGAAAAAGGGTTTGGATGCACCCAAAACCCCATCCAAAGGGTGATACAAGCCCTAACTCAACAACCAAAGGAAATCTATTTAAACACTAGAGAGACAAGAGCTTATACCAGATATGAAGCTTGAATGAAGATGAAGCTGATCCACCAACTCTCCTCTGAGATCCTTGCAACACTCTTGACCTTCTGGAAATCCGGATGTTACATATTTATAGTTGTATATCTTTTATAGGTTGATATTCTTAGTTCACTATAAACAATTCTCTGATACCAATCTGTCACACCCCCAAATCGGAACGACGGAAACATTCGGGGGCGGAGGACGTCATGCTTAGTATCACAAGACATGCATCATAGTAATCAAAGTAGTAAACAACCATTGTATTATTATTAAAGTGTTTACAAAGTATGTGTTGCACATAAGATAGATTACAAAAGTAAATGACAAAACAAGACATGAAGCTACTATGCTCCATCTTCTGAATCCCAGCACGTGTACCTGTCTACTAGTTACCTGAGAATACAAGTTATTTTGAAAGAGAAGATCAGAATTTAAGTTGGTGAGTTCATAAGTAATTAAGTGATGTATTAGTAAGTTGAAAGCTCTTTTAGAAAAGTTCGCCTGATCCTCAGAAGATCCTATACCTTCTGATGTGATGAAAAATAAGTATAAATGACTCTACAATCCTTTCTATGAGTACTAAATGAATATAAGTTATATAGAATACAGATCAAACAAACAATCGATTGTGTGAATCTGCCCTAAGCCCACAACCAAACAAGGAACAGGGAATAAGGCGGAAGTCACACATCCTATTGTTTGTTAGAACTTCATTGTATATAACTCTGGTGCATTCATTTGGTACTCACGGATTTAACTGTAATAGTTCCTTTAGTAAAAATGGTAACCATCATAGTACCTTCTATAATCACTTAGTTTACACCAGTTATATATGATCTAATATCGAACAGGTAGTTAATTGTGTGAATCTGCCCTAAGCCCACAACCAAATAAGGAACATGAAGTAAGGCGGAAAACACACATCTAACTATCTGTCGGATATTACATATATATAACCCTGATGTGTAAACTAAAGTATTATAGAATTAACCACTTAAGGTCCTTTAAGTTGTAGTGGTTTAATAAAATGGATTAAACCTTTCACTGTTAAGTTTCTAGTTTAGTTTACTCAATGTTCTATCTGAAAATATGTTTTTGTACTAGAAAACGATGTATTGAATTTGTATACTATGACCTGACTTATACCTAGCACTCCTTATGATTACCTGGTGTATACGAAATATATATATAGTCAAGATCGAATAGATAGTAGACTGAGTGCATCTGCTCTAAACCCACAACCAAACAAGGAACAGGGAATGAAGTGGAAAGCACACATTCTACTATCTGCTGGACTCAATTAATATATATCCTAGATGTATCTACCGAGAAAATATAAAGTTAGCGTTATAAGTCACCTTCTAACTGAATGTTTATGTTACACATTTTACTTATGTTTAATGTTTTTCCTTGTATCATACATCATGTTTGCTAACCCTGATACGTTCTATTTGTACATTTGTTATTGAAACCCGGTATGACGTTGTACCTCGTGTTTGCTAACCCTGGTACGTTGTATTTGTACCGTTGTTTGTGCAAACCCGGAATGATATGTTATTACTTCGTATTTGTTAACCTGAGTTTTATATATGTTTATATGTTTCTTGTATCATACTTTGTGTTTGCTAACCCTGGTACGTGGTATTCGTACCTTTGTTATGGAAACGCGGTATGGCGTAAGTGTCATTCTTCAAGTTTGCTAACCCTGGTACGTTGTATTTGTACCTATGTTATTGAAACCCGGTATGACGTTGTACCTCATGTTTGCTAACCCGTGTACGTGGTATTCATACTTTGGTTTATGCAAAAACGGTATTCCTATGTAATTTCATGATTTGTTCTTCTGTTATAGTTATAGTATGTTCCTTCTGTTATAGTATGTTCCTTTCTATACTAGTTATAGTATGAACTCTCTGTACTAGTTATAGTATGAACTCTCTGTACTAGTTATAGTATGAACTGAATCCCTAAACTATACCTATTATAGTTTACCAGTATGTTTGTTTGAATTGTTACTACCTTGAAATAAAGACTCATTTATCTACTAAGTTATGATTTCACTTTAAAAACGGAGTTTTATAAACCATAAAGTAACATAACTTTTAGAAGAGTTTTTGCAATGAATTGATCACTTAATAACACATAAGTAATCCTTAAAATGATGTTTATCACAAAACATTTACACAGTTATCATTGTGTTCAACTTGTATTCCCCCTCTTAAAAGCATTTAAAACATTTAAAAGATTGATTATAGGGGTATGAACTCACCTTATGTGGGTGATTCAATTGTAGCTACGCGTAAGGATGAGAAGTTCCACGAATGAAGTCCCGAGACACAAACGAATCCTAAATGACATATAATGGCATATATTGGCATGAATATAGGGTTTAGAAGCAACTACACGCAAGGAAACACCCTCCGGGACTAGGAAACACTTGGACTAAGTGTATCAATCACATATGATTGATCAAAGGGGTGTGTACGGCCACACAAAGGTGTTTACGGCCATGATGTTTACGGTCTAGGGTGTTTACGGCCAAGGGGTTTACGGTCTAGGGAGTTTACGGCCGTAAACTCCTCGAGATCATCCTCAAATCGTTTGTTCCAGGTATTTAGGCTAATGATTCTACTAGGTAGCAAGTGTATAGAAGGAATACTCACAATTTAGAAGCCTTAAAAGGGGTTTTCGGCCACCAAGAACAAGTGTGTGTTCTTGGTGAAAGTTGATGATCTTGAAAATTTAATCAAAAGAGGTGATTCCATGGATGAATCAAGAGATGCTTACAAGGCCAAGAAGGAATAACAAGAAGGATGGATGAATTACTTACGGTTTTTGAAGATCAAGCCGAAGATCCCTATGATACTTGAGAGAGAATTCAAGTGTTCTTGAGGTGAAAGTGTGAGAAATGGTGAATAATGAAGGAATCTTATATATATATATATATATATATATATATATATATATATATATATATATATGTGTGTGTGTGTGTGAGGGTTCACGGTCCGAGGTTTTACGGTCGTGAACCTCGTTTATGGTCCGAAGTTGGTTAGAGTTTACGGCCGAAGTAGTTTACGGTTGCGAGGAGTATACGGTTGCGAGGAGTGTACGGTCCGAGGAGTGTACGGCCGTAAACTCTTTGCGGCCCCAAGCGTTTGCGGTCCGAAGCGAATGAATTAGATGCGAAGTTTCTCGGTTTTCAAGCATTTTCTTTCCAAATTCAATTGGAGATATCATAAGGATTTTAACAAATAAAGGTTATTATTATAACCCAAATAAACCCAAACAATAAAAAGGACTTTAGTTGACCTTTGTTTGACTAGAGTTGACTTTACAAGGCAAAAAATTTCAGGTTGTCACAGTTTCCGACCAGAAGAAGGTAGAGATGAAGTCGACGTCTGAACAAAATCCCTCGTTCTAACCTAATCATCACCATCAGACCACCCAAACTATCACTTTCTCATCCCCCGTTCTTCGTTTCTGTTTCCGTTCGTCGAAAAAAAACCAAAGAGTGGTTGCATCGAGACCTAAGGTTTGTTTTGTTCTAAATGATTTTAACGTAAGGGAATAAATGGGTGAGATGTGAGAAGAGATCAGTGACTTTAGATTGTAGACCATCGATAGTTTTTTGAGTGTCGATTTCTTTCTTGATCAATCGATTGGGGACTTTTGATTTATGAAGTGGGTGTTCATGGATTCTTCAGTTTCTTAATCATTCAACATATGATTTCTGAAGTGGGTGCTTGTTAACAGATCTTAGGAGGAAAAATCGGTTGGTGAAAAGAAACACAAATCATTATTCAGACCATTCATCGACATATGATCCATGGATATACGATCAATTTAGTTTCCCCAAATTTCTTTAACTGGTCTCGATTTTAGGATACTTGGAGAGAGGGAGAGAGAGAGAGGGGGGGGGGTGGGCCCTCTAACTTTTTAATTATTAAAATGAATAAATAATTATTAAACTTTAAAAAATGAGTTTAAAAATAGAAAATAAATACCCAAAGGTATTAAAGTTATTTCACCGAGGGACCAAATCCGCAACGGAACTACCTCAAAAGGATTATGAAACCAAAAAAGTCGAGGTTTGAAATAAACCTTAGAAAAAATACGTACCACGGGGATCATTTTTACAATTTTGTCAAAATTATATTAGTTTACTTTCAATCATAAATACTTTTACAACTTTTTTTAACACAATAAATTATTATTATTAATTAGTTTACAAAATTTATGTTTCATCCTATAATACTACTTAGTTTACAATTTTTTGACAAAAAATTGACTGAAATGACCGGATCAGGAAAAATGAAAAAAAAAATATAAGCTTTTTTCCAAGGCAAAAAATAAATTTACGATTTAGTCCGAAAAAAAAATATAAAAAATATGGTATTTTTTGAGATTAACCCTATAATTTAATTAAAATAAATTTTACATTTCTCAAGGCTTATAAATCAGTTAAATTATAAAAACAAAACAGAGGAAGAACGCCAAATTCAAAAATCAAAACACAACAGAACTATTAAATTAAAAAAAAAATTGTCAAATGTTTTAGACAAAATTGCAAAAAATGGTCCCTGTGGTTGGCAAAATTATGTGGATTTGGTCCAAAATGAAATGTTGGTGCACCACTAGTCCAAAATTGGATCTTTTTATTATTTTTGGTCCCTATACACTTAAAATGACCTTAATGCCCCTTATATTTGTTTTTTAATTTTTTTGTATTTATATAAATGTTTTTAATTAATTTAAAATGAGAAAAATGCCCACCACCTCTCTCTCTCTCTCTCTCCCTCTCTCTCTCTCTCTGTTTGTATTTGATGAAAACTCAAGAACACAAAACTCATCTCCATCGATTGACACAACCATCACCAGCGACTGCACCACCATCACCACCGATTGACGCCACCGTTCGCCACCATTAATACCGACTGTCACGACTTTCTCTTTCATCATCTCTTTACAACTTCCACCTCCCTTCGCATGTACCCTTCCCACTTCTGGATTCAACCTCTATACTTCTCAATGCCAAAAAACACCTCTCTCTCTCTCTCCAGCGAAAAGCTTTGACCCACCAGAAGTCCTTTATCAGAACCACCAGCACCACAATCTTCTCCGACCACTTCTACCTTTTCAGAACACCACCTGCACCTCCTTCCGAAGAAAAGCTCTGAAATCCATAACTGCAACTCGAATCTTGTTGGGGGTATCGTTCACCACCACACCCATCCATTATTCGCCACATCATTTGTTCACTGCTTGCCTCCATCCATTTGCAACCACGCCTCTCCTTCTTAGATTTGAAACCCAAATATCGTCGAACCTATCATCAGATCTAGAGTTTTCAGATCTCGTTATGGCCGGAGGATTGAGATTTTTCTAGTGCAGGTTTGAACCTTTGATGGAATAAGGTTGTGCAGGTGCTGGAATGGAGCTTAATGAAATTAGGGTTAATAAGTCTTCGTCTCTTGTTTTAATCAGGTGACCCTTCGTGTGCAGGTGCTGGAATGGAGCTTCTGTCGAGAGGGATGAAGCATTTCTTTGAGACCGGTGACCCTTCGTGGGTTTTTCTTCCTCGTCTTCGACAACGATCTGAGAGACGCAAAGCAGCAGAATCGCCGACCTTGGGTCACTCGAAGAAAGAAGAACGGAGGCGGCATCTAACGATGAAACTCGAAGGGAAGGTGGACAGAAGAATGGTCCGGTGGAACAAGGCAAGCAGGTGGGGGTTCGGTGGAGTTTGCTCAACAGGAGGAGAAGAGAAGTACGAGAGATGAGGCTGTTGTCTTGGTGGCTCACCGACGCACCACCACAGCCCATGGTTCATGTCAGATAAAGATTTAGATATATATATATATATATATATATAGAGAGAGAGAGAGAGAGAGAGAGAGTGAGTGGTGAGTTTATTTTGTTTTTGTTTTTTATTTTATTATAAGAATAAGAAAATAAGTAAAAGAAAAGAAAATATAGTTATTTAAGGGGCATATTAGGCATTTTAGGTGGGATGTGGACCAAAAACACAAGAAAATACAACCATATGGACCAAAACCACACAAGGTATCCAAAATTGGACCAGTGGTGCACCAACATTTCATTTTGGACCAAAACTATATAATTTTGCCAACCACAGGGACCATTTTTGCAATTTTGTTCATATTTTATGTCAGCGTGTTCCACCCTTTTAGGTTTCCTGGCCCAGCGTGTTCCATCCGTTTTTGCAATTTTGCCAACCACAGGGACCATTTTTGCAATTTTGTTCCACAGGGACCATTTTTGCAATTTTGTTCATATTTTATGTCAGCGTGTTCCACCCTTTTAGGTTTCCTGGCCCAGCGTGTTCCATCCGTTTTAGATGGGACTAAATTTTTAAAATTAGTCGACTTAATGAATACCTGATTTTGTCCCACCAAACGCTCATTTGAAAAAGGTCCGTGTTCTGTTCCATGCAGTAGTTCTGTTCTATCTAGTATCTACTAAAGGCCGAGTTCACGGGTGGCGAAATCTAATCCGATAGTCGGCTGCCGGCGGCAGAAGAACCCTCTCTTTCTTGCATGCCATGAATTTTCCGGTATGTCCCCGCCTTAATCAAAATTTCTCTTTTTTGTAAATTTGGCGGTTGTTCACATTTTGATGACAGGAAAAGTTCAAACTTCTGGAGAAAGAAGCGGGATATCCGTCGCCGGAAGTAGTCCCCGTCTCTGTCTCTGTCTCTGTCTCTGTCTCCTGGACCGAGACCTCAGACACCGTCTCTCGCCGCTTTGAATTTCATCCCGACGGCCAACTCTCCGTTAGTATTTTTATTTATCCCCTTCCTTTACGTGTTCGACTAAATGCTACTCATAATTCCAAAAATTTATGGTTTGCTCGATTTTGGAATCTCCAATTCTTATTAAATTCTCATCACCTGCTGTAATTCCTACAATTAAGTTCAGTTGGGTGTTTCTTGAATTCCATAACGGAATCAGTTGGGTGTTTCTTCTTTAGGTGAAGGTGCTGAATGATTCAAGACCAGTTATCCACAAAATCTCCGAGTCTCTTGTCAATACTTTTCTCCCTTCGGGTTATCCATATAGGCGAGTTCATAAGACTCAGTTTCATATCGAGTTCTCTTTCTCTCAATAAACTGTTAATCAAAGTGTCATTTCTCATGAAACTAAAACCCAATGCAGTGTCAATGAAGGGTATCTTAGATACACACAATTTCGAGCATTACAACACTTCTCCAGTTCAGCATTATCTGTCTTATCAACTCAGGTCTTCTTCTGATACTTAGAAATTAGAATCATCACAAGTTCAAATTAGGGTTTATTGATTGATCTTACTCCTTTGCAGTCACTGTTATACGCTGCAGGATTAAGACCTACACCAGCACAAGCAACCGCAGCCAGTTGGGTAAGAAACAGCTTTTAACAAATTCCAATATGCAGCAATTTAACGTAAATGAACAATAACTGCTTCTGAAAACATTTAATTGATTCAATTGGTGTCAAACAGATACTTAAGGATGGTATGCAACATGTGGGAAAGCTAATGTGCAGCAAGTTAGGTGCAAGAATGGATTCTGAGCCCAAACGGTGGCGAATCTTTGGTTTGAACTTTGAATCCTTCCAATTTTTGTTTATATTATCATTAAAATTCAGTTTTAGATGGATTGATGGATCTTTTAATTTGTAGCTGATATGTTATACGACTTTGGCACTGGTTTGGAAGTTCTTTCTCCATTATGTCCACAACTGTTTCTTGAAATGGCTGGACTTGGGAATTTTGCAAAGGTAAATACTAAATACTAATTACCAAACTGGTGATTAAATCATTTTCCTTGTAAGACTTTACATTATAAAACCTTTTTTGTAATTTAACAGGGAATGGCCATAGTTGCTGCAAGGGCAACAAGATTGACAATTTATTCTGCATTTGCAAAAGAGGGAAATCTTAGTGACTTATATGCAAAAGGAGAGGCGATTTCTACTGTGTTTAATGTTCTTGGATTGGGTGCAGGGATTCAGTTAGTTTCTACAGTTTGTTCATCAATGCAAGGAAAGGTACAATCTTTTATATCTTGCAAACACACTGAAAATGTTATTCTCATTTGGGTATTCAAATCTTTAATCTTTTTTTGTTTTTTTTGTAGATGGTTGTTGGGTCTTTCCTTTCTCTAATACACGTTTACAGTACATGTGAAGAAATGCGAACTGCTCCTATCAACACATTAAATCCACAGAGAACTGCAATGATCATTGAAGATTTCATAAAGGTTGATTATTAGTCAAATATACAAACTACACACCAAAAATCTTATATTTATGATTATGATTATGATTCAGACAGGAAAGGTGTCAAGTCCTGCAGACTTGAGGAACAGGGAAGATCTTGTGTATCCAAGGAGATTGATAAAAGAAGCTGGAAATGTGAAAGTGGGGAGAGATTTGCATAAGGCTATGAAGCCTTCAAGACTTAAACAAGTGAAAGAGATTTTTCCAGATGAGAAATTTGTTTTGAGTTTTGAAAACAGGTGGACGGATATGGTGTTGGAGCAAAATGCGAGTGGTGAAGATGCATTAAGAGGGTGGTTGGTGGCGGCATATGCAAATCAGGAGGTTGAAAAGTTGGAAGATGCGTATGAAAAGATGAATATGATGATGCCTGAATTGGTGTCTCAACTAAAGGCAAAAGGGTGGCATACAGACCGTTTTTTAGATGGAACAGGTAGCCGATATGGTTGCTAGTCTTTGGTGTAGTTAGGTTTACACTTTACACATATATATGCATATATGAATTTGTTTTGTGTTTACTAACTCATGAATTAAATATTAATGTCATCAATTTATCGGGTGAATTGTAACCCACTGAATTTGGTGCACTACTGTTCATCATCACAAAAATGATTTGAGATGTTCTTATCAGACTTGATGCAGGTTCGAGCTTGGAAGCTTCAATAGAATATAATTGTTTTTTTTTCTTGGCATCCTTTCAACTAATTGTTAGGAGTGTGCATAAAAACCAAAACCAAACTAAGAACATTCATAATAGGAGCTTTTTCTGAGCTTTTTCAAATAAAAAGCTCTGAGCATTTTAATACGCTATAGGGAGATCTTTTTCAAAACCAAACTTTTTCAATTAGCTTGCTAATTAGCTAGATCTATGATTAGAGTTTTTTTTTATAATTTAATATTATTACATTCATATATCTATATATTTTGTTTTTGATTGATATTGTGGGACCATAAAAAAACTATGTGAAAAAATCATCATATAGATAGTGATTATAAAGCTTTTTGGATTTGGTGATTTAGCCATGACATGACATGGCATCAAAAGATACCAAAAAAATTTCGATTGGGTGCTCTAATAACATAATTTAACAACCAAGAGCATGAAATATTTTGGTAATTTCTTAGACCATACTTCGGAATAAGAACTCAAAGATTGAAGAAGACATTTAACTTTTGTATAAAATGGATTTAGTCTATATTGCTCGAGACGTGAAATTCACACAGCGAATGCGTAAAATATCCAACCTTAATAGCCAAAGTTTAAAAGTACGAAAACTGTCTCGCGGTGGAATAAATATAAAAGAACAATTTACACCAATGGTCCTTTAGCTTTATAGTTTTTCCCTGAAGTGGTCCTTACGAAACTTTTTTCCCTTAGATGGTCCCTAAGGAACAAACATTGCACACAAAAGGCCCCTGTGACTAACTTTGTTAACATATTATGTTAAGTTTTGTTAAATGACAAATATACCCTTTTTTTATGCATATAGATGGTCCTTCTCTCTCTCTCTCTCTCTCTCTTTCTCTCTCCCTCTCTCTCTCTCTCTCTCTCTCTCTCTCTCTCTCTCCACATATTACAACCCTCGTTTCCCTCATCGTCCTCCTCCAGTCACCACCAACTCAAACCTCCCCCTGAAATGGGTGACCACCACCAATACCTTCACCGGACTTTTTTTTACCTTCGTTAAGTCATTCGCCTTTGCCATCATATCCATCCTCGGGCCTCACTTCGACTTCCTCGGCTGCACAATCAACGACATCAGAGAATACGTTTCCCTAACAGTCGACCCCTAAGTCTAACCCGGCAGATTATCAATTGCAGACATTACCGGCGTCGATACCTCCACCAAGAGGCTTAGCGAAAACCCTCTATGGAATTGCACCGGAATCGCTGCAATCTCTGTTACGAAGATGCTCAAAATCCGATATGTGTGTGTCTCTCCCTCTCTATCTCACTCATGGCCGGTATGCCTCCCCAGTGAATCGAGCACTAGATACACCATTGTTTACCCCCTCCTTCCCAACCACCGCCTGTCTGAGAACCAAATCAAGAACCATCTACAAATTTGTACTGGATCGTCGGTAGCAACACACGAAGGGGAGGGGGAGCAAAGCAGTCGCCGATCAAGGGTTTATTTTTGGATCTGTTATGGACGGAAGAAAGGAGCGAAGAAGAAAGAGAGGCGGCTGTTGGTGGCTATTGTCGCCGTCAATGGTGGCGAGAGGGCATGCTCTGGCTGCTCCTCGTTGTTTCTTTTTTTTTCTGATCCGACAGAAAATGCGACAGACAAGGGGTCAGGACGGAACAACGATCTTTAAGGGTGTTTGGGTGGCGTTGCTCGACAGGAGGAGGAAGGAAAAGGCAGCTCCGGTGGCCGACAGCCTCTTCCTTGGCTCGTGATGAAGAAAAATGGGAAAGAAGAGAGAGAGAGAGAGAGAGAGAGAGAGAGAGAGAGAGAGAGAGAGAGAGAGAGAGAGAGAGAGAGAGAGAGAGAGAGAGAAAGAGAGAGATAAGGGCCATCTGTGTGCATAAAACGAAGGGTATATTTGTCATTTAACAAAACTTAACAGAATCTGTTAACAAAGTTAGTCACAAGGGCTTTTTGTGTGCAAGGTTTGCTCCTTAGGGACCATCTAAGGGAAAAAAGTTCCGTAAGGACCACTTCAGGGAAAAACTATAAAGCTAAAGGACCATTCGTGTAATTTGTTCAATATAAAATAAAGTAAATTACGGAAAAGGTCCCTGTGGTTTGTTTAAATTCACAATTTTGGTCCTTATTTATTAAAATTGATAGGTTGCATCCTTATAGTGTAGAGAAATTATACTATTGGTCCCTCCTTGGTTAAATGTAATAGCTTAAGTGTTATTTTTTAAAATAGTGATCATTTTTCCCTTGATCTTAAATAATAAAAAGACTAAAGTATAGGGACCAACTCAGTAAAACTTGTAACTAAAAGGACCAAATAAGTAAATCTCTAACCTAATATATCTTTCCCTCCTACTATCGGTAACAAGCAAACAACCCCCCCCCCCCTCCATCTCTGTGACTCCCTCTCCCCGCCTCTATCACTGCCGTTAACCTCCCCTGACAATTACAACCACTTCCCCACCTCTTCCAACCCAACATACCGAATCCATTGTCGATTAAAAACCCTCACCATCATAGATTGTTCCCATCCCCAATCATATACCTTCGACACGCCTTCATCTCTCTAATCGTCACTGCCACCTGCTCATGTGCTACCCACCGTCGAAATCCCCTTCCCTACCGCCAATGTTCTCTTTGTCATGTGTCACCCACTGTCGGAATCCCCTTCACACATCCCTCATCTGCTTGACACCATCGACACTTCTATCTTCCGACGCTGATAATTTCCCCCGACGCCTCCTCTTCTGATGTCTCTCCATTTTGACGTGTCCCTCTTCTGTGGAAACAATTTGATTGAACCCCTGTGAATGTTAGATGATCTAGATTAATGCCTTGGTGAGAAATCCACATCGAAAATAGCCTGCAAGTGTTTGCACAGTAAATGAAGATTATAGTTGATCAAGATTTGTTTGGATTCTAAAAAGGGTAAAATTTCCAAGATCTTTATATGTTGATGCATTGAGATAGATACAAGCTGAATCAATCAAGACTTGTCAATTTTTATAGAGTCTGATATAAGTGATAGGATGCAATGGAGATGGCTATGCATCAAATCTGAAAGACCCCTTTCACACTTAATATTAACATAAAGTCAAAACATGTTACATGCATATTCATAATTATAATTTATATTAGTGGTCTAATTACAAAAGCCTGGATACAAACTGACTAACAAGTTTTTACAAAGTTTCATAAAATACATAACTACCTAGGAATTTATAACACATATACATATATATATATATATATATATATATATATATATATATATATATATATATGTATGATAATTACAAACATAGTAGTATTGACTATTCTAAGTCTTCCAAGAAAACATGTTTACTCTGGATGCTTATCACCTGAAATAGTTAAACACTGAGAGGGATAAGCGGGTGACGCTTAGTGGGTTCAAAAATAGATACAATATAACGCTATGTCATATATATAACAATATGACAAAAACAAAAGAAACAAAGGACAACAAAGGCATATGTGTATCATATGACAGACTTTCCATATAAACAAATGATTAGATTCAAGGGTTTACAATCAATGAGATACAACAATGCAAGATCATAAACATGATATACATCATAAAAACTCCAACCCAAGTGACACAGAAAATACAATTTCTTGTTATCATATTGCTAGCATGTACAAACTTTTAGCCCTACCTAGCCTGAAGCCAATACCAAAGTGATACGAGTCATGCTCTACATGGCCAAAGGCACAAAGCCAATACCAAAGTGATACGAGACATGCTCTACATGGCCAAAGGCATGAAATCCAATATCAAGAAATAGCCACTTAAATCAATAACACAGGAAAGCACATTGCACATATAACACATAACATATAATTGTCCCTATATTGAACTCACCGTGAAATAACCGAATGTTGCGTTTTGCCGGTAGAATTTGACTAAAAACTATCAGCAATTAACGATCTTTAGCTCGGGAAAATGGCTCAAAATCAGCAATACGGGAGAGAGGGTTGCGTTTTTGTGTAAACGGAAACAAGAGGGCTGGTCCTCTATTTATAGGTCGAAAATTCGACTCTCACGTCGTGAGCCATATAAGCTCACGTCATGAGTTTATCCTGATCAGTTCGTAGGCTTGTCGCATGTGTTCTAGGCTTGAGAGGTGTCGACGGACTACCTCACGTCGTGAGTTATACTTGCTCACGTCGTGAGCTTTGTTAGATCTCGAAGTTTGTGCTCCGAACTTCAAAAATTCATATCTTTCGCATACGGGCTTCATTTTTCACGTTATTTATATCCACGCGTAGGTGAGACCGTGCTCTACAACTTTCGTTTGGACTCCATCGGCTAATTTTGACTTTATTTTTAAAATTATAATTTGTAATAGGTCGGGATAGGAAAAGTTCATTAAAAATTCATAACTTCTTCATCCGACATCCGTTTTCATCTATCTTTTTACCGTTGAACTACTATTGACGAGACCTTCGATTCTCTTTTAGGTTATGTCGGCTAAAGATTGCTCAATCCATAATTCAAATTTCGAGCTGTATATTGTTATGCCGAATCCTAGAAAAATCATAACTTCCCCATACGAAGTCAGATTTGGACGTTCTTTTTATGCACGCTTTTGGTTTAACGTATACTACGAATTTCATTTAGATCACTAAGGCTAAAAAGTATTTTATTGTAAACTCACTTTTTACGTCGTATAACGTCATGCCGGTTCTGTCGCGAAACTTTGATAGATCATAACTTTTCGCTCGGAACTCCGTTTTCGATGAGGTTTTCGCCTATACGTTTCTAACGAAATAATTTACAACTTTCAATAACATCAGTTTTACTTATTTCCAACTTAAATGTTATATTTTCCTTAATTTCGACAGTTGACTTTTTGATCGGAATCACATAAGACTTCCCATCACTTCCAATACTTTCCGAATGATTCTAAACGTAGTTTTACTTCAAATCTTATAAAAGTATCTTGTTAGAAATCAACGTTCAAAACCATATATTATTTAATAATATTCATTTTTAAACTAATAAACATACAAAACACGATTACTAAACAAGGTTATTAAGATGTATGTTATAAATACCTCCTCCTTTTGAGGATTTCGTCCCCGAAATCATAACGATTTAAATAAATGGGGATATTTCGCTCTTATCTCATTCTTATTTTCCCAAGTATAATTTGGGCCTCGATGATGTTTCCACTTAACAAGCACCAACTCCACTTCTTTATTACGTAGATCAACCGTTCTCTTGTTTATAATCTCTTCGGGCTCCTCTACATATCTTAATTTATTATCCAGTTTCACCTCGGCTAACGGAACCGTTTCATCATATATGCTCAAACATTTATGCAGATAACTCACATGAAACACATCATGAATACCTGCCAAATTTTCAGGTAATTCCAAACGATATGCTTGTTTACCAATTCTCTCAATGATTTTCAAAGGACCAAAAAATCTAGGACTCAATTTTCCTTTCTTCCCAAATCGCATAATGCATATCCATGGGGATACCTTCAGCATTACAAAATCACCCACTTGGAATTCTATGGCTCGTCTCCTCTTTTCTGCATAGGACTTTTGTCGATCATGGGCCGCTTTCATTCTTTCTCGTACAATTCGAATCTAATCAGTGGTGTCTTGAATCATTTCAGGACCACCAAGGATTTTCTGTCCTACATCACGCCAACATAATGGAGTACGGCATTTACACCCATATAGTGCTTCATATGACGGCATTTTGATTGAAGTGTGGTAACTGTTATTATATGAAAATTTGACAAGAGGTAAGTATTTGTCCCAGTTACCACCGAACTCCAAGACGCATGCACGAAGCATATCTTCGACTGTTTGGATTGTTCTCTCTGTATGACCATCTGTCTGGGGATGATAAGCTGTGCTGAGAGCAACCCGAGATCCCAATTCGTGTTGCATACTCGCCCAAAAATGAGAAGTGAAGCGAGTATCACGATCGGAAATAATCTTTAGTGGCACACCATGTCTCGCAACAATTTCATCCAAGTATACTTGTGTGTATTTCTCCATTGGAGCTGTTTCACGTATGGCAAGAAAATGTGCACTCTTAGTCATCCGGTCGATAATTACCCAAATGCTATCATTCTGCCTTGCAGTCTTTGGTAATGTGGTAATAAAATCCATGGACATCTCTTCCCATTTCCACATGGGGACACTAATACCTTCTGAAATTTCGTATGGCTTTTGGTGCTCTGCTTTGACTTGTAAGCATACTAAACATTCTTGCACGTATCTTCCGATGTCTCTCTTTAATCCAGGCCACCAATTATCAGCCCGTACATCATAGTACATTTTACTAGTACCAGGATGTATTGATAGCTTAGACTTATGGGCTTCATCTAAAATATTATGTCTTAATCCACCAATCTTTGGAATCCATAGCCGATTCTTAAATACTTTCAATCAGCATGGATCATCAAGTATAATATCAGCATAATGTACCATCCCTTCATTCTTCACATTTTCTGGCTTTAAGGCTTCTACTTGCCATTTTTCTAGCTCATCAAGAATAGTGAACTTTACTGTAGTGTGAGTAATAACATAACAAACACTATTATGATAAACCTTTCTGCTAAGTGCATCTGCAACTACATTGGCCTTTCCAGGATGATACAAGATTTCACAGTCATAGTCTTTGATCAACTTCGTGGCTTGTTGTTGTCTTATATTCAAAGTTTGCTGACTGAATATATAATTGAGACTTTTGTGGTCAATAAACAATTGACTTTTTGTACCAAAAAGATAATGTCTCCAAAGTTTTAAGGCAAATACTACTGCAGCGAGTTCGAGGTCATGAGTGGGATAATTCTTTTCATAATCTTTCAGTTGTCTTGAGGCATAGGCTATTACTCTACCACGTTGCATTAACACACAACCGAGTCCCAACCTTGAAGCATCGCTATACACGGAAAAATCATTATCACCTTCTGGGAGTGATAAGATCGGAGCATGAGTCAAAAGAACTTTTAAAGTTGAGAAAGCTTTTTCTTGGGCTTCACCCCATTCGAACTTTTCTTCCTTTCGTGTAAGACTTGTGAGAGGTACAACTATACGTGAAAAATCTTTAATAAATCTCCAGTAATACCCCGCGAGACCCAAGAAACTGCAAATTTCATAAGCATTACGGGGTGCTTCCCAATTTTGAATGGCTTCAATTTTGGTAGGATCTACTCATATACCGTCACCAAAAATCACATGGCCGAGAAATTGAATTTGGCGAAGCCAAAATTCACATTTTGAGAATTTAGCATATAGTTTCTCCTTTCGAAGAAGCTCTAATATTTCACGAATATGAATGGCATGATCAGCTTTAGACTTGGAATAGATTAGAATATCATCAATGAATACGATGACAAATTTATCGAGCATTGGACGACATACCCGATTCATCATATCCATGAATACAATAGGAGCATTAGTCAAACCGAATGGCATGACAAGGAATTCGAAATGACCATAACGATAACGGAAACCAGTCTTTGGTATATCCTGCTCGTGAACTTTCAACTGATGATAGCCAAACCTCAAATCAATCTTCGAGAAATAGCTAACACCCTGAATTTGATTAAACAGATCGTCTATGCGAGGTAGTGGATACTTGTTTTTGATAGTTACCTTATTTAGCTCGCGGTAATCAATACACATTCGCATCGACCCTTCCTTCTTCTTGACAAACAATGTTGGAGCACCCCAAGGAGAGGTACTGGGTCGAATAAAGCCCTTGTCAAGTAATTCTTGCAATTGAATCATCATTTCCTTCATCTCATCTGGTGCAAGACGATAAGGTGTCTTTGCAATCAAAGCAACACCAGACATAAGGTCAATTCGAAATTCTACTTTCCTATCCGGAGGAAGTCCAGGAAATCATCAAGGAAAACATCAGGATATTCAGTAACAACGGGAACATCATTTACAGTTTTCTTCCCCTATTTTGAGATATCAACTGTATAGGCTAGATAAGTAGAACACCCCTTCTATATAAATTTATGAGCTTTTAGGAAAGAAATTATTTTTAAGATTTTAAGTCTTTGTTCACCGTAGACATAAATAGGATTCTCCCTTTCAATAGGAATGCGTACCATCTTTCCGTAGCACAAGAGTTCTGCACGGTTCTTTGACAACTAATCCATGCCGAGAATGATATCAAAGTTGGGCAAGGAGATAGGAATCAGGTTAGCAAGAAAATTATAACCTTCAATCTCTATGACACAATCTCTATATACTTTATCAGCAATTAATGACACACTTCCCGTTGTATCTACATGAAACGGTTGGGCGAGTGCATAGCAAACAATTTGAAAAGAAGACTCAAATTCATGAGACACAAAAGAATCTGAGGCACCAGAATCAAATAAGATGTGAGCAGGTCTAGAATTGACGAGAAATGTACCAATCACAACATTCGGGTCTTCGCGTGCCTCCTCTATGGTAATCTGGAATGCACGGCCTTTAGCTTTTGGCACCTCCTCCTTTTTAGTTGGAGTACTTACCGGTTGTTGAACAGAAGCTTGACTTCCCGCCATATGGCTAGTAAGAGTAGGGCAGAAACGCTTCCTGTGGCCAGTAACACCACAAGCATAACATGTAACATTCTTCATCGGGCAAACGGGCTTCATGTGACCTGTTTCTCCACATCCATAACAGATCACCGATCCTTTTTCTATTCTGCATTGACCTTGGTGACTCTTTCCACATTTTTGGCACGATGGTGGTTGAAGAGAAAAAGATTGTGACCTACCGCGGCCACGAAAGGTATTATGAGATTGTACTTGTTTGTCAGGATCAGATCGAGTGGATTGAGCCGATGGAATAGAGGAAACATAAACAGTTCGATCGACACGTGGATGCTTTGGAACAGAAAGAGTGGCACCACGTATCCCTAACTCATGCTCGCGCTTTCGAGCATACTCAACAGCTTTATCAAATGATAGAATATCTTGATTGATCACGAAATCATGGATTTCATACCGTAATTCTTCCATGAATAACTGAATTTTATTGTCTTCAGTTGGAATATACTTTGCAGCAAACTGTGCTCTTTGATTGAATTGAGTTTCATATTCATTCACGGTTATTCCTACTTGCTTAAGTTCGAGGAACTCTTTCTCCAATATTATCCTCATGTCTAGAGGACAATACTTTCCTAGCAAGCGATTTTTGAACATCTCCCAAGATAAATTCTCCTGGTCATACTCGTTGAGAGCTTCAAATGTTGTTTCCCACCAGACCAAGGCTTCTCCGATGAGCATTGCATAAGCATAATTAGCCTTGTCTTCATTAACCACATGAGAGATACGAAATACTTTTTTTGTGTTCTGTATCCAGGTAAGAACAACAATGGGATTAAGGACACCTGAAAACTCCGTAGCACCACTACTCTTGAAAGTTTTAAATGAGGGACGTTTCGCCTTCTCTCTTGAAGATTCTCCGGTGGATTTCTCTTTACCTTTATCATTATCCTTTATGTGTTCTTCGAGAGTCTGCCGAATAACACCAGTAAATTTACCCAAGAGTCGCTCCTCACGAGGGGATACTAGAGTATCTCCTTCATCAGGATGAGGATCTCCACCCACTTCTGGTGTATGGCTACTCTCCTGCTCAGCCATTGCTCTGAAAATTTGGAGTAACATGGCACGTTAAAATATAAGAACTTATCATTACTCAACACCCCACTTAAGTATGGTTTGTATCCATATACTCACAATGAATCTCTAAATATATTGAACTTCCGACACTTTAAGTCTAAATACCAGTCTGTGGTATTTAGTTTACTTAAACTATTGCTCTGGTACCATGATTGAAAGACCCCTTTCACACTTAATATTAACATAAAGTCAAAACATGCTACATGCATATTCATAATTATAATTTACAATAGTGGTCTAATTACAAAAGCCTGGATACAAACCGACTAACAAGTTTTTACAAAGTTTCATAAAATTCATAACTACCTAGGAATTTATAACACATATACATATACATATATATATATATATATATATGTGTGTGTGTGTGTGTATGATAATTACAAACATGGCAGTATTAACTATTCTAAGTCTTCCAACAAAACATGTTTACTCTGGATGCTTATCACCTAAAATAGTTAAACACTGAGAGGGATAAGGGGGTGACGCTTAGTGAGTTCAACAATAGATACAATATAACGCTATGTCATATATATAACAATATGACAGAAACAAAAGAAACAAAGGACAACAAAGGCATATGTGTATCATATGACAGGCTTTCCGTATAAACAAATGATTAGATTCAAGGGTTTACAATCAATGAGATACAAAAATTCATGATCATAAACATGATATACATCATAAAAACTCCAACCCAAGTGGCACAGAAAATACAATTTCTGCTTATCATATTGCTAGCATATACAAGCTTTCAGCCCTACTTAGCCCGAAGCCAATACCAAAGTGATATGAGTCATGCTCTACATGGCCAAAGGCACAAAGCCAATACCAAAGTGATACGAGACATGCTCTACATGGCCAAAGGCATGAAATCCAATATCAATAAATAGCCACTTAAATCAATAACACAGGAAAGCACATTGCACATATAACACATAACATATAATTATCCCTATATTGAACTCACCGTGAAATAACCGAATGTTGCGTTTTCCCGGTAGAATTTGACTAGAAACTATCAGCAATTAACGATCGTCGGCTCGGGAAAATGGCTCAAAATCAGCAATACGGGAGAGAGGGTTGCGTTTTTGTGTAAACGGAAACAAGAGGGCTGGTCCTCTATTTATAGGTCGAAAATTCGACTCTCACGTCGTGAGCCATATAAGCTCACGTCGTGAGTTTATCCTGATCAGTTCGTAGGCTTTCCGCTTGTGTTCTAGGCTTGAGAGGCGTCGACGGACTACGTCACGTCGTGAGTTATAATTGCTCACGTCGTGAGCTTTGTTAGATCTCGAAGTTTGTGTTCCGAACTTCAAAAATTCTTATCTTTCGCATACGAGCTTTATTTTTGACGTTCTTTATATCCACTCGTAGGTGAGACTGTGCTCTACAACTTTCGTTTAGACTCCATCGGCTATTTTTGACTTTATTTTTAAAATTATAATTTTTAATAGGCCGGGACAGGAAAAGTTCATTAAAAATTCATAACTTCTTCATCCGACATCCGTTTTCATCTGTCTTTTTTCCATTGAACTACTATTGACGAGACATTCGATTCTCGTTTAGGTTGTGTCTGCTAAAGATTGCTCGATCCATAATTCAAATTTCGAGCTATATACTGTTATGCCGAATCCTAGAAAAATCATAACTTCCTCATACGAAGTCAGATTTGGACGTTCTTTTTATGCACGCTCTTGGTTTAACGTATACTAAGACTTTAATTTAGATATAAGGCTAAAAAGTATTTTATTGTAAACTCACTTTTTACGTCGTATAGCGTCGTGTCGGTTCTGTCGCGAAACTTTGATAGATCATAACTTTTCGCTCGGAACTCCGTTTTCGATGAGGTTTTCGCCTATACGTTTCTAACGAAATAATTTACAACTTTCAATAACATTAGTTTTACTTATTTCCAACTTAAATGTTATATTTTCCTTAATTTCTATTGTTGACTGTTTGATCGGAATCACATAAGACTTCCCATCACTTCCAATACTTTCCGAATGATTCTAAACATAGTTTTACTTCAAATATTATAAAACTATCTTATTAGAACTCAACGTTCAAAACCATATATTGTTTAATAATATTCGTTTTTAAACTAATAAACATACAAAACACGATAACTAAACAAGGTTATTAACGTGTATGTTACAAAATCACATAAGAATATGGTTTATGGTTTAGGTTTGTATATCAAGTTGCCTAAATTTTCATTTGGAAATTGTCTATTTTTATTAAAAATGATAACCATACTTTGTCAATTTCTTCTTCCTTCTGATCTAATTTTTGGCTTGTGTTTATACGTGAAATTGCATAAGATGTTTGGTATATAGTTTTGTCATAGGAAAAATGTGAACTTACTAAAAGGACCTTAATAGAATTCGTTGAAATTTTGGGGGTCTCAATGTACATTCGTGTAGTTATCTATTCCTAAATGCCTTATCTAAAAGAGGTGATAACAAATCAGTGCTCTTTCTCTCTTTCGTTTTTAAAACATATGAAATCTACACATATCATATTCTTTCTCATTTTCATCAAGTTTTTTGTGCCTAGAATCTTGATTGTTCCTTTAAGGATTATCCAAGCTCGAATTTCTCATAACCCATACATAAGGGAGAAATATCGATTCGGAAAGTGAACTTACACGATCCTTGAAGAATCTAGTTATTACATATTCTATTTCTACCCTGTTTCTAACAATCGAAACGATATTTCCTATTGGTGATCATGGTGGATTCTGTGAAAGACATGACTTCGAAATTCAACAAACTTGACAAGTTTGAAGGGAATGATTTCAGAAGATAGCAGAAAAAGATGCATTTATTGTTGACAACATTGAAAGTGGTGTACGTATTAACTACTCTGATTCCTGAAGAAGTAGAAGATGAAACGTTGGAACAACCTCAGAATCGCAGAAAATGTTGACAGTGCGAAGGCATTATGGAATTCCCTTGAATCAAAATACATCTATGAAGATTCTTCTAGTAAGAAGTTCTTAGTGAGTGATTTCAATAACTATAAGATGGTTGATTCAAGGCCCGTAATGGAACAATATAATGAACTCCTTCGTATCTTGGGGAAATTCACTTTACACAAGATGAATATGGATGAATCCATTGTTGTCTCGAGTGTGATTGATAAACTTCACTCTTCGTTGAAGGTTTTCAAACAAACTTTGAAACATCAAAAGGATGAATTGTCTTTGGTTCAATTTGTAACATCCCGAAAATCATGACAATTTTTTTTTTAAAACCATATCAAAATCCATAAACCAAACAAATCATAGTTTCTAAAAGTCAAAATCATAAATCAGAGTATCCCAAAATCATAGGTCAAGTAAATATCAAGGATGATTTGTACAATCACGCCTTCGCCTTACCCCTATCCTCACATGTACCTGAAACCATAACGTCAAACTGTAGGCCAAATCTTAGTGAGCTTCCCTCAAAATACCCCACACAACTCAATATATATATATATATATATATATATATATATATATATATATAAGAGAGAGAGAGAGAGAGAGAGAGAGAGAGAGAGAGAGAGAGAGAAAGACAAAAAGAGAGAGAGAGGGAGAGAGAGAGAGAGAGAGAGAGAGAGAGAGAGCTAGGTTCAAATGTGGATTGACATCTATTGTGCGGACGTGTGGAAAGAGTTATTTTGTGAGAATGACAAAAAAATTTGTTGTTTGATAATGTGAATATGTTCAATCATACATGACTATTGTCATTATCATGCATTCTCACTAATAAAATCATATATATGGTTATTATAGACTTTTTTTTATTATTCTCATTCTGTCAGAATGTTTATTGAGTCGTATTTTGTAAGAATGAAAATTAGTGAAAAACGGTACGTGAGAAAAAAAAATGAATAAGAATTAGTGAGAATGCATGAAAATAACAATATTTGTGTGAGGTTGAACGTATTCACATTACTAAACAACCTATTCTCTTACTAACCCTCATAGAATAGCAATGTGCACACGTCCGCACAATAGTTGTATATCCACATTATAACCTAGCCATATATATATAATATGCATGCTGAGTCCACAGTCATCGGACTGGATTACCCCTGAGCGCACATCATAAGTCTGGATTGCCCTCCGACCCTCAACTTATGTTTGATTTGCTCCAGAGTTTGTTGGCGTCTGCACTATGCAACACCACCTCAACCCAACCGCACTATGTCGACATATGCAAGATTTAAACATATAATCAGCAAGTACATGTAATCATACATATATACCAATTTAACAGATCACTACAGCATAACAACATCCTATATACTAGGATACATAATAAAGCCTAGTGGGCCGACATTGGTGCCTTCGACCAACGAGTACAGTGAGGAAACTCACCTAAAATTCCAAACGATAGCTGCAATGATCACTGCTTCAAATATTGGCTCAATAGGTTACCTATACAACAAACATGGACCAACATCAATCTATTACTCAAATTACTACATTTGACCTAAGGTCAAACTTGGTCAATGGTCAAAGTCAACAGCCAACGATCAATGGTCAAAATCCCCACTTCTAAGTCACACAGCAAGTCGTGACCACATCGTGACCTAATAAGATGAAACAATCGCGAATGATCATTTACACATCGTGACACCCAATCGTTCACATCGTGAGAAACGCTCTGGAGAGCTTGACGTATAAAGCTCTTAATCCTTTTAGACATGTAACCAAAACTTCCAGAATGCCTTATTTACTTCAAAGCATCATAAATATTGTGGGTTTTTAGGCATGCATGGCCAATAAATTCCTCAAACACAATCTAGGTCTAAAATGGTGAAAAATAGGGCCAAGATCTCATACAAAAGCTCAAAGTTCTATAAAACTCCATATCCATGACCTTAATCCATAAAAGGACCATGGGGTACCATAAAGTTGGCAACTTTATGAAATTCCAATACTCTCACAAAACATAACATGAAGAAAAACCATGGAATACCTAGATCTAAGTACTTGGAATCATAAAGCAATGAACTTTGAATACTCACAAGGGTCCAGAAGGTGAGAAAGGATGATAGTGAGGCTTGCAAGCTGAGATGGTGTACCAAAAGCTCTTCCTCTTCATCTTCTTTGCTAGAAATCACCACAAATGAGCTCAAAATCCACTATGGAGGATTAGGGTTTCAAGGGGGAGTGTTAGGAGGTGATGGAGGTTGAGGGTGGGCTAACCCTAGCCCTCACTTCCTTTAAATACCGGATAAATCCCCCAAAATTAAGGTTTGCCTCGCAGCCGGGTCTCACGTCGTGACCCATAGATGGTCACGTCGTGAGCCATAAAGTCATGCACATTTTCGAGAGCTCATATCACGATGTGGCATTCAGTCTTCTTGTCGTGAGCTAGGTTTAAACCCAAATTACATTAATGAATTGACGAAATGATTATCTGAAGTGGGTAATATAATTCTCCCCTACTCGAACTAGATTTTGTCCTCGAAATCCTCAACTACAAATAGATCCGGATACTGCTCACATATCTCTGACTCAGGCTCCCAGGTCCACTTGGAACCCTTCATATGATTATACTGGACCTTGACCAAAGGTAGCACCTTGTTACGCAAAGGTATTTGTCTTTCTATCCAGAATAGCCACCGGTCTCCCTAATACTATATGTCGGCCCCCGTCAGAATATGGCACATATACCCGACTGCACAGGGTCAAAAGCCCATGACTATCGGTAGAAAATCTGTCAATCTCACATCTGATCCTCTCTTATTTCCAATTCTCCTTCTTGACCCCCTCAGCCGGAGCCTCCCTGATCAAATCCAGAAGTGGGGAGTCGATGATCATCCTCAAACAGTGTCCTCAGGCAGGAGTACTACCCGCCTTACGGCTCAAAACGTCGATGACCATATTGGCCTTCCCCAGATGATAGATAATATCACAATCATAATCCTTGACTACGTCAAGCCACCTGCGCTGCCTTTTATTCAAATTCGACTGATCCATAAGATATCTCAAACTCTTGTGATCCATGTAGATGGTACATCAGACCCCATTGAGATAATGTCATAAAATCTTGAGGGGAAAAACCACTGTCCCCAACTCCAAATCATGAGTCAGATATCTAACCTCATGAGGTTTCAACTGCCTGGATGCATAAGCAATGACACTACCTTGTTGCATGAGAACTTCCCCTAAACCCGTGATCGACGCATCATAAAATACCAAAAAATCCTCAACACCCTCTGGAAGGTTAAAACTGGGGCCTCACATAACTTCCTCCTCAGAGTCTCAAATGCAGCCTGGTGCTCAGCCCCCTAACAAAAATTTGCACTCTTCTTCATGAGGTGAGTAAGAGGAACAAAAATCTTGGAGAAATCCTGAATAAATATCCGGTAATAACCAGCCAATCCCAGAAATCTTATAATCTCAGATGGGGGTTTCGAGACCTCCCACTGCATCAATGCCTCAATCTTGTCCGGATCGACTAGAATCCTATTTTGATTGACGAGGTATCCCAGAAACTGGACCTCTCATAACCAGAACTCACACTTGGAGAACTTGGCATAAAGCCTCTCTTGTATCAATACTCCAAGTAGCTCTCTATGATGCTCCTCCCTGGTCTTAGAGTAGACCAGGATATCATCAATGAAAATGATAACGGACCGGTCGAGCATTGGACTGCATTCCTGATTCATTAGATCCATGAATGCTACAGATGCGTTAGTTAGCCCAAACGGCATCACCATGAACTCGTAATGATCGTATCAAGTCTGAAACATTGTCTTCTCCATGTCCTCCTCCCTGACTATCATCTAATGGTAACCCAACCTCAAATCAATCTTGGAGAACCAAGATGGGCCCTGTAACGGATCAAAGATATCATCAATCCTAAGGAGTGGGTAACGATTCTTCACTCACAACTTGTTCAGCTCCCGGTAATCTATGCACATACAACGAGACCCATCCTTCTTCTCCACAAACAGAATCGGTGCTCCCTAGGGTTAACTGCTCAGTCAGATAAACTGCTTTCCCAACTGTTCTTGAATCCTATAGGAAAACTCTTGCATCTCTGGTGGTGCAAGGATATATGACGCCTTAATAATCGGGGCCGCACTGGGGATCAGATCGATCCTGAACTCCACCCACCTCACGGGAGGCACACCGGGTAAATCCTCCGGAAATACATATGGAAACTCCTTGACTACCGGCGCATCTGAAACAAAAACTCTCCCCTCATCCCGAGTGTCAACCATATACGTGAGATAACGCAAACACCCATATTGAAGATACTGCCGAGCCCTAGCAGCTGAACAGAAGGCTGAACCAACCTTAATACCCTCGCCATAAATAGTCAGTTCTCCCCCACTTGGGGTTCGAACTACCACCAACTGCCTCTCACAATCGATCAAGGCTCCAAATCTGCTCAACCAATCCATCCTTACAATTACGCACACATCCTCCATAGGGATGGGAATCAATTCAATCAGATAGGGCATCTTGAATATCTCCAAAGTACAATCCCGGAAAACACTCAAAGCAGAAATACCATTCTCATTGGCGATGGAAACCCACAACGGATACTCCAATTCTCCAAGAGTCACGCCAGAATCCATGCTGAAATACTGAGATACAAAGGACCGACTCACACCCGAGTCAAAAAGCACAAGAGCAGGCAAAGAATTCACTAGGTAGGTACATATAATAGTTAAAAGCATAAGCATACATGAAATAATTGAGCATAAAATAAATGAATAAATACTAGTAACAACGTTAGGCGCCGTCCTGGCCTTGCAGCGAGTAAGGGACAGTTGGCCTTCACAAGGCCAACCTAATCACAGTGGTAGCAAATCCTGGTGCTCGACAATGGGGCATGCTGACGATAATACCTAGTAATATGCCCCTCCCTGCCACATTTGTTGCACCCTGTCGCTGATCGGCATGTCCCCTTATGCGTCTTCTCGTACTTTCCACAAGTACGACCCTTCTGACCTCCAGATAGCAAATCATCCGGCTTAAACCACTTTGAAGTCGGCTATGTCTGGATCGGGGTCTGCCTCTTATCTCTCATATGGGTCTCGATCTCAATCTCCCTCCTTCAATCAAAGGACTACAGCTCGGAGAGAGAACTATACCTCTAGGTAGACACAAACTCACGGATCTCCATCTTAAGCATGCTCAAGTTACAAGACATCTGAACCTGCTCCGAAGCAGCATACTCGGGGCAGAAAAGGGATCTCTTCGTGAACATCTTGGTGATCTCCGCCACCGAATTTGTCATTTTCTTCAGCGACAGATACTCCTAAGCCAACCTCTCCCTCTCTACCAGGGGAACATACTGGGCACAAAACATATCAGTAAAGTGCTCCCAAGTCACTGTGGCCTTCTCCGCAGAAGAATAAGCACTGGTCACCAGCTTTCACCAGTCCTTCGCCCCCAAACGAAGAATTTTCAAGGCAAACTTGACATTTTGGTACTCTAGGCACAAGCAGGTGAAGAACAACCCTCCACATCAGATAGCCGCCTCATAGAAAAAATTGGGTCCTTGACCCCGTCGAACTCTGGGGGTTTCGTGTTGCTGAAGTCCCGATACTGAGCCGTCCTTTCCCCTGGACTCCCACAGCAACAATTATTGCGGTGACTACAGTAGCAGCAGCCTCATACATAGCGATGTATCACTCCTCGAAAAGCTCAATCAACACTGTCTTAATATACTTAAATCCCTTCGAGATCTCCTCCCTAATAGCCATGGTCACCTGAGTGGTGATCATCTCAAGAATGTGATCGTTAGTCAATCCTGGCCTCGTCGAGCCGCCAAATCCTGATCCAGAATCTTTAGTGATCGGTATACTAAAAATAAACAAGGAAAACATCATAATAAGATTCATAATCCAAGTACTATATTATCTCAGAACTACTCAACCCTCAGGGTTTGGGAGTTCCTTGATACGCGTACGACTCCTATGCTTCCAGTAGTACGGGCCTATACTACCTTCCACACCAACCGATATTTGTCTCAAGGGATCGTCATGGACCATCCCCCCATAAAGCCCAAACTAGGATACGCATACATACCATACCCAAACTTTGGATAGTGGCTAATCATTCCTTATGATGGCTTCCTGCAAACCATACTCACTCATGAAACTTCCACTAACACTGCAGCCGCTCATGCATGCTAATCATACATAACACTAGATTCGATAGACAGTCGAATACTTGATTCTACCCTAATCCCATAACCAAACAAGTAACATGAAATAAAGCTATATAAAAAATTCTTAGCTTATAAAATCTTAGTTATGTACAACTATGATGCACACACTAAGCAACTACAGTCATAATGTCAGCTCCATATAGCATGACAAGAAATTCTCCTAGGCTATCAGGCATCATAAATATGGCTATTCTATCATGCAATTTGTAAAGATCTCTAGCCTATAAACTAGCATGCAATTCTATCAATACACAAAAGAAGTATGTGTATCTTGGGGAACACTTTCCTTGGCTCTGGCTGATTGTACACATCACATCCTTATTGTTATTCTTTTTAGAGTTACTTTTAAAAAATATTTTGCAGATCCTTAGTTTAAGTCTGGACTCCCACAAGTGTTCATCCAATTCTCTCAAAACATGACACTGATACCAAATTGTAACATCCCGAAAATCATGACAATTTTTCTTTAAAACCATATCAAAATCCATAAATCATACAAATCATTGTTTCCAATAGTCAAAATCATAAATCAAAGTATCCAAAAATCATAGGTCAAGTAAATATCAAGGATGATGTGCATAATCATACCTTTGCCCTTCCCCTTCCTCAGATGTACATGAAACCATAAAGTCAAACTGTAAGCCAAAGCTTAGTGAGCTTCCCTCAAAATACCTCATATAACAGAACACATATATATATATATATATATATATATATATATATATACACACACACACACACATAAACATGCATGTTGGGTCCACATAAACCCAACCGCACTATGTCGACATATGCAGCAGTTAAACATATAATCAGCAAGTACAGATAATCATACAGATCTACCGATGTTACATATCACTATAGCATAGCAACGTTCTATATACCAGGATACATAACACAACCTAGTGGGCCTATATTGGTACCTTCGAACCACAAGTACAGTGAGGAAACTTACCTCAAAGTCCAAAAAATAGTTGCACTGATCACTACTCCAAATACCGGCTCTATAGGTCACCTATACAACAAACAGGGACCAAGCCTCAATCTACTATTCAAATTACTACATTTGACCTAAAGTCAAACTTGGTCAACGGTCAAAGTCAACAGTCAACGGTCAATGGTCAAAATCTCCACTTCTCAGTCACATAGCCAGTCGTCACGTCATGACCTAATAAGACGAAATAGTCGCGAATGATCATTCTCACATCGTGACACCTAAGTGTTCATGTCGTGAGAAATGCTCTGGACAACTTGATATATAAAGCTCTTAATCCTTTCAGACATGCAAAAAAAACTTCCAGAATGTATTATTTACTTCAAAACATCATAAAGATTGTGGATTTTTAGGCATGCATTGCCAATACATGCCTCAAACACAAGCTAGGTCTAAAATGGTGCAAAATAAAGCCAAAATCTCATGAAAAGCTCAAAGTTCTATAAAAAAACTAGATCTATGACCTTAATCCATAAAAGGACCTTGGGGATCCATAAAGTTGGCAACTTTATGGAATCCCAACACTCTCACAATCCATAACATGAAGAAAAACCATGGAAAACCTGGATCTAAGTAGTTGGAATCATAAAGCAATGAAATTTGAATACTCACAAAGGTCTAAAAGGTGAGAAAGGATGATGGTGAGGCTTGCAAGATGAGATGGTGTACCAAAAGCTGTTCCTCTTCTTCTTCTTTGCTAGAAATCACCACAAATGAACTTAAAATCAACTATAGAGGATTAGGGTTTCAAGATGGAGTGTTAGGAGGTGATGGAGACTGAGGGTGGGCTAACCCTAGTCCTCACTTCCTTTAAATACGGGATAAATCCCCCAAAATTAGGGTTTTCCTCGCAATCGGGTCTCACGTCATCAGTTATAATCTCATGCGTGTTTTTGAGAGCTCACTTCACGACCTGACATTCAGCGTTCACGTCGTGACCTATGTCTAAAACCCAAAATTAGATTAATGAATTGACGAAATAATTACTTGAACTGGGGGTTACACAATTGGGTAGTCACTTGCGCATAGAAGAATCTCTTCATGTGCAACAGAATGCCAAAAGTAAGGGAAAGGTTGAATATGGACATCCCTCTATTCATATGGTTTAAGACAAGAAAACAAACTCCAATAACAAAGGGAAAGGCAAGAAACGCAAGTTTGATGGACCCGACAGATCCAATAACAAAAAAGCCACAGAATTGGTCTGTTGGAGATGCCATCGAGTGGGTCATAGGAAGAATGATTGTTGTGTAAAACTAATTGACGGTGCTGGTGGAAGTGGGAAGGGAAATGGAAATGAAAATGGTGGACAAGGGTCGAAAGACCAAAGTCTACTAAAAGGAGGTCATATTTTGACTAACTTTTATAATTTTGTTAAGAATTTTGTTACACCTTATGTTTCTTACATTTCTGAATGTTATTATGTACATGATGATGATTGTGCATAGTGCATCGACTCGGGTGCAGCAACTAGTGTTTTCATGGACTGAAATTGGTTCAAGAAATTGACACCGATGGATGATGGTTTCGTGTTACATATGGGAAACAGGTCGAGGGAACCAATCTATGGAATTGGAGTTGTTAATTTAGAATTTACTTATGGAAAGTTTTTTAAACTATATGATGTAATATTAGTACCTGCTATGTGTAAGAATCTTGTTAGTGGTTCTTCTCATAATTGCCTAGGATTAAACAGGTTATGAATCAGATAGATATATTCTATCTTGATGTGGTGTGTTTATTGGATTTGGATATCTATGTAATCGCATGTTTTGTTTGAATGTAATTAATAAAATAAGTGTTGTTAATTCTGCATTTATGTCATCTTCTTCATCTTCTAAAATTAACGACTCTATGCTTTAGCATAATAGATTGGGTCATGTCAGTTTTAGAAGAAAGCATGAAATGTAAAAAAAGATGGATTAATTCCATGTTTTAATATTAACATTGAAAAGTGTAAAACTTGCATGCTTACTAAAGTAAGAAAACAACCATTTCCAAATGTTAAAAGAAATTTGGGTGTTTTGGAACTAGTTCATAGTGACTTGTGTAATTTCCACTCTATTCCATCATTGGGAAATAAGAAATATGTTGTGACATTCATTGAAAATTGTTATGTGTATTTATTACATGCCAAAGATGAAGCTTTGGAGAAATTTAAAATATACAAAATCAAAGTTGAGTTAAAATTAGGTGTTTCAATAAAATTCCTAAGAACTAATAGGGGAGGAGAATATATTTATTCCATATACTTTCAATCAGTTAGAATCATTCATGAAACAACAACACCTTACACTCCGCAACAGAATGGAATAACGGAGTGCAAAAATCAAGTTCTAAAACAAATGGTGAAGTCGATTCTCTCTTACTCAAGTTTGAGTGAGGGATTTTGGGGAGAGGCTATGTTAACAACCAACTATTTTTAATAGAGTTCCAAATAAAAGAAACAAAATAGGCCCATATGAACTTTGGTTCAAGAAAACTCCAAATCTGCGGTATTTTCGAATTTAGGGTTATAGAATTGTTATTAAGTTGCTTGAACCCAAAAGAATGAACTTAGGTGAATGTGGAATTGATTGCATCTTTATTGGATATGTTGAGCATTCCCAGGCTTATAGGTTCTATGTTACGAAACCTAATGATTTCGTGTCGGTTCACACCGTGATTAAATCGTGTGATGTGATTTTTGATGAAATGAGATTTTCATCAATGGTTAGGCCTAAGGATATGATTTCTAGCACTAGTGACGTGCCAAATTCAAAAAAAACTAGATGGTGTTGTTGAACCGGAAAAACAAGAGATCCGAAGAAGCAAAATAGTTCAAATTGCCAAAGATTTTGGTTCTAACTTTCATGTATATTTAGTGGAAGGATCGAGAGATGAAATTGGCTATCAATATATTTATTGTTATAGCATAGAATATGATCCTAAGACATTTAAAGAGTTATGGAGTCTCAAGATGTTGCTTTCTGGAAGGAAGCAGTTGATGATGAAATATCTTCAACCCTTGAGAGTAACACTTGGGTGTTATCATATTTTCCTCTAGATTCTAAACCACTTGGATGAAAATGGATCTTAAAAAAGAAAATGAAAGTGGATGGAACCATTAATAAGTTTAAAGCTCGATTAGTTATTCAAGGGTTTAGGAAAAAAACACGACATTGACTATTTTGACACTTATGCTCTAGTGACACGAATTTATACCATTAGACTGTTGGTTGCCTTGGCGACTATACACAATATGATTATTCACCAGATGGATGTGAAAACAATTCTTAAATGGTGCACTTGATTAAGAAGTTTAGATGAGACAACCAGAAGGTTTTGTTATGCTCGAAAACGAGCATAAGGTTTGTAAACTTGTGAAATCATTGTATGGGATGAAACAAGTGCCTAAGAAATGACATCAAAAGTTTGATGATGTGATTTTATCAAGTGGTTTTGAATTAAAACAATGTGATAAATGTGTCTATAGTAAGTTTAATGCTATTGGTTCGGGTGTCATTATTTGTGTGTATGTGGATGACATGTTGATCTTTGGTACAAACCAAGATCAAGTAGATGATACCAAGAAATTATTGTCATCTATGTTTTCCATGAAGGACATAGGGGAGGCTGATGTAATCCTTGGGATAAGGATTAAACGGATGAAGAAAGGGATTATTATGACATAATCACATATATTGAGAAAATTCTCAATAAGTTTAACTTTGGTGATTGTTCTCCGGTGGGTACCCCTATGGATCCTAGTATGACATTAATGCCTAATACCGGCAAACCCATTTCACAATGGGAGTACTCAATGGAAAATGGGAGCTTGATGTATGTTATGACAAGCACCAGACCTGATATTGCCTATGTTATGGGAAGATTGAGTAGATATACTAGTAATCCTAGTACTCAACATTGGCATGTAATTCAAAGAGTATTCAAGTATATTAAAGGAATTGATGATGATGGTTTGAGTTACTTGGGATATCCTTCAGTCCTAGAAGGGTATTCAGATGCAAGTTGGATTTCATACTTGGAGGATCATTCCTCAACAAGTGGTTGGGTATTCTAACTTGGGGGAGGAGCCATCTCTTGGGCTTCTAAGAAGCAAACTTGCATTACAAGCTCTACAACGAAATATGAATTTGTTACGTTAGCTGCTGCTGGTAAAGAAGCGGAGTTGTTGAGAAATTTGATTCATGAGATTCCATTATGGCCAAAACCGATTGCACCTATTTCTATCTATTGTAATAGCATGACCACTTTGGCTGAGGCATATAGCCAAGTCTATAATGGCAAGTCTAGACACTTGGGTGTTAGACATAACATGATTAGAGAATTAATCATGAATGGTGTAGTCTCGGTTGAGTTTGTGAGAACGCAACAGAACTAGGCAGCTCATTTGACTAAAAGTCTGGCAAGAGACTTAGTGCACAAGTCTGTTATTGGGATGAGTTTAAAGTCCTTTTAATTCTATAATGGTGATGCACCCAATTCCATTCTAATACAACATTAGAAGTTGAATTCAATGTGGAAAGCTCACACTTGTAGATTGGAACACATAATGAATCATCCCAGGTATGTGTTCGGTACTACAGTAGGTAAGGCTGAAGTTTATCTTCTTAATAATTCATTTTAAAAAGTGTATTGCAGGTCCATGAGATAAATGAATTACCTATGTGATTGTGAAGTGTAGTCGTGCTTCAAAAGGTTATGGACTTGGCCGTTATACAATCATGAGAGAATTATGACACACGGCTTAATAATAGTGTCAGGTTATTTACACGATCCTTGAAGAATCCAATGATTACCTATTTTATTTCTACCCTATTTCTAAAATATACCTTGTATAACTACCCTTGTATGTTGACGTTTGAATGCAAGGATCATTATCACTCTCTCATCCCTTCTACTAATCGTTAGGGTGTGCAAAATATCAAAACAAAACTAAAAACATAAAATAACAATCGAGAGTAATATGTGTAAGTTCTTAGACGATACTCAAAAAATTACAATGTAGAAAGAGTTTCCAAGATGGATAATCTTCATCTTTAAATTTTAGAATAGCGACCATACCTAATTCCTCAGTCTTCTTCATCATCATTAGATCAGAAATCCATAAATTTTTAGCTCATTTATATGTTTAGATGCATTGAATATATCTTTCTCTATTCCGTATATTGAATAAACAATAAACAATATGATTTCCATAGAAACATAACAATAATAAAAATGATAAATATAAAATATTTTTGGGTTTCTAAATAAACAATATGATTTCCATAGAAACATAACAATAATAAAAATGATAAATATAAAATATTTTTGGGTTTCTGATATAATGAATACAATAAAACTCTAAAACGAAACTAAATTGAAAAGTGCAATACTTGGCCCACAACTACACCAAATTTTGACCGTAGCTGTTGTTAGAACACAAAAGATTTTATGGGCCCGGTTCACGTATTCCGGCCTGTCCACGGGTAACTCTACAAATGAACCTGTTCTTGGAGCTTAAGCAGCTTATGTTTGTTAGTTTTGAAGAAAAATAAAGGAACCAATGTTGCTCAAGATCTAGAATAGCAAAAACAAACTTGTAACCGAATAACAATTGCAGAAACTACGTAATTGCAATTTAATTAATGAAAACATATGTTTGATTAGCGTAATCCCGAACAATCTTTCCTAAAAAAAAAATACGAAACAGAATAAAAGTCAAAACAAAAAACAAGTAAGCAAGACTATATATGAACCTTCACATCTAAAACCTACTAATAGAAGATTAAGGCCTTATTTACACTTCCCCAACATTGGGTTGTTGTTCTTCGTTCTCCCCTGACATTTCCTCGAGTGACTTCCCTTTCGATTCTGGTACCAAAAGCGTGCATAAAGTTCCCAAAAAATTGATCACACCCAACACTATCAGCGCGTTCTTCACACCAATTCCCGCGGGATATCCTGCATCAGCCTTCGCCGGATCTTGATTCTGAGCCAGGTACAAGAACCCGAAAGCACCCACGATTGCACCGAGTTTGCCAGATGCAGCTGAGATCCCATGGCAAGTTGACCGCAGCCTCGCCGGAAAGATCTCCGCAGGGATGACGAATGTGGTGGCATTTGGCCCAAAGTTGGCGAAAAAGAAGGTTAACGAGTACATCACCACGAATCCGATGTTGTATCGTGGTTGAATCCAGTGGTTGTAAGGGAATGCCAACGCAAACATGAAGATTGTCATCATTGAGAATCCGAGTAGCTGGATTTTGAAACGTCCCATCTTGTCGATCAAAAAGACTGTGAACCAGTATCCAGGAACAGTGCTGCACAACGCAATTAATGTTTGAGCTCTAGCAATTGTGTAAACTTCGTGAATGGCGTTCATCTTCTTTGCTGCAGGGATCCAACCGATTGCACTGAATATGTCCTTTTGGAATAGATTCTGGCTGTAATACGCAATATCAAGTAAGAACCAGGTGCTTGTTGTTCCGAGCAAAGCCTTCCCGTATCGCCGGAGGAATTCCTTGCTGAAAAGACCAAAACTGTTGTTGGATCCCTCCACCACCTTATCCACCTTATCTTGTTCTGACTTAATCTCCATTTGCAACACTTTCGACATATCCATGGCAGCTTGATTAGCGTTTTTGGCTACCAGGGCGGTATAACGGGCGGTTTCCGGCATCTTCGTTCTCCAGTAATAAGTCAAAATCGCTGGAACGGCTCCGACCATCAGAATAATCCGCCATACGTAATCCGCCTCCGGAACTGTGGACCCAATCGGATCTACCTCATACGACGGAGCTTTGAACTTGGCATCAAAAATCGAAGACAGAATAATAGCAAACACACCGCCGCCTAAGATCCCAAAACCTTGCATTGCAAACACGGCGGCGATAAAACCTCCTCGTGTTTTCTTATTTGAATACTCGGACATGATGGTGGCAGAGAGTGGGTAATCACCACCGATCCCGAATCCAAGCCAGAAACGGAAGAAGCAAAGAGTAGACATTACCATCTTTGGATTACTTCCGAATGACAACCCCGAAGCTATCGAACAGACACACATGAGCATGAGTGTAATGCCATAGACCTTCTTCCTTCCTAGTTTATCACCGAGCCATCCAAAAAAGAGTTGTCCGGCAAGGGTTCCGACTAGGGCAACACCGTTCACGGCAGCAGACACATTCGGAGGTAAGCTTCCGGGCTTCGGAGAGCCTGGAGTATGGTAGTAAATCCGTCCAAGCATCTTCGTCACCAAGGAGATGCAGAAAAGGTCGTAAGCATCCGTGAAAAATCCCATTCCGGCGATTATGATTGCAGTAAAATGGTACCATTGAGTTTTTGCTCCGTCAAGTGCATTAAGAACTTGTAAATTGCCATTTGATGCCATTGTTGAAGAAGGTTTCGATGTTTAGTCTTTCTTTGGCTGCAAGAAATAATACCCATAAATATTTGAGTAAATATAATTAATGCATTGATCAGTTCAAAATAAGAGAAAACAGTTCCAAGATTCATGCAGAACTAACCAATTTGTACTAGCTAGGTTTTAATGCGTGTCGATACAACTTTTTCTTATAACCCAAAGTTTTTTAACAGCAATGATAACCCTAGTTTACCATGTATATCAAAGTTGTCAAGATCGGGATCCTAACGTATGATCGTTTTTGGGTTTGCAAGATCAGGATTGTAAGATCGAGATCGGGATCCTAAGATCCCACAAAATAAATTATAATTATAATTTATAATTTTTAATCATGAAAAATATTTCAAACATTCAATTCTTTGTTCAAAAGTTATAAAAACTTTAAAATATTAGTCATAAGTCACAACAAAAAATGATAAATGGTAAATTGGTAAGGAGTAAAAGACATAAAATGGTAAAAAAATTCATTTTCAAAAAAAAAAAAAAAAAATTTAAGGGAAGGTAGGATCGGATCGGATCTCGATCCTACGATCTTACGATCCTACCTGCGATCCTACCCCATATACGATCCGGATCGTTTTTCATACCTAGGATCGTAGGATCGTAGGATCATACGATCAGGATCGCGATTTTGACAACCATGATGTATATGACATAAATCTTATCAACATAAAAGAACTACAATGAACTCAACAAGATCTAATGTATCATTTACTATCAAAACTCTTTAAAATTAACTTAAAATTTATGAACGAAGATCATATACCTGAATTTACAGCGAATGTCACTAAACCAATGAACAAAGTTTCACCATTATCTAGCTGTTGATAATTGAAGGAATGTAGCGAACTGATGATAACTTATATAGCGAAGGAGTTTGAATGAGGGTAGGATAAGGATTTGTAATTGTGTACCAACAATTTAAATCGCGAAATTAGTTTTGGGTTAGTCGAATTCAAATATATTAAACGTGATATTATCCCAATATCTTAAAATTTTATTATTTAAAAACACAATTTCATAAATATATTGTAAAATATTCAATTAAATCTTTTTTACTGGCCAAACTTTTATTACTCCGTAATTTTCTCTATTTTAATATTTTTTAAGTTTAAATACTTAAGTAATGTTCTAATTGAGAAGTTATTATAGTAGTATAAAGTCTCCGTAAATTTAGATATTGACGAACAGATATTAATGTGGTTTGTTATTATACTAAAAATCTTTAAAATGCGATAGAAACTGACCAATAGATATTAATTTCAAAAACAAATTAAGAGCCTGTTCTACATTTGGAAAAAGAAATTAACGCTTTTGAATTCGGAAAATGACTTATGTGGGTAATTAACTAGTGTCTTTTATTCATTTGGTTATTTTCATTTTTTTTTGTATCTGATTTACTATTGAACTTGTTGTACGTGTTTACAAAAACCACTGAAACTGGCTATTGAAGGTTTCTGACTTTCTGGCAATTTCTTATCTCCGGCGACTCTCCGGTCGCCTTCTTCGGTGAGCCTCCGGCAAAAATGAGTTTTTCCGGCGGACTTTTCTCAACTGCCATCCAAGTGACGCCCACCGCCGGTGCTGCTGCTTAGCTTTCTCCACCCTCCCCTCTCTCCCTCATGTCGATTTGCTGCTAGAAAAACGAAGAAGGGACGAGGCAGCAAGCCACCTGCCACCTCCTCCTGCCATCATCGGAACCCACCTGTCACCTCCCTTTTGTCGCCGGTAACCACCATCACCACCTCCTGTTGCTTGCTGCTGCTGTTAGTCAGCCAGCCGAGACCCAATGATCCGTCGAAAAACTCATTTTTGTCAGAGGCTCACCGGAGAAGACGACCGGAGAGTCGCCAGAGATAAGAAATTGTCAGAAACCTTCAATAGCCGATTTCAATGGTTTCTGTGAAAACCTACAACAAATTTAATGGTAAATCAGATACAAAAAAAAGTGACCAAATGAATACAAATGCAATAGTTAATTACCCACATAAGTCATTTTCCCTTTGAATTCAAAGCCGAAAATGAATCAATTGTGGATCGTGATCAAGATTAACACTAGGGAGCTTCTTGTTAAAATCAAGAAAAAAAAATTAGTTAGTGTGTGGTGTATGGAATTGGATTATTGGACGAGACATACGATAACAATATTTTTATAAATAACATTTGGGGTGAACGAGAACAATCTGAGATCTTGACAAAGTCAAATGAAACTATTTTATTAAATTGTTTATTTCCACCTAAGATTGGCAAATGTATCATGTCATGTCGTGTCGTTGTAACGTCCCAAAAACCATAGTATAATTTTTTCATTTTCAAAAGACATTTCCATAAAACCTTAAAGTACCCAAATCATTGTTTCAAAAAATAATCATAAAAATCTGAGTATCAAAAACATCTCTCAAATAAAAATAAACAGGGTGATGTGTACGATCACGCATTCGCATTTTCCCGATTCTTTGAAGTACCTGAAACATTTAAATCTACAACTGTAAGTCAAAGCTAAGTGATTTTCCCAAAATACCCCACATAACAATACAGATATAATGCATGCATACATGAGCCTACAATCTGAATGGACCGCCTCGCAAGGCCTACAGTGCACATGGATCGTCCGAATATCTTAGCCTACAACACAAAACAAGACTGCTTTAACCCAACCACAACATGTCGACATATACACATATCAATAACATATAAGCATATGTAATCATAACAAATCTACATGCCTAACAGAGCATAACCACATCCTATGCACAAGGATATACAGATCACTACATCATAACAACATCCTACACACAAGGATACATACTATAGTACAAGCTATATTGAAACTCATCTTGCAGAGCAGATAAACATCACAACTTACAAGAATCTAAGAACTAGTACTATGAGTCACATATACAACAAATAGGCACCGAATTGTAACATCCTAAAAATTACAACATATTTAAACTTTTCAGAACAACCCATTTACTAAAAGAAGTGTTTACAAAATCATTCTTTCCAAAACATTATTTAAAATCAGAGTCTCCCAAGATCCAATCAGCCATAAAACCAAGGATGTGTACGATCACGCCTTTGCCTTGCCACAGTCCTCTGAAGTACCTGAAACAATACTAAAATTGTAAGTCAACGCTTAGTGAGTTCCCCCAAAGTACCAGCACACAATACATATATCATATACAAACAAGCATGTTGGGTCCAATCAGTCATCAGACTGGAATACTCACAGGCCCACAGCCATCGGGCTGGATTACCCCTGGCCCAATCAGTCATCGGATTGGAATGTCAATATACAACAGTTACACTCATTCATCGGACTAGAATACTAGTATACAACAAGTCCACTCAGTCATCGGACTGGAATACCAATATACAACAGGTCCACTCAGTCATCGGACTGAAATACCAATATACAACAAGTCCACTTAGTCATCAGACTGGAATACCAATATACAATAGGTCCACGCAGTCATCAGACTGGAATACCCCTGGTCTGTTGACTCACACACAAAGCAGTAAAGTCTCATCCCAACACAATATGTCAACATATAACAGATAACAAACATATTCAACAGACAAATAATCATGCAGACAGAAATCACAGGTAGTCCTCCAGATCTACCGGTCTATGCATATCAACAGTTATCATATAATCATATAGATCTACCCCAGACTCAACATATCATCAATCAAGGTATAATAGGATAACAATCCAATTGGGACATACTTGGTGCCTTCGACCCATAAGTATAGTGAGGAAACTCACCTCTCAATCTGAACAATAGCTGATGAGGTCCCGACTCTGAATCTCAACTCTAACCGTCACCTATCCATCCAAATGACCAATTCTCAACCATAATCCAAAATACCCATTGGTTAAACTTGGTCAAAATCAGGTAAAAAAAAAACAAAATTACAAAAAGTCAATCGAGTCAACCCAGCTGAGTACGCCCAGCGTACAAGTTGGTTGACCAGGAACAGGCCTATCGACCACGTACGCGCAACGTACGCCTTGTACGCCCAATGTACGCAGTTGGCTGCCAACCCTACTCATTAAGTGCTTAATATTTAAGCCCTTAAGTCCTTTTTCCAAATCCAAGTCTAAAATGATGTCCTTGACCATAAAGTTTCCAACTTTATGGTCTTTCATGGCCATTAAGTTCCCAACACCAAAGATCCTAACCTCTTAATCCATTAAGACAACATAGGCCATGCATGAGAAGAAATTAGTGTCCAATATTACATTTTTATGACTCAAGAGGCTCCAAAACCTCTGAAAGGACAACTCAAATGGATTAGAGTAACCCCTACTCATAATACCAAGCTTATGGGACCAAAAGAACATAAGATCAAGCCCAAAACAATATCTAAGTATAACTTCACCATGTTCAAAACTTTATACCTCCAAGTGATGTCAAATGATGATGTGATTCTGGATCTAAGGTGCTTCACTCCTCCAAGATGGTCTATACTTCCTTCTTTCTTATTCAAAGGCACAAAACACACAACAATAACGCTCGTAGACCTTAAGTTAATTAGTCGTAACAAATATTAGACTAGAACTTAGCAATAATAATGTTAGGTTTCGTCGAAGGAAAAATGATTGTTAGAAGCGAAGCGCTGTCCGAATTTCGAGTCATCACTTTAACAAGTGAACGCATAGTTACTTTCATCTTACATATAGATATGAAGTATTTAATATAAATTACGTGCTATGTGTTTATATTATCTGTACTGGATGAACAAAACATACATGTTCTATTCGATTTAAACTGTATATGTATAAAATTATTGGACGAAGATGGGTAGATGAATGATGAGAGATGAAAGATGGTATAGATGAACATTGGCAGCTATGGGCTTAGTGCCATATAGATGAACATTGGCAGCTGCGCCACAACCTGTAGATGTTTTTTTAACTAAGATGTACTCTAAACATCCTAGCAGATGCGCCTAAAGGATAATATCGGCAACTGCGCCTAATAGAGAACATCATAACCCTAGCAGCTGCGCCTAAAGGATAATATCGGCAGTTGCGCCTAATCTGCGCCTAAAGGATAATATTGGCAGTTGTGCCTAATAGATAACATTAGCAGCTATGCCATTGGCAACGATGGACTCCGTGCCTATTCCTTAGGACAATCCTTAGGAATGAATAAATAAAGAATAGATGATTCTTAGGGTAGATCCTTAAGAAATAAAGAAGATAATGGGATGGGTAATTGGGATAATTGTTTGATGATGAAACATAATAACTTTATTATTTTGGGATGAAAACCCTATGTAATCACCAGGTTTCCCAACCTGACCCACTCAATTTATTTGTATCACAGGTGTCGATACGAAGCTACATTACACTGAGAGTTTAAAGGAGGTGTAAATAACTAGTGTAAATGAATGTAAGGTCTGTTTATGCTTATGTTTATGTATTGAAGATGACATCCCAAAGTTTTTATATAAACAAAATACATTTCTTCGAAAATGCTTTGATAATATAGTTATCATGTTTTCTGCGAACAAATTCCGCAATATTATTCTTTAAAATGAATACTCTGATTTTCAAATAAGCATAATAAAATTTTTAAAATGACCGTGAATGTGAGGATGTGACGGATGTTAACCACAAAAACTCAACTAAACAATCAAAAAATAGAGATAAAATGGAAGATTCGAGAAGCCACTATCATAAGGATAAAATCCTCTAACAAAAATCTCATACTCTTGTATCCGACAACTCAATATCTTATATGCTAAACCTTGTAACACAATATAAACCTAAAATTCCCAAATTCCATTCCATCATCAAAGATGCTCTTTATTTCCCTTTTGGGGATTCACAAGTTCTGTCGGCAACCAGAACTTCTTGCACATTATTTTTGTAAGTTTTATAATTGTTGTAATTTTCGACATTCTTTATAAGTTTTATAATTCTAGCACATTTTATTTGGTTTTCATAAATTTTCAATTTTTTGTTATAGTTACGATTCTAAAGTAATATAGTATACATAACATGAATTGGTGTAAAAACTTTTTAATGGGTTTCAATCTTTTTTTGTGAATGATGTTGATATACCATGAAAATACATTTCTATTTCTTGCATTTACCCAATTCATGTGCTAAACGCAAGAATATTAGTGTTATTTCATGGTGCAATGCTTTAATAATGAAATTAATTAAAAAAGCATACGAATTAAATTAAATTTAAAATAAACGTATAATTTGTTTATTTTAAAATTGTTACCATAAGAAACAAATACAATGTTTTTTGCATTTAGCCCAAAGAGAGTTTGTAAGCAAAAAATAGCAACATAGTTTCTATATTTCCCATATACTCACAAATTAACATTCTGTAAAATAAGAGTTGTTTTTCGAAGTGTGATAATACAAATAAAAAAATCGTCACATACCGAAGCACAGACATATCTCCTAGTTATATTCAATATCTAAAATACTTGTAACATCCGGTTTTGAGAAACTTCATACTTCGGGATTTATGGACATTAATGGGTCAAGTTAAGGCCCTGGACTTCAAAGGGTTTGGGTTCAAGGCCCATTTGTGAGTGGATTATATATATAGTTTCTTCGAGCCAAGCTTTCGGTTTGAGCATTGAAGCCCAAGGGTATAATGGTATAAGTGACGCTTCAGGCCTTTTATTGAATTAAGGATTTAAGTTCAGATGGTTTTAATTCGAAGGAGTTTAGAGGGTATTGTGGGGTTTTTTCATAACATACATACATACATACATACATACATACATACATACATACATACATACATACATACATACATACATCCATACATAAATATATTCAAAATTTTCTGGATGGGACAGAGATATCCCACTCCTTGCCCTGAACCCGATTAAAGTCCCTGATAACTACCTGTTACCCGATAAGAGCAACCTGCCCTGACCAGTAATCTTCTGTTTTTGGGTTTCCCCATCGGGTTCGTGGTTTTGTTGCCATCCATAGGCATAGTGATGGCTCGATTGACATATCATCACCAAAACGACATAGATCGGTACGTACAACTTATGATAAAGAACGTTAATCGGTTGTTATTGCTTCTGTTGCTACTATCAAGCTTACTTTGATTGGATTCGAAGTTGTTCGTCCTGATTCTAGTGTTTTTCATTATTGTCCCATTGTGTCTGGCCCTTTATTGGAGACTGTTGTTGATGCAATTGCAAAACCTTTCTCTCAAGTGACTATCCTTTTTTCCACCACTGATGCAACAATTTTTCAAACCGAAGCTATTGTGTCATCTCTACCAATGATTTCTTCTTTATTTGGTAAAGTGGGTGTTCTTGGCGGCGTTGTGAAGGTTGCCTTTCAGCAAAAGCTATGGGTTTGGTCTTGGGTTTAGCAATTTTAGTTCAGTTGATTTGGATGTGAAGTCTGTTGGTCTATCATTGGATAACTCCAATATTATGGTGGAAGGTGGTCTTCTCATCGACACTAATGAAACCATCGACGTTGATCTTTTATCGGCCGCGACAAAACCGTCAAAATCCATTGTTACCACCGACCCAACTCCTGTCAATGAAAGTGCCTTAGTCGATCCTACTTTTGAAAAAAAACTTGTATGAACCTTTCTTTTATAGAAATAACTCGTCATTTGTCCTTATGTCATAAGTAAATTAAGACGACTAAATTTCCCATTCTTCAACCAGAGATACATGAGGTCTTATTCTACAATATGTTGTGTCTTGCTTTTACCCCAACGTTGTCTGTAACTGGCAGCTATACAGGGTTTGAATAGATATTGCATGAGGAATACCACTAGCCTATGTGTAAGATTTTATTTGATCCTTCTTCCAGAAATGGAGAAGTAGATATCCCTGGGCCCCTCGTTGATTTGGTGTTGACAACAAAATGTTTGGCCAGGCTGAGACTTAGTTGATTAGGTTTGATAGTCAGTCTGAACGTCACCACAAGTCGGTATCGGGAAACATAATCTTGAACCATGAAATTGACCTTAGATCAATGTCTCTAGTTCATAATAAGATATCACGGAGATCAAAGGAATCTGAAGTTATCAGTGTTAGGGTAGTTTATAGCAAAGTTGCTATAAGTAGAATAATTGCATTAGACTGCCACTCACTAATGTTCCCAACAAGTATTTGACAGGTCAATTGTTGATGCTTAAGTGCAAGTGGAAGCTGGTGGAGATTAGTGCCCATGGCCATAACAAAGCCTGGTAATGTTACTATAAATAACGATGTCCTTTTGGGTTACACGCAAGAACAAAATTGAATCAGATCTGAAAAAATATTTATTCGAGGGACTTGTTTTGTTAATTGATTAATACTTTAAGTAATTAATTAGAAGATAATAGAATATGGAATATTCCAAAATGATTTGAAATCGTTATATAATTACAATTAAATTTGGTAATTATCTCTAGTGTTTCAAATCACCTCCCTATAAATAGAGGGCCCAAATACGGATTTACAACATGTGAAAAATATCTTTTTGTCACAAAATCCCGGAACCCTCAAAACCTTCGAATCGCAGGAAAATCAGTTCCCACAATGTGGACATTGAATTGCCACGATGTGGCGAGACGTAGATTCGAGTTTCTTGAATTTGTTGGTGGTTAGAGTTCGGAGGTGGTTCGGATTTGCTACTGTTTTGCTTATTGGGTTCGATTATAGAAGAGAAACTCTACGTTGGGTTCTCTAATCCATTCAACTCGCTCGTCAAAAGAACAAACCTACAAAGAAATCAAATGTATGTTTTTCTACTTTGTGTGTCCTGTCAAAGTTGCATAGATTAATTGAGTTAGATCTATATGGTTTTGAGTCTTTGATCAGAATTGTTTATGTTTCTATTGCCCAATATTTGATCTCTTTGAGGCTCGAAACCTATCACTTACTGCTTATGAGTTAGGGCCACTTTTTCCATTTTTTTCTTTAAATTCCTACTTTTTTATAAATAACTACGTATAACATGCATTTTTTTCGTTTTGATGTATTTGTTGTTCTTATACATTTGCGGTTGTTTTTTATAAATTTTCATGTAATTCTTAATATTTAAAAAAATAGTAGTAAAAAGTTACAGTAGATGTTAACCACAAAAACTCAACTAAACAATCAAAAAATAAAGATAAAATGGAAGATTCGAGAAGCCACTCTCATAAGGATAAAATCCTCTAATAAAAATCTCATACTCTTGTCTCCGATAACTCAATATCTTATATGCTAACCCTTGTAACACAAAATAAACCTAAAATACCCAAATTCCATTCCATCATCAAAGATGCTCTTTATTTCCCTTTTGGGGATTCACAAGTTCTGTCGGCAACTAGAACTTCTTGCACATTATTTTTGTAAGTTTTATAATTATTGTAATTTTCGACATTCGTTATAAGTTTTATAATTCTAGCACATTTTATTTGGTTTTCATAAATTTTCAATTTTTTGTTATAGTTACGATTCTAAAGCAATATAGTATTCACAACATGAAATGGTGTAAAAACTTTTTAATGGGTTTCAATCTTTTTTTGGAATGATGTTAATATACCATGAAAGTACATTTCTAGTTCTTGAATTTACCCAATTCGTGTGCTAAATGCAAGAATATTAGTGTTCTTTTACGGTGCAATGCTTTAATAATGAAATTAATAAAAAAAAGTCATACAAATTAAATTAAATTTAAAATAAACGTATAATCTTGTATTTTAAAATTGTTACCATAAGAAACTAATACAATGTTTTTTGCATTTAGCCCAATGAGGGTTTGTAAGCAAAAAATAGCAACATAGTTTCTATATTTCCCATATACTCACAAATTAACATTATGTAAAACTAGATTTGTTTTTCGAAGTGTGATAATACAAATAAAAAAATCGTCACATACCGAAGCACGGACATATCTCCTAGTTATATCTAATATCTAAAATACTTGTAACATCCGATTTCGAGAAGCTTCCTATTTCGGGATTTATGGACATTAATGGGTCAAGTTAGGGACGTGGACTTCAAAGGGTTTGGGTTCTAGGCCCATTTGGGAGTGGATTATATATATAGTTTGTTCGATCCAAGCTTTCGGTTTGTGCGTTGGAGCCTAAGGGTATAATGGTGAAAGTGACGCTGCATGCCTTTTATTGAATTAAGGATTCAAGTTCAGAAGGTTTTAAGTCGAAGGAGTTTAGAGGGTATTGCGGGGTTTTTCATTACCTTTCCAAGCATATAACGAATACTGAAAACGGATTTGGGAAGTGGGAGTTATGACCACTCATGGAGGAGGATCTGGTTCAGGCTCAAGTGTTGGGTATGTTCAGATAATTGTATGGTTGCTTTTTGAGAATTGTGATGAGCACTCGTGGAGGAGGATTAGGTTTAGGCTTAGGTTACTGGCATTGAGCCGATGGATGAACGGATGCGGGAGTTCATCTAGTCGGATATCGCCCGTGGTATTTTGGAGCAGACTCATGTGATCGTTGAAACGATCAAGGGGGGGGATCATGAAGATTATGGAGGAGCATCAGGACGCGTACCGCTCTGAGATCGCATCAGGACAGTTCGGAGCGTGAACTACCTCTTTTCGGGAGCGTGAACTACCTCTTTTCGGGAGTTACTAGAGGAGTGACACGGGGCCTTTGGGGCCAAGATCGCATCAGGACAGTTCGGAGCGTGAACTACCTCTTTTCGGGAGTTCAAGGTCTGTGGATCTCCGGAGTTCTTTAGGGATAAGGACCCCACTACTTGCCACCTATAGATTGCTGACATGGAGAATGCTCAGAAGAGTAGTTTTTGCCGTGAGGGGGCAAAGTTGGGATTTTCATCTGAAAGATCTAGTTTGTTCAAGAATCATATTAAAGTGATATTGCTAATTAACATATGATACTAATGGGTTACACTAACAACAACTTGATACAATTGATTATTTATTAGTAATTGATTTTAATAAATATTCAATAAACTCTTATAATTAAATTGGAAATAATTTATTTCTAGGAAATAATAATTTTGATTAGCAAGTAACATTATATATAATTCATATGGTATGAATTAAAAAGTCATGCATAACATTTTCGACTAGATAAATTCTTTTCTCTTTTACCAGAAAGTTAACGTTTATATTTTATAAACTTGGTTTATAAAATATAAAGGTTTTGTGTTCTTCCTTTTATTATTTTTGTAAAATAAGAGTCAAAAGACAAGAGTATGGCTTTCATGTTAATTTATTCAAAAGTAATGTCTAACCATACCAGCATGGGGGACATGGTGGTCTAGTAACAAGAGAGGGCTTAAATGGTTAAGAACTTTTGTGTAAAAGAGCTCCTTTATGAAGGCTTTCATTTCATATATACACATACACACAAAACCGTAACTGGTTTATGGGAGACACACACACACACACACACACACTCTCTCTCTCTCTCTCTCTCTCTCTCTCTCTATTTTGTTGATGCTTTTGAAGCTTACTTGCATGTTATACTCTCTTGAAGTTCATATTAGTTATGAACTTCAAGCTTAAGGGATTAAGAGTTTTTCTTAAAAGACTATCATCTTAAATCAAGTTGAAAATTTGTTGGTGTCTCTAAAGTTCATCATTCTTCATCAACTTCAAAGCCTCTCAAGAGGATCCAAAGAGCTACAAATGTTGTTATTTCTTCATCTCCTTCTTTGGTGTTTGTTTTCTTTCGAAACTTTGCAAGATGATCCTTGGCGGGTTCAACTTGTTTATGTTATTAAAAATGATCAAGTCTTCCATTGCTAAATATTATGTTTTTGAAACTAGTTTTTGAATAAAAACCCAACAGTATCTTGTCTTTTGAGGGACCGAGCCCGTGATCGGTGGGAGGAGGTCGGTAGTTATTTAGGATCTGCGGTCGTAGTGGCCCTGTATTGGGAGGAGTTTGTCACGAGATTCCAGGAGGAGTTTGCACCAGCAATAGAGGTGCAACAACTGGCGAGGGAATTTCAGAACCTTCGTCAGACTACTGACACTGTGTCAGAGATCACTGCCAAGTTTCGGGAGAGAGCTTTATTGGTTACGCAGTATGTGGCGTACGAGGAGATGAAGAAGGTGAGGTATCATGATATGTTGAGGAATGACATTAGGTAGTTTGTGAGTTTGTCAGGGTGCAAGACCCTAAATGATATGATTTCTAGAGCCCGAGAACGGGAGATTGATTTGGAGCACCTCGGGACGAGGAAGTCAAAGCAAATTTAGATCGCAGTGGTCCAGGTGAAGAGGCCCACTTCTCAGGATTCGCGTTTGGGAGGCCATCATGGTCGGGGCCGTTGTGCCAAGTGTGGGAGGACCAACGAAGGAAGATGTCGTAAGAAGGGAAGGGTTGCTTTAGTTGTGGTCACACTGGTCAGTTTAGCAGGGATTGTCCTCGAGGATCGACTCCGATGTGTTTTCACTGCAATCAGGTGGACAATAAAAAGGTCGACTATCCGAGCTTGATGGGTGGAGCAGTGAGTGAACCTACTCCAATTACTTTGAGTATCACTGACGGTCGTGAGAGCAGGGTGGAGGTCCCAACAGCGAGGAGGCGAGCAATGCAACTTCAGACAGGTGAGGCTAGAGTTTCATCAGATCTTGTTGCGGGTATGTTATCTTTTGGTTTTTTCATCATGCCTTATTATTTGTATATATGTGCTTTTGAATCATGTGTTTGTATGTGTAAGACATTATCTTCGGTTTAGTTTCCCTGTAACTATCTGGTTAGTAGTATCAAGGATCGTTATATGCCATTTTGCATGTCAATATTCATGAGTGGGGCTCATCTTGTTGGGTTTGATTTAGTTTGTCAGCCATCTTCGGTGTGGGCTCTTGGGGAAAGAAAACTAGGAGTACCGCCCGGGAGATCAACAGTTGGACCGGCGTGTTAGTTCAGTACAATGGGGCAGAGGAAGTTGTTGTGCAAGTTTATTTGATTATTGGAATTCAAGATGGTTGTGGGGTGTAAGGGATTGGTCAGACTTCAAGTGCAAGAGAGTTGTCGCCGGATTGATGTTCTTAGGTTTGTAAGGGTGGTCCTCACATAATAAGCTTTAAGGAATAGACCTCATCAGAAGTCGGTTGTCCCCTCCCGGAACAACAAAGTTAGAAGTACTTGCATCGCTTAGTAAGGATGGCAGTTGATTGTTGATGAACTCTTTGATCTAATCGCTACCATTATTAAGGTAAAAGAGGTAGTGGGTGGGTGATGATTTTGGTCTCACGGGTTTGTTCAGACGTTAGGATTGTCTAAGGAATTTTGATATTGTATATGTTGAGGATATTTTGAATGCGTAAATCCTTTGGCAAGTGGGGTGTTGGGTTGGTGATTCGTTGGTAGGGTGTAGTTAAATCAAAGTGGGAGAGTCCTTTGTCCAAACATCCCAAACGATTCACAATACGAACGAGGCACACCGCCACCCGACACGGCGGCCGATGGCGGCAGGAGGCGGCAGCCACCACCCTACGGTGGTGGTTTTTGAGTTTTTGTTATCAATCTGATACATATTACACATTACAACCCAATCCTGATAGCACACACTCACACACTAATATAAACACACACACACACACACACACACACCTAGAGATACGCACACAGCCACCACCACGCAGCGGCTGGTGGAGGCAGAACAGAAAGGTGGCGATAACCGCCATGGTTGGCAGCCATGGTGGTTTTTCCATGGTTTCCGGCCAAAAGGGCACAACCACCCTCGAGTAGCAACACCAAAATGCACGCAAGCGTGAACTGATCACGCAAACCCAACCATCAACGACCTGGAGGCGGCAAGCGGTGGTAGATGGTGGCAGGAAAGCGGCAGCAACCGCAATATGGCGTCCGACGGCAGCAGTAGCGCGAGTGGCAGCGACATCCTCGACGAGTTCGGCGTACGACAGCAGCAACCCCGATACCTCCAGCCTTCCCGTCTGACTTACGTCGGCAGCTTCGTCTTCCACAACGACGGCGCAACGACGGCTGGAGGAGGATCGTCCGCTAGCCCTCCCAGTGGTATTCAGTTTCTCCGGTCATGGAGGATTCGTTGTTGGTCTCGGCTCGTCATAACAGGCGAAGTGGTGGTGGCGCCGAAGATAGGAGGGGAAGAGGGGTGGTGACGGCTGGAGGAAGGTGGGGTGAGGGAAGGGTGGCAGCTGGTGCATCAACTAGGTTTAGGGTTTAGAGGGTGACGGAAATGAAGATATATACCCGGCTCCATTCAAACTTTGGCCCATAATGACAAAACCGGCCCCTCCTTCTCCATTTCCCTTCATATTAAGTCCCAAAATTACCCTTTGATCGTTGCTCCCATATTTCTTTTCAATATAAGTCCAATAATTCCAAAACAACCCCTCCTCTACAAACTATTCTCAATTAAGATCCATAAAGTACCATTTCTACCCTAGCTTCAAGAATCCTTCTCAGAATAAGTCTGATATTTACTCTTTAACCCTCGGAAATCAAAAGTATATCATTTGGCACCCCGAAACCAACACCCCACTAATTAATATTTGATTTTGGACAATAATAACATAATATAAAATAATAATAAAATTACTTCTCGGGGTTCCGGGTTTATCAATAATTATTCTATTTTAAACGGGATGTTACAACTCTCCCCCACTAAAATTTGATTTTGTCCTCGAAATCGTTTCTTATCATTCCTTACAAGCCAAACAACTTGAACTACTTGGCTACAACCCCGAGAAAAACTCTAGCCTCTCCAAGGCAACCATATCCAACCCTCGCAGGGTTCTAAAACCAGGAAAATAAACGAATCCCTTACAACATGATCACATTTACTCAATCCGAAATCTGGAGTCTCGAGATGGTCTGGCTTCCTGTCAGACCTCCCACACTGGATCATTGCCGAGTTCATTGCACTTATCTCCCAACTAGCTACTCAACTGCTAATAACATGGGGGTTTCCACCCGAAAACGGAATCATAAATCCCACACTGCTACCTGTAACTCTCTTCTTGACAAGAGATTAGGTACTCCTTCAACAGAAATTCGCCTTGGTAACCAATTCCTAGTAATATAATGAACAACGGGATGTAAACTGGGAGATGAACCCCTTTTTGGATCAACAAGACAATGCTTCCTTTAGTTCCCAAACCACATACCTATAATAACCGGCTCATAAGCACACACACTCATACCTGGTCCAATCAGCCTCGAACTAGAATACCAGGCATGCCTACGACGGGTCCAGTCATCCCTAGGATGGAATACCCTCGTATCACACACATGTTTGGTCCAATCAACCCTCCGGTTGGAATACCAAACACGTCAGGTCCACTCAATCGTCGGGTCCGGTGATCCTCATGATGGAATACCCTAGATTGGAATACCACTATATACATAACTCGGGTCTAACCCATAACTTGAAATCCAATGACCTATCCTTGCATCTCATCCAAAAATCCTCTGATTCGCCACAACCGAGTAACACTCATCTGAAATATCGGGTTCCAGCCCGGTCGCGGAGCTAACGGTCTCCCACATAGTTGCCTCACACGACTTCCGAATGAAATCCTTCCCTGGAACTAGTTGCCACTAGTTATCATGCCACAGCGACTCTAACAACCTCCTGATCTAACCGATCGGATCCATGCGTCGTATCTCGTCGTTACCAAATCCACGGCTAAAAGCAATTGCTACATGACCAATGGTAGCCTTACATCACAAGCAACCTTGAGCAATCCATTGCTTCCTTGATCTCATAACTGTAGTGACGTTCCTACAGTCTTACCACTGGCTTAACCAGGTCTAATCCCTCTGGGAACACCCATAAACCCATCCATGGATTTTCATATCCTCACTTCTACACCCGAACTGGTGGTTACTACTGTCCCTTCCACGTCCTAACAACGCGCTCATGCTACCTACCAACCCAGTGAATGTTGCGTCACTTGCATCACTCTAGCACTCTCTGATAACATGGCGAATGATACGGCGACACTGATGTGTGTAAAACGCACTAGTTTTAATCCTAACAAACTCAAATGAAAACAAACACACGCAGGCAGTGTACCTATCGATAGCAGTTTAGTTTAAGCAAGTAGGGTATTGAACACAGGGAACGGCAACAACTAAGATTAATACTAATATTATCTAAATAAAATAATTAATAAAAGAAAAGGGGTTTTTTCTCTAGTTTTGCAAGACTAGAAACTTAAGCAAACACTTTAGCACTCAAACAAAGACAATTAACAACTAAAAAGAACAAGAAAGGACAACTAGATTCAATGATAAAAGAGACTTCTGTTCAGATTCGATTTACTTATTCCTATGGTTGATTTCGTGATAAGTGCAATGAATTAATATGTCAATGGTCACCGATTCCTAATGTGATTGGGTTCATGTTCATTATTACCAATCCTTTAGTAGACAAGTTAGCTTAAACAGTGATCAAGTGATTAAATTAACAAGTTTCCTAGTGTTCAGTTCGTATCAAGTAAGACTTATAATAATAATTAATCAAATTGGTTTAATTCAATCAATTCATGTATGGTTGTTCATCACACATGTTTACACATTGATTTACATTTTTCCTAGTTAACCCTAGTTTCATATTCACTATTCCTAGGCTTACAATCTTGTTTTCACAAAACTATACGAATCAAGTAATCAAGAAGATATTCATACAACTCAATCACTTATTTGTTAACTGAAAACATTTATCATCAATACATAAGGATCTTTAATTAGCTTAACAAGATGAATAACCAAATTAATATCAATTCAACCATTCAATCAAACCATGTTCATAAGATTATCTCATCCAAACAGAAGTAAAAAGCTTTTAGCTCATATCTACAGCAAGTAATAACCTAAAATCAAAATCTAATGATTCAAACATGGTTCAAAACAAAGGTTAAGAAAAGAAGAATGATTGTTTGCCTTTGATTCTCTTTGAAATTGTTTCTTGTGTTGAATTCTCGAAAACTGCAGCTCCAAGAACCCTTCTGATCTTCAAAAGTCGCAGCTAGCCTCCAGAAAAAGTTAGGGTTTCGAGCATAGATGTTCTCTATTTATAGTTACCAAAAATCGATCCAACTCGTCGAGTTTTTTAGAATAACTCGACGAGTTTCTTCAATAATTCGCGTATACAGCGTGTACGGCAAGGCATCCTTAAATCGAGAATATTCTAACCAACTCGTCAAGTTTGTGCTAAAAACTCGTCGAGTTCCTTCTTTTTTTCAGCTTCTTTCTTTAATCTTCAATCTCTAAGCTTCCAATCACTCAATCATCTTCCTTTTTCACCCGAGCATGTCTTTTATTGCTGAAATTGAAATATTAAGCTAATTAAGTACCTTTTGTCCATAAAATGCTATAAAATCAACAATAATTAATAAGATAATGAATGATTTCTATGACTAAATAAGCCCATATCAGACACCCGCAGTCTTACAACACTTATCACACTATCTGCCAACCTGGTGAATGCTACGGCTACACCCGCATACTTACAACACTTCCCATACTACCTGATAACTAGTGAATGCTACGGCTACCCTCGTAGTCTTACAACACTTTCCATACTACCTGATCGCCAGTGAATGCTACGGCTACCCCCGGAGTCTTACAACACTTTCCATACTGGTCGAACACGCACTCGACCCAGCACACAACTGAACTTCATTCATGGCTAGAATCCCAACCGGATCCCCAAATTCTGCTATCAAGCACCGAGAAGACGCGATTCCCATGCTGGGGAGTCTTACCGAACTCCTAACTCACACAACACTCTAACCAAACAACCACTATGGTTGTCTTCCTTCCTGAAAACGATGCGAAACATATCCCAGTTTCAAAGCCGATCCTGCTTCTGTATTCCGAGACGATTCTCCCCCACTTAGATTCAATTAAGTCTTCACAATAAATGAAAATTTGAGAATTCCCAATCCTTCTCACTTTCCAACAATCGATTTGATGACAACCAGACCTTTCCAACTAGTACTCCTTTACTAGCCAACCCCAAATGATCACATGCTTCTAATAACTAGATGAACACTTCCTGAATCCCAGGAAAACCAACAGTCCCTTATGCTCGAATGATCCCACACCCAAATCTCGAAGTCCAAAGATAGATGCTCCAACTAGTGTCTCAACAACGAGCTACTTCCCTTGGCGCTTTCCTCCGCCAATCAATAACGGTTACTAAAACCACTGAATCCTGACAATGCTGAATAACCATCCTGTGGGACCCGGTCCGTAGACCTCCCTCATAATACCCTTCTTCCAAAGGTGCTCCAAACAAGTCTCCCGCTCTCGGGCTCTAGAAATCATTTCATTCAGGGTTCGCACCCTGACTCACTCTCCCGCTCAAAAGTCCACAACTGAACTGCAGTAGCTGAAGCAACCTCTGCCCTAAACCGGGCTACAAACTACCCCCAAGACATAGTCTACAATCCCAAAAGTGAAATAGATCGCACCATCAATCCTTACCGCCTGATACAAGAGATCCAAGGCAAACCGGACCTCATAATTACTCATGCCACGTCGACCCACCTGCGCTCACCGGCGCTGAAATACTATCGCCAATCCCTGTGACTAACTGACCCGAGCTGGAACACAACCTGATCCTGGGGTCCCAAGTCTGCTCACTCCTTCGAGCTCGAAAACTGAAAGGGCATATATCGTTGCCCTATAAAACGACATTCCAATCCACCAATTAACCATTCTACTTCCAGCTGCAAAACCCCAGCTGAACATAATCATCACTCCTTTCTGGAGCCCCGCGACTCACATGCCGGCCTCGAGCAAAACCCCTGAAGCCTCAAATCTAGAAACTCATGTGCTAGGCTCTCCCGCTCAACCCGCGAAATGTAACGAGTACAGAACATCTCCCTAATCACAAATAACTGCAGCCCTCTGCTCATCAGAATATGTCCCAGTAAAAAGTCCCGGTACTAGAAAGCTCGACCAGCTCCTCCCCTTGTCGTCGGTACAACTGTTATAGCTGTCGCGGCAACCGTATCGGCAATGGCTGCATAGTGCTCGTCGAAATACTCAACCATGGCGGTCTTAATAGACCCAAACATCTCCGGAAACTGTTCCCGTACAACCCCGATCACCTCCTCCCGGATGATCTCACTAACACGGTCCTCTGATAATGCTGGCCTATCCTGGCTGCCAGCTCCTGATCCTAACCTGGATCCGATCTCATGTCGTCTCGTAACCACCATTCTGGTAAGACACCAGAAAGATCTCTGATAATCCATATAATGACAGGGGACCAACTCCCAACCAAACCCTAGGGGTTGTGACTTCCTTGCTACGCGTATCTTATGCTTTCAGTAGTACGGGCCCATACTACGTTCCACACCTACCCATATTTGTCTCAAGTATCACCGCAACACCCTAACAATATACATACACATGGTGGTCGCTCAACCTCACTCCTAGAGGCGAAGTATCACCACAACACCCTAACAGTACGGGCCCATACTACCTTCCAATCCCGATAGCACACACTCACACACTAATATAAACACACACACACCTACAGACACACACACAACCACCACCACGCGGCGGCTGGTGGTGGCAGAACAGAAAGGTGGCGATAACCACCATGGTTGGCAGCCATGGTGGTTTTTCCATGGTTTCCGGCCAAAAGGGCACAACCACCCTCGAGTAGCAACACCAAAACGCACGCAAGCGTGAACTGATCACGCAAACCCAACCATCAACGACCTGGAGGCGGCAAGCGGTGGTAGATGGTGGCAGGAAATCGGCAGCAACCGCAATATGGCGTTCGACGGCGGCAGTAGCGCGAGTGGCAGCGACATCCTCGACGAGTTCGGCGCACGACAGCAGCAACCCCGACCCCTCCGGCCTTCCCGTCTGACTTACGTCGGCAACTTCGTCTTCCACAAAGACGGCGCAGCGGCGGCTGGAGGAGGATTGTCCGCTAGCCCTCCCAGTGGTCTTCAATTTCTCCGGTGAGGGAGGATTCGTCGTTGGTCTCGGCTCGTCATAACAGGCGAAGTGGTGGTGGCGCCGGATATAGGAGGGGAAGATGGGTTGTGACGGCTGGAAGAAGGTGGGGTGAGGGAAGGGTGGCAGCTGGTGCATCAACTAGGTTTAGGGTTTAGAGGGTGACGGAAATGAAGATATATACCCGGCTCCATTCAAACTTTGGCCCATAATGACAAAACCGACCCCTCCTTCTCCATTTCCCTTCATATTAAGTCCCAAAATTACCCTTTGATCCTTGCTCCCATAATTCTTTTCAATATGAGTCCAATAATTCCAAAACAACCCCTCCTCTACAAACTATTCTCAATTAAGATCCATAAATTACCATTTCTACCCTAGCTTCAAGAATCCTTCTCAGAATAAATCTGATATTTACTCTTTAACCCTCGAAAATCAAAAGTATATCATTTGACACCCCGAAACCAACACCCCACTAATTAATATTTGATTTTGGACAATAATAACATAATATAAAATAATAATAAAATTACTTCTCGGGGTTCCAGTTTTATCATTAATTATTCTATTTTAAACGGGATGTTACAAATGTTTTGTTCTTTAGACCTGGAAAAATTATATTTGAATTTATCAAATGTCTGTGGTAGTTCGTGAGACTGGTGGCCAACGGTGGTGTTGGTGGTATTCTGATATTCTGACAGGTGGTGGTGGCGGACAGGTGGTCATGATGGCGGATAATGGTGGTAGCAAGTATTGTTCATAAAGTGTTTTGAATTTGTTATATATATATATATATATATATATATATATATATACACACACACACACACACACACACAGAGAAATGGGTATTTTTTGTATAATAAAAAAATTGAAAAAAAGAAAATACAAAGGGCAAAATCGGTATTTTAATAAAATTCAAAACAAATTGGAGCAAACTTGAAATAAAATGAAAATTTTGGACCTGTGGTGCTACTCCAAAACTTTTTGGACCAAAGTGGTAATTTTCGACATACCACAGGGACCATTTGTGCAGTTTTGTCTTTCCAAATATTAAGCATTTATACACCAAAAACTAGACCATCAAACATAACCAAACATTTTATATAAATTTGATGTTTACTTTTTGCTCAACTCTAAAACAATGTCAACTTGGATAACGGAATTATTGACATGGCCCTCATCCATCCAAAAAGATAAACCACATTCAATGAATACTCTATTTAGACATGTGTCGATAAACCTCGTTTCATAATATGACAAAATAGTTAAAACATAATTTATCATTTATAGTGTTACATTTTATATCATAAAGCTTTATAATGTTATATTTTATATCATAAAACCGATTTACTAAGAGTATATTAGTGGGGTTATTTTAAAAAACTTCTTTTAGATAATTGACATGCTTAGAATTTTTTTTTTCTTCTTAAAACTATGTATAAAATAGAATAAAACAGTTTTCAAATAATGAAATATCAACAATTTATAACATTAAATCATCAAATTAGTGTTGATCATTTTATTTAAACTACTTGTTTTTTCCCACAATCTTCTATTTAAGTTGTTAACCTTTTGGGGACATGATCTTTAAATTTAGACAAGGGGGATCATTCCACAAAAGATGAAACACCCATGATTTATTTGAAAGTACAATTTTCGCCCTTTCTGAAGTTTTAAAATTTTCACTTATGTATCATTATCCAAAAAGTCGTGAGCTATTTGGGAATATCACAACCAACCCAAATCTTCATGTCCTAGGATTCTTGTAAGTCATAGATTGAACGACAAGTAGGTATGTCTTTTTCTAGTTATTTTTCTTAATAAAAAAATATAACAATAAATCGGACGAATTGTAAACATATTTTATTTTATTTTAAATAGCATGATCTTTGACGGCATAAGCTGTAAAGTTTTAATATTAGCAGTTAAAAATTAAGGAGTCATCGTTACCGATGATTATACCTTAAATCACTATAGGATTCTTTTTAAAACAACAGAAAACATCATAATCATAAATTAAGGGGTACTGTTAAACCTCATTAACATCTTTAGCAAAAATCAACCTATAATTAACTATTTATAACTATTTTTTTTCAGAAAACAATGCAATTTCAACCAATAAAAATACTTTAAATAATAAAAATGGTGTCTATGTGGTAAAATAGGGTGTGTTTTTAGCCCAGCCACATATAAATAATTTTCTAATTTAAGCCTCCAAACATATCGCTCACGACCCTCTTTTGTTGTCTATGGCGTAAAACTAGGACTAACATTTCACATAATATCGTTTAATCATCATACATGCTTACAATAAACGTTTAAGTAAAATCCAACAACTCTTTTTGGATTTCTTCATGATGTTTCTTTTATTATTTTCATTTGGTCGTAAAATCACATGGAACAAATCAAATATAGATGTTAACACAAAAAAAAAAATTGGAATTTACAAAGAGATAAAAGATACAAGAGGGACCAATTCATACAACAAAACAAAAAAGAAAAAAAAAATACTAATGTTATGGGTATGCATTTTCCTTAAAATGCCCATAAAGCCACATTTAAATACATGTGTTCATTATATAGTAAACAACAATAAACAATACCTAAAGTGTAAGATTTAAGTTCTGGACATCTCTACTATCTTGAAAAGTCTCAACCACTTGAACTTTAAACGCCGGATCGGGATTTACCAAGAAATCGTCGTGCTATTTTCCGACGAAGTTAATAGTTGTTCAAGATAATCTGCCCCCAAATCCTCAAAAACCACCGTGTTTTGTTCAACGACTTGTTTGATTTTTCTACTCACCGGTTTTTTTCGCAGGGAGTGACGTTTCTTGAGGGCCATTACCGGCGAACACCCTTCTTCAAACCCATATTTCATTTCTTGTAATGATTCCTTCACTCTGTCCACCGGAAAATTCAAAATCGCCGCCGTCCCTCTCATGGAAAATGCGGCTTGATCATACGCCATGGCGGCGGCCTCCGCGCTATCAAACGTTCCTAGCCAAACCCGCACACCGTGCCTAGTGGAGTCCCTTATCTCCGCCGCAAACTTCCCCCATGGCCGTCGTCTCACGCCTCTGTATGACTTTTCTTTCTGGGGTTTATCTGGTTTGGACTCCGATGTTACTTCTTCTTCTTTGACAACGCCGGCGCTGGAGGAATTGGATTCCGACGATTGATCAGCAATAGATGCGCCGCCGTTGGCCGCCAGCATATCAAAAAGAAGCATGTCTTCGGTGTCGTTGAGATTGAAGGGGAGTGAATTGTGGTGGAAGAGGAGCTCGTCCCATGAGTAGGATGATTCTGGTGAGTAATCGGTAGTCGGGAAATGTTGAAAGTAAGAAGTTTCCGCCATGGCTGTGAATTGTGATGGACCAAAGAAAACAGAGTCCTGCTTAGTCTTTATACCCCTTGGAATTGGAACATGTTGATTCGCTTAATAAAATATTAAATATGGTGTATTATTTAATACCCTTAAAAAATTGTTGAAGTATAGTTTTTGTTAAAATAATTTTTATTCTAATTCTCCATTAAGATTTTAACTTGAATTTATCTTTTTGTTTATTGATCATCATCCAAGTGGCATATATTTGGAGCTATAAAAGTTGTTAAACATGTGACAGTTTTTTTTTTTTTTTTTTTTTTTTTTGTTTAAATTATTTTAGAATGGTTAATCTATTAAAAAAATTATTTATATTGTTATAAGTTAATTTTTTTAAATATATACTTTAAATTATAAGCTTATGCAAAGTTTTTTATTCTAATAAGTAAATATTTATTATTATCTATTTCAGATGTTTTATAAATAATATTATTAATTTTGCACATATATTATACTTGGTATTTATATTTTTTTTATTAATTATGTAATTAAAAAATAAAAAATAAAAAAATAATATTACAATCATTATTGTTTATTGTACAAGATTATACAGAAAAATATGTTGAATACTAAAAGAGATTAATAACAAAACTAGTCATATTAAGATTTTCCAAAAACTAAAACTTTCTTCAAAAAAATAAAGTGATTCTAAAATAATAATAAAATCTTCAGAAAAGTCTTAATATTTTAGGAAAATTAACGTTTTAGTCCCAAAAAAAATTAAACAAAAAAACTCAGGAAAGCAGATAAATTGAACATGCCGACCCTTTTCTCCCGGTGACCCTCATTTAAGCGGTATCACTTGTTGTTGTGGCCTTAAGTGGCTTCTGTGGAATCAAAGTCAAAGTCTCATTTATAAATGTCCTAACATTTTAGTCTCTCCTCCTCTCTCGTTTCACCCTTCTCAGTAAACTAGGGTTTTTACCCATTTTGAAGACGTACAATTAGGTGAAAATGGAAGAGATCCATGATTTGGATACCATAGATGTGGAGATTGATGAGTACCTAAAAAGGAAACCAATTTCCCAATGCAAAGACGATTTTCTAAATTTTCTCTATGAAGAGGACGATGATGAAAATTATGGTGCTTAACCTCAAAACAATAAAAAAAAATCGGACAAATAGTATGCGGAAGGTAGGGATGAAGAAGATACTGATGATGATTTCGAGTATTCCGCCCACAACCCAAATGTGAAATGGAACTTAATGAAACAAGTGTGTGGTGAAAGTTATGAATACACACATGAACTGAAATTGTGTTTAATGAACTATGCAATTAGTAGGGGTTATCAAATTCGTTTCAAAAAGTGTGATAGTGTTAGACTGGTGGCAATATGTTGCAGTGATCTAGAGATGTGCCCATTCATGGTTAAGTCCTCTTGGATGAGTACTGAACGTTCCTTCCAAGTCAAAAAGTTTTTAGACATGCATACATGTGTTAGGAATTTTAATAATTCAAAGCTTATGAATCCTATTAGGTTAGCAAGGAAATTTGTGAAGGTGTTGATCAGGAAACCTAACTTAAAATGAAAGGAGATGCAGGTAATTGTACAAAGTTGATTTCATTGCCAAATATCATGCTCAAAATGTTAGAGAGCAAGGACGAGGTCATTGTCATTAATTAATGGAAAATTGAGTAACCACTATGCTAGAGTTTGGGATTATGGACATGTGTTGATGAGATCTAATCCAGACAGTACAATTAAGATTTATGTAATTATAAACCCTGATAATACCACAACATTTCAAAAAACCTACATTTGCTTTAAAGCAATCAGAGAAGGGTTGAAAATGGGATTCCATAAGGTAATAGGGTTAGATGGTTCTTTTTTGAAGGGCGTGGGTGAGCTGTTAATCAAAATATGGAGGGATACAAATAATTAGGTGTATCTTGTAGCCTGAACAGTTGTTGAAGTAGAGAACAAGAATAACTGGAAATGGTTCCTGATTTGGTTAATGATGACCTTGGATTACAGGCTGGAAGGGTTGTGTGTGTAATAAGCGATCAACACAAGGTAAAGTAACTATCTTTTTATTTGTGATTACTTTCTAATTAACTACATTAGTTTGTGTACTTGCTAATTAACTTTTTCATGTGTTAAGGTAGTCATGAATCTTGTAAGGATATTCTACCCTATATTGAGCACATGCAATATGTCATGCATATCTATGCCAATTTTAGAAAAGTTTATAATGGATTGAAGTTCAAAAACATTTTTGGGCAGCTACAAAATCTACAACAAAAGGGGATTTCAATTTTAACATGGAAATGATCAAGGCAATTAGTTATGCTACTTTTGATCATCTCATGGCTAGGTAAATGATGCATGGCTTATTTCTCTACTGGCTTGACTTGTGAGGCTGTAGAGAATGGGGTTGCTGAGTGTTTTAATGCAATCATCATATATTCAAGAAATAAACCTCCACTCATTATGCTTGAAGAGTTTAGGCTTTACATGATGGAAAGGTTTTACATTCTGAAACAAGAGGCTAAAAATTGGGGTGGTGAAGTTTGTCCTTCAGCAATAAAAATGATGAATGAATTTAGTGAAGATATTAAGTAAGTATTTCCAAGTAGTTTGTAGTTCTATGTTTATATTTTCTTTTTATGTACTATCTTATGTGTTTGCAGGAATTTGTATATAGTTCTAAGTGGCTTGAATGCATATGAAGTAAGGAATAGGTTTCAAACTTATGGAGTTCACTTGAAGGGCCACTTATGTACTTGTAGATTATAGGAAATTTTAGGAATACCTTATGTGCATGCACAAGGGGTTATTATGTACACCAATCAAGATCTAGTAAACTTCATAAGTAGTTGGTTCAACAAGAATAATTACAATGTAACTTATGATGTGGATATACTCCTAGTTAATGGAAGTAACTTGTGGGAAGAAACAAGTTACACCAAGCCTCTTTCACTCATTGAAAGGAGGATTCCAGGAAGGCTAGATGTGAAAAGAAGAAGACATGTATCTGAAAATGAAGACAAGTATTCATAGGTGTCAAGAAAGGGTACAACTGTCCAGTGTAAAAATTATCTACAAAGGGTACATAATAAAAAAATCATGCAAGAATCCTAAACTGGTGTCTAAAACTCAACCTAAAACAATAGTCACGTCTGGGTTGGAACCTGATTTGCTTAATTGGTGAGGAACTAGAAGAGGGTCTAGAGGTGGTAGAATGGGTGGTGACAGAAAATATGGTAGAGTTGGTGGTAGGGAGATATAATCCCTAAGGAAAATGTGGTTGAAGACTCTCATAAAAAATGGACAATGAAGTCCCTCATGCAAGTGTGGACAATGAAGCCCTTCATGCAAATGCTGACAATGAAGTCCCTCATGCAAATGTGGACAATGAAGACTCTTGCGCTGATAAGGATGAAATAAAGAGTCACATCTTGAAATTGAGAGCCTCACATTACAGTTTTGAAGATATCATGAATTGCCTTGGTTTAACTGAAGATGAGGTGAATAAGTATGGAGGGTTCAAAGAAGTAGTTGTGGCGATTGACATGTATTTGGTATGGTTTTAAATCTTATATAGTGACATATTTAACGTTTATATCTTGACATTTAATGTATATATTGTGCTTATTATAATATGTTGGTGTTGATACCTAAGAAGTGACAGTTAAGGATGTTGGTAATGATACCTAACAAGTGACAGTTGAGGATATTGGTGTTGATACCCAAGAAGAACCATTCCCTGAAACACAGTTTATGAGAAGTGTGAGAAAAAGGAAGCCTTCAGAGAGGATAAAAAAATTAATGTTCAAGAAGCATATGGTTACCAAGGATGGGATAGGGATGACAGCACAAAAGACAGTTAGTCTATAATAGGGTGTTCCTAAACCCTTCATTTGTTAAAACATGTACAATCTTTAACCAAGGGTAAATTTTGTTAGCCCCTTTTGTACAAAATTTGGCTAGGGAATAACTTGCATATAGTTTAGTTAATATTAATACATGTTTGTCATATTTTAGCTAAAATTAGTCATTATAATGGATGATTCCATTGGTAAATGTTCTGGATGATTTTGCTTGATTTTAGTTAATTATGCTTACATTTTGGTTAATATTAGTCATGGTAATGGATGATTCTATTGGTAATATTAGTCATGGTAGTGGATGGTTCCATTGTTAATATTAGTCATGATTCCAATGTTTAATGATTTCAATTTTGCATAAATAATGTATGATTGCAACCAAAACATTGATGATTTCATACATGATTTCAATGTTAGACGATTTCAGTCATGGTTGATTTCATTGCTTATTGATTCCATTCATGGTTGATGCCATTCTCTATTGATTCAAGTCATGGTTCATTCCATTCTTTATTGATTCCAGTCATGATTATAGTGGACACACTTCTAATTCAAATACATACATAAACTTCTTACTTCATTTCATTATTTGATGATACATTATAACTGCACCTTGATCACATACCATGATTCATAAATCATACTAACGTAACAATCCTTAGTCATAACCAAAACAAACACAGCCAAAACACATTACAACTATTTTCCATTCATAAATCATACTAACCTAACAATCCTTAGTCATAACCAAAACAATAACAACCAAAACACCTTACAACTACTTTCCATTTTGTGCATATCCTACCAGGACTTCAATGTGACTAAAAAAACACAAAAGAAACCACAAACACATAAAACATTGGTTTCCATCTTCCACCAGGATTTCAATGTTGAATGCCCACTTCTTCCACCTGTTGTTGTGGAGGTTGTTGTTCCACAAAGTCTCCAAATATCCCAGGGTTCCTCATTGGTTCTTATTCCAAAAACTCTCCAAATATTCTAAGGTTCTCCAAATTGACATAGTTGTGAAATTCTTGTAAGAGGTTTGAATACCATTGGCAAGTTAGAGGATGATCGACCCAATGAAAGTACATACAATTTTTGAGTTCGTATTGGAAATTTGGGAAGCATATGAACCTTCTTCTTGTGTTTAAAAGAGTCCATGAAGTCCATCCTCCTATAAGATCACCACAATAGCACCTGCTTCTCAAACGAATTGGTCTTTGGCTTGCTACAAATGATGAAGACGACATTGGTCCTCCTGGTGAGATTTTAGGGCAAGAACCGGGGGTTAATAGTCTTTAAATACAACCTCGACAACCCTTACTAATTGACTCACCAACCACCTCATCAAGTCCTGGCCAAATCAGTAACTGATACCGCTTAAATGAGGGTCACCAAAAGTAAGGGCCGACATGTTCAATTTATCCGGTTTCCTATGTTTTTTTTGTTCAAAATTTTTTTTGGGACTAAAACATAAGTTCTTACAAAATATTGAGACTTTTCTGAAAATTTCCCCTGAAATAACCATTAATTTGGTAAGTTAACTTGCAAAATCAATGTTTTTTCTATGAAATTATCATTTATCATGCAATATTATACCGATTTAACCATTAAATAAGTTGACCTGTAAATTATAGCTTGACTCATAAATTATCGTTTGACGTGCAAAAATGTCATCATTTTGTCCAACAAAAAACCTCATTGTTTTAACAATATTGCAGGTTCCTTGCGAAAATTATTCTGTAAATTGAGCATGCAACTTTTTTTAATACACAAAAAATTATAGACAAGTTACATAGATTGTCCTTATACTTGGCAATATATAACACATTTGGTCCTTATGAGAAATGTATTGCAAAGATGATGCCTAAGCTTAAGATTTGTTGCAAGAACCGCCTTTATGACTAACTTTGTTAAAAGCCAAGGTTATTTTTTTTTTGTATATCAACTAATATACCATCCATGGTACAGGGACCATTTCTAAAAATTTTATTAAAAATAAGAAAATTGTATGCCACCACCAACACCGTGTACCGCCCAACTACAACTACAGTCACCACCACACATTAATTTTTGTACCTTGACTAATATATCCTTTATTGAACAAAAATTTTCAATCTATTAATTGATTTATTCCACCTATCAATAACTAACAATAACTACCATTGATTTATCCAACTAACAATAATCAATAAGTAACATTAATTTATTCTAACTATCAATTATTAACAATAACTAACATTGATTTATCTTAATTATCAATAACAAACAAACACTTATATTATAACACATCAAGCACATTAATGACTAGAAAACACTTGATGATAGGTTACATTTACATTATAACACGTCAACCACATCCATGACTACCAAAACATTTGATGACTAACATGAATCTAAGCATAATGAATCACTATATTTCTTAGCATAAACATCACCAAAGGAATTGAAACCAATAAATCGCCAAAGAAATTGAAACCAACAACAATATGATAGGAACAAGGTGTAACATGTCTAGGTGTAACATCTTGTTTCCTGCCATTTCTTATTTCAGGGCCGTGGGCCGAAATTCGATTGTATAAAGGCTGTGTGCCTTAAGGTGGTAATGTTTAGACCATTGGATGGAGGCAATGATGGATGCGAGATCTTAACCTTTGAATTGTGTTTTGGGACGAAAGGTAGAAAAGGGTAAGTCATAAGCCGGGGTCTTGCATGAAATATGGATTTTTGTTCGAGAAGTTTTTAGTCCAAGATATCTATATAATAGTGTGGGGCTCTTCAATACCTTTCCGTAGGTATAAAGATCGTCGAAAATGGAGTTGGAACGAAGAAGTTATGACTATTAGAAGTTAGGAAGGTTTTGGGTTAAGCCGAGTACGCTGGGCGTACCAGGCAAGGCTGATCGTGGAGGATTAACCTGGTATGTTGGGCATACCAGGAGTACGTTAGGCGTACTCGATCAGAATCCAAACCCTAATTTTGGGTTTTTGAGCCCTATTTAAGCTCCTTAACTCCCCCGAACCCTTACCATTCTCAACCTCCACCTCTCCAACATCCTCCCTTGAAACCTAACTCTAATTTGAGCTTTGTAAGCTAAATGAGGTGTTTTTGAGTGCTTTGGAGTGTTCTTGGTGCATCTTGGAGAAGAAGGAGCTCATTGGAGAAGTGTTGGTTGCATTGGAGCTTGTAGATCTAGACCTTGTTCACCTTGATCTTTCTTCCAGAGGTATAAAGCTTGAATCTTGATGATGCATTTGTTAGATCTAGCTAGTTTTGGGTGTTATGAGCTTTCGGTTACTTTAGTGCATAAAGTTTAGTTCTTGAAAGTTTGTGACCTTGTTATGGATAAAGTTGGAAACTTTATCCATCTAAACAATATATTGATTCAGATCTAAAGGTTGGAGACTTGGACTTAATGGATTAAGTTGAGAAAGATGCATTTTTGGTCCATTTGAGACTTAAAGACTAGATCTTGGTTGTTTGGACCATCTTAATGGGTAAAGTTGGAAACTTAATCCATTATGGAGCTATTAGGAACCATAAAAATGTGATCTTGGTCCCTCTATCCCTTCTATGCAAGAGTTGTGATGTCTTAATGGATTAATAAGCTAGGGTTTTAGCTATTGGACCTTTTCTAGCCATGAAAGTCATAAAGGTGGAAACTTTATGACTTAAGTCGATGCTTTGAGTCTAGATCTAAGCTCTGGACAAAAGACCTTAAGGGATTAAGTTCTTAACGAAGGAGCGGGACCAGGTCGCGTACGCTGGGCGTACGTTGAGTACGTTGGGCGTATGTTGAGATTGTTGGGTGTACTCAACAGCCTTGGACTTTGACTTTCGTTGACTTCCATTGATCGTTGACTTTTGACCAAGTTTGACCTTGGGTCAAACTTGAGGATTTTAGATATTAATTAAGATTCTATCTGGTTCTGGTGTTAGTGGATTCGTGGGTGCAAGCAGTACAGAAAAAAGATCGTATCGCAGTGTTTCAGAGTTCTTCGATTCAGGTGAGTTTTCCTCATTGTACATGTGGGTCGAAGGCACCAATGTCGGCCCACTAGGTTATGTATCCTGATATATAGGATGTTGTTATGTTGTGGCAATCTGTTAGATTTGTATCTTGGTATATAGGATGCTGTTGTGCTATAGTGATATGCTAGATCTGTGTATATATCCTTATATGATCAGATGTTGTAGTAGTGGTATAGCGGTTATCATTTGTGGAGTACCCTAGGGGTTGTATGTAGTCATGTAGGATAGCCTGAGAAATCTTGATCTTGGATTTCTTGCATGTTCCTTATTTGGTAGTGGCTTTAGAGTAGGATCATCTGTTTGGGTGGCTATCTCACCTCTGGTTACTTATGGTTACGCATTTCATGGAGGATAGTTGGTAGCGGGACAGTTGACTGTGAGAGGACTAGTAGGAGGTAGTATGTGGTATTATTGATGTTTGTTTGTATTATGTGCCTACTTGAAACTTGATTGTTTATATGTCAACATATGGTGGTAGTGGGTTGAGTCGTACCATCTCGTGCCGAAGGCCAAGATACCTAGGGCGGTCCGGATAAATTAAAGGCCTACGAATTGATCCACTCGGGTCAAAGGCCCGGAGAGCGGTCCAGATAGGTTGAAGGCCCGGTGAGGCGGTAAAGTTATGTAGAAGGCTCTAAGGGTGGTCCAGATAGATTGTAGGCCTGTGAGGCGGTTCAGTCATGCTGAAGGCTCATGTATGCATGTTTTTGTTTGTATGGTTGTGTGTGTGGTATTTTGGAGGAACTCACTAAGCTTTGTGTTTACCCATTTGTTTATGTTTTCGGGTTTTATCGGTGATCGTGGGAAGGCAAAGGCGGGACTGTACCCAACACGTACACCCCACATATGTGTGTTGACCTGGAAGTAGGCTGCTGACCCAGTACGTGCAACGTACTCAGGAGTACGCCTGACGTACTATCTAAAGTCCTAAAAGCTAACCAAGGGTCTTCATCCCTTAAGACCTTAACATCCAAACCTCAGATCTACTACTAAATAAGGTCTTAAACCATAAAGTTGACAACTTTACTAACTTGCATGTCTAAAAAGGACCCAATACCAAACCCTAGGTCTAAAACTACATAAAAAGGCCAACAACTCAAGCTTGGGTGAACCTCAACCCTCAATATCTGATTTTTATGACTTCATACACTCCTAAATGCCCAAAAGAACAGCTCAAATGGTCTGGAGTAGTCCATACTGTTGGGTTTTGAGCATTCTAACACTCCTAAGGTGTTTACGCAACCCTAAATACCTTGGATCTATGTTTTCACTAATTATACATGCAATGGTGTTTCCAAGGTATTAAACCTATAACTAGCATACAATTATCATATACCACACAAGAATCTAGTTAAGATAACATACCTTATGGTGGAGATTGAAGTCTTGATGTATCTAGCCTTAAGAGCTTAGCCCCAATAGTGTGGAAGCCTCAAGTGGAATCACAACACATCATGGACAAAGGAGGAACTTGAGAGAGAATCTCCATGCACCCAAAACCACCATGAACTCCAAGAATACACTTGTGTCGATTATGGGCAATGAAGTATGTATTTATATGTGGGATTTCTAGGGTCATGGATATAACCCAAATCCATACTCATGGGTCTTATGATCCATGGTTCATGTGGCCCAACTCTTTATGTATCCATACATAAAATTGGTCCAACATGGATCATAAGCCCAACACACATAAATATAACCAATTAACATAATTAGTCCCCATAGATTAATTAGTCTCTTTTTGATCACTAAATCAATTCTAAATTAATTCTTGATCAATACTAATTAAAACCATATGATTTCATATTAATATATTATTACTTATAATATATTAATAAATCATATATAACTTTCTCTCAAGAGTCCATCCTAACAAATTGTCCTGATGATATGCAACCCAAATGGACCATGCTACTCTCGGGTCAAGTACATACCAATAATAGTTATTGGCTTAGACATCTAATCCAACAGTCTCCCACTTGGATAAGTCTAAAACTATTATTGCAAGTACGACTTCATAACCCGACTAGCAATCGTAGCTCTTAAAGCCGCTGTCGAACTCTGAACAAATCAATGACGCGTCCATTAGATAAGTGATCATATATTCCTCCATTCTAGATATCATATGGACTGAGACATGGATTATAATCATTCTCTCCGTCCATTTGTTGTTTCCCAATTTTCGATTTATGACAGCTGACTAATTGAACAAATCAAATCAGTCCACGCTTGGCCAAGCACTTAGGGGTGTCATCACTAAATCATCGAGGGGCCCACAGATATCGCTTTTATCCTTATGAGATAAAAGGAATGGATAAACTTCGACTCATATGCTTGTACTAACTACTTGTTGAATCATACACAAAGGCACGTTTTATAACATCAAGTTACTGATGCGTTTTCGTACAATCAATGTATAACCAACTCATAGTCAACAACTCACATCTCTAGGTTTGAAGAATATAAGATATTATCGTCTCATGATTCACTCGTGATAAAATCCATGAAGTGATTGAAATGAGCGTGGGTTTAATCCAATACTCGAATCTTATTCCAGGAGCACTCATGAACACTGCAGCTAAGCATAGCCACCTAGACAAACTACAGACCCATTCATGACAGTCTTGCCTCAATACCTACTTCCAAAGTATGATTGACTGTGGACGGTTTGAACAACCTAGTTATTCGGGAAGTCAAAACATGCAAAGTGAAACACAAGAATAATACTAATCCTATATGGCCCCAACACTTGAGTGTAAATAAAACCCCTTTTATCTAAGCACCATATTGATTACTCATTATTCATGTAATGTTTCAAATTATCAACTTAGTACTTGAATTAAAACAATAGCCATGCCATGCTCCAAGCATGCACACTATGTTTACCTATGGTCCTTTCTTTTGTGAAATAGATCAATTGAACACGACTCCAATGATGCTCATTTCACAATCCGAATCCCTTTTGTAAATGTAAGAATACCAAACTCTTTCCATTTACTGTAATCTGTTAGATTCTAAACTTATATGTAATGATTCTCTTGTAATGACTATGCACAAAAGTCACAAAGACTTGGCAACAGATATTACAAAGTATTCCAATGGAGATCAATTCCATGGAAACGAAGTCTCATATTCAAAGTACATTCCTTTGAACATCCTTCTTTGCATTAAGTTTTCTAATCTTACACAGATTCAGAGAATAACTTCCACCTATGGAAACATTTGCATATTACTATTTTGACTATCACTTCTGAAAAAGATTTGCCTCTTTTCAGAATATGTCAATATGGTCCTTTCCAAAGTTTACACTATACTTCCAATTGTCTACGAGCAATCAATCTTTGGTAACCTCAGATTGTCCTCGACAATTGCTTAATCATTTTAGTCGTATCCGGTTTCTATTCATTTTTCCCTCTTAATGCCCTAAGCATTTGGAAAATTTAGAATGGATGTAATCGATCCTATACCCGAAGCATATGGGACACGATTCATGCTATAAAAACTTTATTTGCCATGTTCTCGCAATTCGAACTATGAAGAGGGATGTCATAATCATAATCAAATTTTGAGAACGCCACATATATAGAATTTCCTTATGTTGAACCATTCCATCATAACATTCATATATATCCTCGACTAAAGTTGATTAAAATCTCAATCTAAGCTTGTAGAATTGGAATGAAGTATAAAATCCTCTCCCTTAATTATAGCAAAACAACTTTTCAAAGCGAATTGAAATTTTTGTTTTCTATAATTAACATTGCTAACTTGCAACACTTATCATAATTATCATGCTCCCTCTAACATGATGATTATTAGCATAACACTTATGCTCTCACTAGCTTTGACATGTACTCATAAATCAGATGGACTTCTAAAAATCAATAATTTATTGACTTTCTTACCAACGTTCAGTTTTTCTGATACGAGATGCTTTGATAAGACTTTATTAAAATCATACACCTTTCCTTAGATAGCTCACATGTGTGTCTAAACAATTATGAAGAGGGGTGCCGTAATCATAATGTTTAGACCTTCTGCCACTCTCACAAGTCCATGCTAGTGTGTCGGTTAACCACACACGCTCCACTAATGACTTTGAGAATGCAAATATCACAATTGCTATCTACTTAAAATCTACTTAGTGACAGAGTTTCCTCACCATCATTTTAATGAATCGGAGAGAAACCTTATGACACTTAGATTTTTTATGGTGTAAGTGTTCCTATCCATGCGAATTTGTCAAAACCATAATCATAAGACAAGGTTAGTGACAAATCCAAATTCATATGGACTGAACTTGCCCGATCTCATTTTCTTGCCACTTAGTAGCGCAAGGGCCTACCATTGCTTCCAAGTTGTTATGCAAACAATTGAGAACTAACAGAACTCACAAGCACAGTCAACTTAACTGGAGTGGGCATAGAAATATGCCAACACAAAGGGTTACATACCTCAAGTTGTGTGCTAGCGATTAAACAATGGGTTTTATTCTTGATTAGTTCTTGAAACTATCTCAAGATCTTTTAAGACTCCCACTGTCCTCTTGACATATAAGATTCTCTTGTCAAGAACCATTCCTTGACAAAAATAAATATTCAAGAGTTAGTGTGGGTTCTTATCAAGTTAAACACTTCATACAATTGGTCTTAATTGGTCTTTGTTTTATCCAAAACATCACAACTAACAAACTTCAAATGTACAAGAATAGGAAACATCTTACTCTACATTTGACAAGTGTTATAAACTTTCTAAAGATTATGTCACTCAAGTTACAATCTTTGAGTATGACTCCAAGACTTGATTTTTTGGAACGAAGTATGATTTATCTTTTGATTTAACCATTTCAACAATTCATGATTCCTCTCCTTAGCCAAACATATGCACTAAGGTGTCTTTAGAGGATCAATTGTGATATGGTTTTATAATCACTAAGATAATCATAAAACAAGATACTCAAGTACTCTCCCATCTCTTCAGATTGGAGAAACTTTTATCTTTCTGCCTAATTGATTCTTCTTATCCGTCCTGTCATAACGAATAATCTTTTCGATCTTTGTGGTGGACCTGACCAGTGCACAACCAAGTGTACCCAATCCTTTAGTCCCTCACTTGACTCACACATGCATGTGAGCAAGGAGTTAGTCTTAATTTCCCAAAGATGAAAAATTCTTATTCATCATACAATACAAGTTGCATGAATCCAAGTTTCTATCCAACTAAAACCTGGGTGATGAGAATCTTTCCTTATTTGGAAAATTGTGACACTACCACAAACGAAAGAATCAAATCCATTTTCCAATATTGCTATCAATGAAATCATATAAACAACAATTTTTTTCACAAATGCCATCGCAAGGATGCTTAAAATAAATAAAATCAAAACCTTTTCTTTTATTTTAAAACTTGCGGAAAAACTTATCCTTACAATGCAAATACATATGAAAACATGTTGTTATCTATTCCTAAGCAATATATCATAACTCTTAAACAGCAGCTCAAAATTCAGATCATCGAATCATGCGATCGAAATCCATCTATTCGCGATCAGAATCAGCTTACTCTTTCTTTAAGCTTCCTTACTTTTCTTTGATTCTACAAAACATCAAAATGTAATTACATTACATCATGTATTAAGAATCTCCAAATAAGAACTTAATAGAGTTAGATAGTGGACTTTACCTGAAGTGGAGTCAAACCTTTTTTGACTTTACCATCCTTATGATTTTTCAGGTAAAATGGGCAGCTTCGCAACCAATGTCCCTTCTCTTGGCAATAGAAACATATCGACTCTTTGGAAATGGTGCACGAGACTATCTCAGAATTAACCTTTCTCTTTACCATTAGGTCAAATGACTTAACCATGGCCGATCCCTTTCCATTGAGAAAAGAAAGCTTTTCTTGGCTTTCAATGTTACAATTACCAATGTCCATGGAAGCATGGGAAGTAGATCTTCCAATCAAATTTGCTTAACCATTGCTCCAAATCATTGCTGATTCAGTAGCATCAAGCAAATATGTAAGATCATTAAGGGTCATGTCATGGTCTGTCACATAGCAGTCCTTAAAGAACTCACTATATGACTTGGGAAGTAATTGAAGAACCCAATCAACAGTCAACTTCCTAAAGATTTTGACACCCAACTCTCCCGGCTTGCCAATATGTGACTTAATCTCCAAGATGTAAGCACATATAGACTTTGCTTGCCAAATAGGGATTGAGTGACCTTGAACTCGTGGGTCAGGGAGAATTATTGGAGGAGGTGGATGAAGTGAAGCTCTATCCAAAAGGATGAGGAAGACCATAGTTGTCTGAACTTAGACATCTATGAGGGAGAAATTCAAGTTTTAGTTGATTTAAGTCCTTAACATAACACCCAATATGAAATATTAAGGCTAGGACCCAACAAACTATTTTATAACTTGGAAGAGGGATGCCGTAATCCAAGCTACAAAATATTTGAAGGTAGGTAAATGACGATTTACCAATTTCCACCATGAAAAACAAAATAAATTATTAAGTTTTAATTGGATTGAAACTCCTAGATCTTTTGAGATTCATTTAACTCTCAATGGCATGTTTAAATATCGATTGTGCCCTCTCAAGTTTGTGACTGGGATGCCGAGGATCACAAACAAGGTGTGAATAACCATGCAAATTGACTTGGTACCCTTAATTTTATCACCCAATCGATGTGCCGGTTAACCACACGAGCTCCACCGATCTATGATAAAACTTAAGTCACCCTTTGCCATACATTTTCAGTCCCATGTTAGTGTGCCGGTTAACCACACGTGCTCCACTAACGACTTAACAAGGGTGCAAAGTGTAATTTCATGGGTTAGCACCATTTCCATTTTCCTAAGTAACTAAGATTGAGAATTTATAAGAGTTTAGTTACTTACTATTTATCATTATACTTTTAATGAAAGGAGAATTAGAGTCCTATCCTACCTGTTCGGCTAACGACCCTCCACCAGTCAAGGAAGCGGTGGGTGAGAGTGGACACCCATTAAACTGCCATTTTATAGGCAGTAACCTTATACCCCCCTTAGAGGCTGGCTTCGTGAATGAGGCCTACTAACGGTAAGATTGACTTTATCTTATACATAGACATAACCATTAACTTTTAATTTTATAATAGTATAAGGTCGAATTTTAAACTTTTAAAATTCTAAGGTTTAATTTGGAATTAAAGTATGCATGGGGAGGTAACTTTGTAAATTCCAAAACTTGAGGGCAAGTATTGAAACTTTTCAAACTCTTGGATTTTTTTTCATAACTTATGAGTTTAATTAAAGTTTTAAAAACTTTAATGAAGAGACTCTTGAACATCCATAACTTGAGGAAAAGTTATGAAGTCCATAAAACTATTTATGACAAGAAGACTCTTCATTTTGTAACCTATGACAATTTTATGAGTTGTAACTATTTATGATAAAAAGACTCTTCATTTAATATATCTCACTTTTTTCACTCAAATCCTACATGCTTAAGCAATGAAGTTTAAATTCAACCTTTATTGGTTAGAGGTATTAGTCTAAGTGCAATGACTACATAAGCTCTCCTGGATAGATTTCAGGTACAGGTTGCAAAACTTATTATGCCATATAAAATACCAGATTATCTTTCATATCTCATGATTTTTCAGTAAAACTTGGGAAGCCACAAATATATTATACCATATGTTGGCTCAATTAAACATTTGAGCTCACATTGGATCGTCCCACACAACACTAGAAACATAAGTTTTTTTTTAATTAGCACTAGATTTTATTTTTAGATTATTATTTCAAATCTACTTTAATTTTTTTTTTAATTTTCTAGCAATTTACTTTTTCGACCCCCTACCCCACACTTATTTCATACAATTCCCTCATTGTATGCATAAAAGAATTTAAAAGCAATAAACGGGAGAAAAAATGAACAGACTCCCCTGGGGTAGTAGTGGCGTGATCGATTTCTGAACGCGTGTGGAAACTTGAACACCATGAGTATGTGACTGGAACTTGGATCTTCTGAGATATGTAATTGTGCCGGCAAAATGTGAATCACAAACTTCATCTTCAACAAGTGTGGTGCATAAGATCTTCAAAGCAAAGAATCTCAATGTGAGAAAGCATACGCCACATTGCAAAGTTGGAAGAGTAAAAGAAATGCCATTTTGTATAGCTCGCGACGTGGTGTCGAACTAAATCGCATTCCGAATCTTGATGGCATCCAGCTCACGACGTGAGGAGTGAAGGTACACGTCGTGAGAACTGGGTCTTCATAGATTTCAGTTTTGCAATAATCCTTCTACTCAAGTAAAACGCAACTGAATGTCTAAATGTATTAAGACCCTTCTAAGACTCTATTTTTCTTGACTCTTCCCTCGTCTCTAATCTATTTTCTCTCACGAAATTAACCTCACACTTATTAAAATTATGGGCTTCGACTCATAACTTTAATTGTCATGGCTTTTCTCGTACGCTCTTATCTCTATTCTCTCAATTTTCTCTCACGATATTCTACTAAATCTGCAACAAAGCAAACAAATTGTGGAAAGAAGAAAAACAACCATCACATAGTTTCGTTACAAGTTTTAAATGAACCAAATAAAAACTCAAAAACTAAAACAAAACACACCAAAAATAACAAAGAAAATAAAAAAAATACTAAAAATAAAAAGGATAGATAATCATTCTTCATCTTCGTTATCCCGTGCTCTGCTAGTCCCTGCTCCGTCTCCCTGTCGCGACCAATACTCGCTCCATGAAGGCCAAATTGGGTATTGATTTCCCAAGTTAGGTGGTTGATTAATGTTGAAGTGTTGAATCATATTTTCCATAGTACCACCTATCCAGTTCATACTCAAGCTCATTCGATCAAAATAACCCGCCATCATCTCATCGCGGAATGGTCCTCCTCCCATGGGCGCATTTGTTGCACCGGTTGACCTCTTTCTCCTCGCCCTCTTACATTTCTTCTTCCTCTCGGACGCGGTTGCTGATCGGATTGATCAACTTGTTCCCCCGTATTATCGACATGAATACTCCAATGCGAGCCTATATTAAGAATAACATACATGGACTCCAAATATCCCAAAGAAAGATCGTCCCCTGCCTTGCATGTTAATATACGAGTCAAACGGGGCGTCAAAAGACCATAAGACCTCGCCAAGCGAGTAACAAAATGTCCTCCCGCGATAGGCCTTCCGGCTCGTGATATGGCCGCCTTGCTACCCAAGTAACTAGCAAGATGGTATGGGATATTGCAAAAAACCGCCGGTGTAATAATATACCACAAGAAAAACAAGTTTAAACTTGTCACTTTGTCTCCATGCTTCTTATGGTTGATGGAAAAAGTAACCAATCGATGGAGTAGTCGATGAATTGGTGACCGGATATGGCTCTCTTGCGAGACACCCGAATGGAATGCCCCATTCACAATGGTAGTCCAAAAATCATAACCACTCACCCCCAGTAAATATTCTCGAGTAGCCGACCTCAAAAAGATATCAAAAACCAGAGACCGTGTTTCATTTTCATTATAAATTCCCATCCTCCAAGAAAATTCTGCTAAGCTGCACTCCCGATATTCTCCCCCGAGGCAAAAGACTAAAGCTCGTGCAAAATATGGATCGACAGTGGCGTCCTCAAATGTTACCGATGCGAAAAACTCCACACATAACTCTTGAAACGTAGGCTCGCTAAGAGCAAATACATTCTTCCACCCATTACAAGTGAAAGAAACCATGTCTCACGTAAATGTCTTCGTTAAATAAGGGACCATCCTCGCCGTGAATCCTAGTTCTCCTAATTTGACCCAATCAATCCTAGGAGAAATAGCGAATTCTATGTTTTGTAACCACCCCAGCTTGTTCGTAAAATTCGTCACCACACTTTGGGGAATGTTGACTGGAAGTTGATACAATGGGTGGCGGTCAAAAACATTCCCGTGAAACTGCTCATTTGTTCCCCTTGAGGCCACTTCCTGAAAAATAACCAACAAACAAGACCAAGGGAAGACACAAAGATCAAACAATAGCAGAAAAATCACAGGAAATTGTGTGAACCGAGCTCACGTCGTGAGCTCGTGCACCATGTCGTCAGTTCGCAACAGCAAGTACAATCGGACCATAATCAAGCATTACGAAGCCAAAATTTTGCCAAGGGTTTTATATAACAACATCCTAATGCTCATAAATCATTCATGAAGTAGCTAATACACTTCAAATCGACTTCAAATTCAGTATATTTCATTGATGAAAAAACCCTAGCCTAAAATGCCTAAAATAACGAATTTAACAAGATTAGAAAGGGAAAAGCTTATCGAAATCGAAGACTAAAAACGAAATATAGAAGACTTGGAAGAAAGTAGTGGAAAATCGGAGGCAAATCGAGTGTGGGGGACCAAATCCTTGCTGTTCATGCGAGTGGGTTTAAAGATGGTAGTCAAAGGTTGAAAGTTATGTTAACTGGTCCCCTCCCGTGTTTTTATAAAGCTCACGTCGTGAGGGTTAATCCTCACGTCGTGAGTTTGAAAATGATTGATTTATTGGGAAAAATTATTTTACCACGTCGTGGGGCTTAATCCCACGTCGTGGTGTCGAGGTGTTTTGACCAAAAAATCAAAAAAATTCCACCAATCTATAATGTTAGACCCCACACTTGATTTTTACTTATCTTAAAGAAAATAGACGACCTTGATGATTATTTATCCTAAAACTCAAATAAAAATGCAAAAACGAAAAGAAAAACGCAAACTGAGCTCGGGTTGCCTCCCGAGAAGCGATTCTTTTTGTTGGAGTCATGAGTCGGAATCCGTGCTATCTCAGTTGAATCTTTTGGAGTTTCAATCACCAATTGCACCTTCTGTTCCCTCCACATTTTCTTGTATGCTTGCACTCTTCTAAGATACGTTTTTTTGGAATTTTCCTTTTTCACTTTAGAATCGCCTTCTTCGAGCTTCCGTTTCACCCCCTTATTTTCGACAACAAGTTCAGGTTCTTCCTTTTCTTTTTGTAGCTCCTTAGGTTCTAAATCTACATTGTTCAAAGTTGGTTGTCTTACGTCTCGTGTAATCTCTTCTTCTTCATCACTAGACACCAAATTATCTTCACTCTCCTTACTAACTAGAGAACTCGGAGTTTTATATGGAAAGACTTCAAAAACCATAGGAATTGATGCTCTAGGCTTAGTACGCTTGACTTGTTTAATTGTTTGAATTTCTTTTCCCATTAATTTCTCCAACTCTTCAAGCTTGTTTACTTCATCTATATTGAATACTTCATTTTGAGCATAATCATTCTTGAATCTGTCTGCCAGTCCAAAAGTTATTTCCTCGTCTCCTACTCGCAATGTAAGTTTAGACTCACGTATATCCACCAAGGCTCGTGCGGTATTAAGAAAAGGGCGTCCTAGGATAATTGGGGCATTTTTATCTTCTTTCATATCGAGCACCACAAAGTCAATTGGAAAAATAAAATTTCCGATTTTCACCAAAATGTCCTCAACTATGCCTCGAGGATGAGGGACTAAACGATTTTCCATATGAATTGTCATTCTAGTAGCCTTCAATTCTGGAAGATTGAGCTTTTTATAGAACGAATAGGGCATCAAATTTATGCTTGCTCCAGAATCGGCTAAAGCATATGTCTTCATATTATTTCCAAATTCACATGGAAGTGTAAGGCGTCTAAGATCTCCCATCTTCCTTGGTATCCCTTCTATAATAACCTTAGAACTCTGCTCACTAACGACTACCTTGGAAGTCTTCTCTAGTTGTTGGCGAGTATCGAGTAAGTCTTGCAAAAACTTAGCATATTCGGGCACTTGTGCCAAGGATTCAATAAAAGGAGTATTAATAGGAATACCTTTAACTTTCTTCATAAATTTCATATGCTCTTACTCCAATGGGTGAACTCTGCCTCGATAAGGAAATGGCAACGTAGGACGAAAAGCTCGAGCATCAGCAAAATTTTCCTGTTCAGACTGGGCCCACGTCGTAAGGATTGAATCCTCGTGTTGTGAGGATGGTGATGTCTTTGATTTTCGACTTCTTTGGTTGTGGTTCAGGCCACCTTGGCTCTTCTTCTAAGGCTTCTAAGAAGTCATAAATAGTGTCTTCATCAGTGTCGATGGCCATGACTTGCGGTTTTGGTTTATTATCGGAAATTTGTAGAGGTAATCGTTCGTTAACCAATGAAGTTAATTGACCAAGTTGAGTATCAATATTTTTGATTGATGCTTGATGATTTCTAAGTAAAGCTTACTGATCTCTCATTAGAGCTTTTTCGTCTATTATTGCAGCATCGGTTTCATCATGACGTTTTTCCGAAGCCTCCATAAATCTAGTAAGCATGGACTCAAAATCAGCTTTCTTTTCAGGTTGTGGTTGCTCTTTTTGGTAGAAGCCTTGGCCTTTTTGCCTATATTTCTCTTCTTTTTTCTTTTTTATTCATCGTATTGCAACCATTCATTTCTTCAGCTTCCTCCAATCTTCATCGTAGCGGTCTCCACTTGAGTAGCATACTTGAGCTTTTCTAATCCCGTTCTCGTCTAGAGAGCAATCTTTTGTCCAATGTGGACCATTGCACTTTTCACAACCCACACGTATAGCATGTATGGATTGATCCATTTTCGTCATTCTTCGATCCATATTATTCAACATAGCCAAAACAGCCGCCATGTCTTCAGAAGTGCCACTCCCAATTCCTTTTGCTCAATCATTTCGAGGATTGTGATACTCACACAAATGCTTAGAAAATTCTTCAATTAACTCCTTAATTTCGGCTGGATTTTTCTTCGTTAAAGGTCCTTGAGAATCAAGGAGTTGCCTTGTCATCACATTTACCCCATCGTAGAAGATTGATACTTCTTGTTGCACATTAAAATCATTTTGGGGCCAATTTCGAAGTAATCCCTTGTAGCGCTCCCGTGCTTCATAAAGTGACTCCCCCGGTTGTTGCTCAAAGTTAGTTATTGCCTCTTTGAGTTTGGACACTTTTAATGGTGGACAAAATTGCTCTAAGAATTATTCACGCATTTGTGCCCATGTAGTAATTGCACCGGGTGGAAGTGCTTTTAACCAGTCTTAAGCAGCTCATCTGAAAGTGACTGGAAGCATTCTCAATAACACCGTCTTGCGTGGAACATTCGGGGTGTTGAAGTAATCAGCGATGTCATTGACTTCATAAAGGTGTTTGTAAGCATCCTCATGATCTTTCCCGGAAAATGGAACATCCTTAATTACGGAAAGAATATGTCCTTTAAGCTCGAATGTTGTGGTAGTGGGAATTGCGGGTTGCACTTAGCCTGGACCGGTGTCCTCCCGAATTCTCTTCTTGTACGTTTCCATCGAAATATCGACAATGTCTGCCATGTTGTTTCCTTGCTCGCTTTCGGGTTTGCTACTTTCGTCTATCTAGTAACCAATATCTTTTTATTAGGATTGTTCTTAATGCGTTTTAAAGTGCATTCGTTCTTTGGGGGTTGCTTGATTCTCCTACGTGCTTGTCCTTTTTTCGAAAAACTGACTTTAGTTGTTTGAATGGTGATTTCTTTGGTGTGTTTGATTCTCCTTTGTTCTTGTCCTTCTTTTTATGAAAAGTTGACTATGGATCTTCAAGTGGTGGTGTTAAAGGTGTATTGGATCCACGGGTCATATATTGCTGCAACAAAAACAGAAATAAAAATGTAAAAACAAACAAAAACTAATTAAAATTTCCTACTGAACGTTCACCACGACGTGGTAATGGTACCACCTCATGTTGAAGTAAATAAACTAAACAGAAAGCAAAAACGAACTAAAATGCGAAATAGCTGAGTTCACGTCGTGAGCTTTAAGCGCTCATGTCGTGACTTCGGTAATTCAGAAAACTAATGCTAAAAATTAACTTTTTGTAGGTTTAACCCCACAAAAAGGATCGATTAACCTAAAGAAATTAAATCAAAAACTAAATTAGTCGTTCCCCGGCAACGACGCCAAAAACTTGATATGTAATATTACTACACCTATTAGTTTTACCAACTATCTAACTAACTATTACGATTTAAGGCAGTGTGCCTTCTCGCAAATAATATAACACTAATAGTCGGGTATCGAACACATGGACAAATTTAATTGACTAATTTAATAACTAAAAATTAAACTAAAAGCAAGCAAAAGTTTAAATGGTTTTTATCTAATCTTGCAAGTTGAGACAAACTTAAACAATTAACTAATAATTTTAATCAATATTATAAAAACACTTCCGTTTAGTTCGAATCTACTTCTCCTTTATGGTTAGCTATTAATTATGGATTATTAAAGTTGGTTAAAAAATATTATGTTCTTAGAAATTCAAGTCCAAATTTACTAATGTTTTCACTAATTCATGTAAAACTATGTAAGGTCATAAACAAGCAAACACAGAATCAGTTATTGATTATAAATAAGCTATGTAAGATTTATGTGAATATACACAATTATGGTCATAATTTATGTTCTCCAGCACAGCTAAATTAGTTACTTTTATCACTTATCTAAGATTTGGTCGATCCTAGCTCTAGTAATTTAATAGTCACTAAACTACTAGGTAACAAGTTTATGTAATTTAATGGTCACTAAGCTACACAAAACCTGAATTCAAGCAATCAAAGTATCAAATATTAACATGCTAGGTAATTAAAATCAAACACAAGCTCAAAACCAACTATTAAAATCCATAAATTAGATAACTAAACCATAGAGTTAAAGCTTCATCTAGCTAAACAAAAGCAACTAAATTCAGCTACTCATGGCTGCAAACATAGACAAAATCTCCACATAAATTGACATGATTAAAATAAATAAACCAATGTAATGAATGTGTTCTTCAATCTCTTGATCTCCAAGCTAATCTCCTTCAAAAGAATGCTTTGTACACTTTCTGGACTCCAAAATCGGTTTCTCAAAATACCTTTTCTCCAGAAAACTCTCCAAAAGCCTCTCAAAACCATGAGAATGAAGGAATATTTATAGTTTTGGTAAATACGTTGCTCACGTCGTGAGACTTGATGGCTCACGTCGTGAGCTCGGTAGTAATCCTTATCTTCCAAGGAAACTAGATCACGTATGTTGATCTTTTAGAACTTGATTCTCACGTCGTGAGATTTGATTCCTCACTTCTTGAGCTTGGCTTTTCAGCTAGAATTTCCTTCTTTTAATCTTCAATCCTCCAAAGTTCCAATTCTTGTCAATTTTGGTCCTTGTTCTTCAAGAGTGTTCTTTTTAGCTGCAAAATACAATTTAATCTAATAAGTATCATATATATTTGCAATTAACCAAAATATTAATAAAAATGTATTAAAATATTGCCTAAAATGTGCATAAATATGACAATATCAACGATCGTCAACAATCTCGACCTCCAATAGGTAATCCAGCTCTCCCGGAGCATCGACAAACCTCTTGCTAAGCGCAAGAGACACAAAGGATCGGGTGGCCATCGAATCAAACAAAACCAAAGCAGAGATACCGTTCATGAGGAACGACCCTAAAAACAAAGCACACATATAACCAAGAAAATCGACATAAATAAAAAAATAAGGATAATGCACATATCCGTCACCACAACTGGTGCTACACGAGCCTCCTCAACTGTCAGCTGAAATGCCCTGCTCATTACAACAGACGCCTATGCCTTGCCCTAATAGCCATCTGTAATCCGCAAGGTCGTCAGAGCAGGTGCTACAACAGTCCTCCCACTGCTAAACTCGGACAGTTGGCATTCTTATGGCCCCTCTGATTCCAATGTAAGCAAACCAGATCCAATACCTCGGTGGTGGTAGTGGCAGTGCAATCCCTACTGAAGTGACCCGTCTTGCCACACTTGAAGTAGCCAGAACCACCCACCCTGCACACCCCATCTTGCGTCTTGCCACGCTTGCTGCAGCGGCCCCGACCCTGCTAGCCCCTCGACCTTGTGTAAGAAACCTTGGGCCTCTTTCCCGAACCCTCAGAACTCTGAACCTGATCTGGCTTCCTCTTCTTCTCCATCTCCAGGTCAGTATCCCTTTCTCTGGATCGCGTCACCATATCATCCAGTGTCGTGCAACTGGATCTGCTCACAAACTGTCTCATATCTCGTGGTATCTCACCTTCTTCATCTGCTCATCGGCCACATACTGCGGAACCAGTAATGCCCTCTCTCGGAACATAGAAGTGATCTCTCCCACTATCTCAATAGTCTGACGAAGGTCCTGAAACTCCCTCGCCAACTGCTGGACCTCAATCACTGGTGCAAACTCAGCCTGAAACCTCGTCACGAAATCCTCCCAAGTCATCGACTTAACCGCCTCGCCTCCCAAGGCATGTCCAAACTCTTCCCACCAGTTTCGAGCTATGTCCTTCAGAAGACAGAATGCAAGTCTAACCTTTTCCTCCTCAGGGAAACAACTAGTACGGAAGGCATTTCTTGACATCTTCTAACCAATGCCTGCTCGCAATCGGGTCCTTCTTCCCGAAGAACTCCGGAGCCCCACATGACCGAAACTCATGGAGAGTAAAATTGCGAGCTCATATCATCGCCACCATCTCAAAACGAAAAGAACCCAAACGCTCATCCAAAATCTACATGATACCCTCCTTGATCGTACTGAAGATCAGATGAGTATACTCAAGAATATTGCGGATAATCGCTGATGAAATGAACTCATGTATCTGATCATCCATATGTCCGGCCCAGAGCTAGAACCCGATCCACTACCAAAACCTCCTCGAGTGGTCGTCATACTGAAAATAAACCATACAAACCATCAATATATACTCGAAGAACCCCACACCCTACAAGATTCCTGGTATCATCATGACTTTCCTTGACTCGATTACGGATCCTCCGCTTCAAGTAGTACGGGCCCATACTACCTTCCACATATATCCGTACTTTTCTCAAGGACCGCCCTGAATTCCCCCAAGTTACGTTCCTATCAATCCAAACAACCCCTAGCCAAGCAAAGCTCTCGGCATCGAATCACCTCCTAGGTTTTCCTAGGGCTACCACCACACCACTCCCTGACATCGGCTGTAGAAGGAACTCCCTCTAACACCCTCTAACTAGCTTACGAACACAATTACATATCACTGACACTAGATAATTTTTGAATGAAGGGCCTCACCCTACAAAGGTTGGACTCAGACAAGAGCTGCATAATAGGGTGAAACCTAACCTTCTAAAATTATCTAATCTCAGTAATATATGTAACTTAGCGTCTTTTCTTACTAGTTAGTTGATGTTAATGGAAACTCCTAAAAGCACAAAGCAAGCAACATTCAGGCATTGAGTAATCTGAATCAAAGCATAACCGAAACATGCCATCCAATCACTGAATGAACCAGTACTAGCATGCACGTCTACAAGCTCATATAATAAGCATATAAAGGCATCTATCCTAGCATTATACCATGCAAAATCCTGAGCAGATCCTTAGCCCTAGTCTAGCATGCATTTCACAATTTCATAATTCAAAACATATCACATAGAACATGTATGGCTATTTTAGGAAAACTTACTTGAGCTCGGTCGATTGCATGCACCACACCCCTCTCTTTTATTAGAAAATCCTTTAATTAAAACATTTCTTTTTATGAAAAATATATCAACCCCTCTGTTTGATTTCAGACACACTCGAGGATATGTTCAAATCCCTCAAACCAAGGCTCTGATACCAACTTATAACGTCCCACAACTCAAAACCAAAAATTTTGTTTTTATAACAAATAAACCATCATTCAAAAATGTTTGTCAAAACCATAAAGTATTTAGAAAACATCCCAAAATCACTTCATATTAAAATAAGCGCAAAACCATGGTGTGTGCAATGCGATCATCCCGAGCTCTTCCCCTTAGAGCCGCTAGTACCTGAAACATAAACTAAAAACCGTAAGCACAAAGCTTAGTGAGTTCCCCAAAATACCTCATATCATACATATCAAACGAAGAATAGGCCATGTACGACAACCAACGGACCCCGCCTGACATCAAGCCCCACTCAGAACATATTTGTATGCAACATGTGATGGTCCCCGCCCAACACACCCATCAGGCCCTGCCTAGCATCAGGTCCCGCCCGACATGCATACAACACATACAACACATGCAAGGTCATACAAACAACTAGCATACAGATAACAATAATCCATGGGTCGACATTGATGCATTCAACCCGCCAAACACTATGAGGAGACTCACCTCGATCTGCTGAAAATTCAGGTAAATGCTCAAATTGCTGATCCAAAAATCTTCGCACTAAATATGATCAAATAATGTCCTGGTTAATATTTAGGTCATAAACCATAACCGAGACTTTAGTTCACAATTCTCGACTCCAAGGGTAAAAGACCATTTTAACCTTCCTCAAGTGGTCCAAACTAAGTAGCACTCAAAGATCTAAAATGGCCCAAGTCCATAAGATATTCACGGCCCAAAATCCTATATCCCAAAAGTAACCCAAAATCAAAGGAGGCTCACAGCTTGGCGTATGCCTTGCGTACCCAACACGTGCGCCCAACGTACGCTCGTTGAACTGTAAGCGGGTTGTTAACCCAGTACATGCATCATACTCAGGAGTACTCCCGGTGTACTAGCCAGAGTCCCAAAAGCTAACCAAGAGTCTTAATCCTTTAAGACCTTAGCGTCCAAACCTCAAATCTACTACTAAATAAGGTCTTAAACCATAAAGTTGACAACTTTACTAACTTGCATGGCTAAAAAGGACCAAATACCAAACTCTAGGTCCAAAACTACATAAAAAGGCCAACAACTCAAGCATGGGTGAACCTCAACTCTTAAGATCTGATTTTTATGAATTCATACACTCTTAAATACCCAAAAGGATAGCTCAAATGGTCTGGAGTAGTCCATACTCCACAAGACCAAGGTTTTGGGACAAAAAGTGCATAAACATGGACACAATGAGATCTTGAAAAAAAAACTCCAAGGTGTGAACTTGATACCTTCTATAGATGCATTAGAAGGTGTAGAATCTGGATCTAAGGACTTGAATGCACCACTCTATCTTCAAGGAACTTCCTTCACCACCAAGAACCACCCAAAAGCACCAAAAGATCACTATAAGGCTCAAGAACACTCAAAGGAAGGCTTGAGTTTCGTGGGATATCTTATAGGGTATGGAAGTTGATGAGGGGAAAGGTCTTGGGTCCATAATGATGCTTAAATAGGGTCCAAACCCTAGAAATTGGGGTTTGACCGCAGACAGCGTATGCCCTGCGTACTAGAAGTAGGCCCAACGTACGCACCCCCTCCTTGAGATTTACACTTTCACCTCTTGGGACCAAATTTGCAAACTAATTTGATATCAATGGTCAAAATAAGAAATACTTGGAATCTGGGTGTTACAACCCTCCTCTTCAAACATCTTCTCATCTTACTTTAAGTTATATTATTCAATATATAATTGTTTTATTTGTTTGAACAACATGTTTATTATTTTAAAAATATTATGAATGATGTTATAAACAATTCGAGTCTACTTACATAATTTCAAAACCGTTTGGTAAATTTCATATAAATATTTTTTTTGTTACATTGTCTATAACTAAATATTAATAAATTTTAAAATTAATCACTAAAATTACCAAATCTATTGAAGCTAACCGAAAAAATAATCATTGTCTTGGTTTTATTCGATGTGGTGTAGATAAATAGTATTAGTAAAGTGACTTCTATATTTTCTCTAAATACATGACATATATTATATGTTAAGCAACAATTTGGTTAACAACCACAATATTAAATATAATTTAAATGAATAAATATAATATGTTTAACAAAAAGAAAAGATTTCACTTGTAATATATGGTCTACGACGTGTATTCTTAGAACATTTATTGTAATATGAAACTATTTTAAGTTTGTAAAATCAATTTATTTAAATTTCACTTTATTGCAACATCCCGCAGACATTAAAAAAATCAAACAATCTTCTTATTACAAATTGCAGTTGTTTGGTCCACCTCTTCTGCTTCAGAGAGTTACAGATGTGGTCCATAGACTTTAGGCGTTTTCGCTTCGAAAAAACAAACTACACCATAATAACCAATTGAAACTAACAAACTAATCAAATGGGCATAAAATGTACATAATAACTAAAGCAATCGGAACCAACAAACTAATCCATTGAGAACAATGTGTAATAGATACAAGAAAATATAATACACAAATAAATCGAAACCAACAAACCAATCCAATGGAATAAAGTGTAATAATTCTAGGAATACTTAAACCTAAGCCATGTCTAATAACTTAAGTTATCCTATTTTTTTTGCATATTCCTAGAAATCATCAACCCAAATTTGATGAACCTTTAATCGATCCAATCAGAACAACAACTCTTCATTTTGATACTGAAAAAACACCAATAAGTCACTTGTTTTTTTGTCTCAATAATCTTATACACCCACCAACCATCCCTTGTTTAGGCATCAACAATGTCGGATTTTGTAAAATCACTTACCATAATATGATGAGTGACCGTCCGAATTTGCTCGACAGAGACGAGCTCTTTAAGGGACACAAAACCATTGTTACTAATAAGAGTTTGGTGTTAGATAATGTACTTTATATCTTATATAGTTGCAATGATGTTTACCATGGAGTAACATTCATCATATTCAACCTCTTTCATATCCAACATCTTTCCTCAATTTCTCTACCCATTCGCATCTCTGAAACTAATTTTTTTTTTGAAGTGTTTACACTATGGTAAGGGTTTCAGACTCCGATGACCATGAGGTTTTCGATGGACGTTAGAGTTTCTAATGCGTTGATTTCAAATGGGCAGCGAAGGATTGATGAGGAACATGGGTGAGTGAGGTTGTATATTCGTGAGACAGTCTAAAAGATAAAGATGGTTATAGGTTCTATGTGAAAATTGTAAAAATATGAAGAAATAGGCCAAAACAAAGTTTAAAAAAATAGCTCTTTGGTGCTAATAAATTTTTTTAAAAATTTATGGAATAAAAGTGACTATTTTGAAGATGACATTAGAATTATGCAAAATAACTAATGACCGAAAAATCATTATATCCTTTAAAACTCCGATAATTCTCAAAATTTTCGTATTAATAAGTGGGATAGTATATTTGACTATGTAATAAAATTTCCGTAATAATAAGTTGGATAGTATGTTTAACGTCGATATTGATGATATTTCTTCCGAATAACCGCTTCAACGTCCGGTGGTATAAAAGGAAACAAGTTGTATCGTCCTCAGATAATAACCAAACTGCATCGAATGACTTGTAATACTTTAGGGTAAATTTTGATGAATACAACGAACTACAAAAAGAAATGTGACTTTGAGACGTAAATGATAAAATTTACTTCGGGAGCTACAAATATTAATTGATACGTAAGTTTTGAAAATGTCAATCGATGATCTCAATGAAGAACACATTGAGAAGATGTTTTCAGTGAAAAGAAAGATCGAGACAAATATAAAAATAATATTTAATGTTTTATTTTAATTAAATATTATATAAATTTTATTTTATTTTTAAAAAATAGTGAAATGTTTTTATTTGAATTAAATATACATAATTGGTTTTAAGATTATTTGCATTAAATAAATATACTGTATGATTTGTTAGATGAAAACTATTAGAGGTGATAGACTTTTGGTCATGCAATAAATAAGAATACAAAACTTTTAGAATGATAAGAAGATCGGTACACCAGATAAAGCCTTTGTGTTCAAATATTGGACTATTAAACTAAAGGGGTTATTAGTATAATCGGTTACTTATCCTTAGAATCTGGAGTCATGGAATTAGAAGGGAGGTATTTGAATAATAAATAAAACTGTTTTTCATTATGCTGACGTGGAGTGTTAATAGTAAAAAGTTGACGTTTCCAGAACCATAATTAATAAATCCAAAATCACGGACATATTTTCATGGATGACGTACAAGTCGGTTACATTAAATGTAGTTAAAATCTATTTGCTCTGGAAATAGAAGTTGAAATAAGCACGTGAGTCAAATGACGCAAGGCGGCGGGTCAGACCAAGATTTTGAATGCATTTATTATACTAGTCCCTGTTGTAATAAGTTCTTCTCCCCTGCATTTACTGATAATCATATGTTTACATAATTACATATAATAATTCAGATCACTAATATAATTTTTAACAATAAATAAAAAGCTAACTATATAATACTATGATTTAAAGTTCAAATAATAAAATATACTATCACCCTGAGATTATTTTGAATATATAATTATTTATATATCAAAAAAGTTGGTTACAAACAGTGACATAGTCAATTTTTTGTTTTATGGTAAACCAAATAATTTATAAAATATCAAAAAGTGATAAAATTCTTCAAACGATAACAAACTGTAACTATATATGCATTCTAAGTTAAATTGTTTATTTAAATTGCATACGATGTTGTCTTACATCAATAAAATAATCTAAAATAGAGTGTAATCGATATAGACAACAATTTTTTTTCCTTCTACTAAATTTCAAGTTGTGAATGTGATAGGTCATATTACAATCCTAATTCATTTTATTCAACTTAAATATATATATTCTATGTATCATATATATATATATATATATATATATATATATATATATATATATATATATATGTGTGTAACCTCAAATTTGTATGGGTGTTGCACCTATATGGCTACGCCCTTAGTTACAAATACTAATATATGATAGATATAATTATTAGAATATTTAAATTTTTACTAATAAATACTCTGTCATATTTAAGATTATATACTTCAATCAAAAATAAGATTTTCATTTTTCTTAAATTTTAAGATAATCACAATTCCTTAGCCATACGTATTTGACAAAACGAATTGTTAGTTGGAAACTAAAAGTTAATAGCTAGAAGTTGTATATTTTATTCGTATAAAATTAATCGACAAAATAGTTGTTAGCTTTCAAGAATATAAAATTAAACAAAAAACTACAATCTCCACAAAAAAAAAACAAAAACAAAAAAACAAAAAAACAAAAAAACAAAAAAAAAACTACAATCTCAAACCATACTTTAAGTATTATAAAATAAGATCAAATTCAAACGGTGTATTTTAGAATATGTGTTATCACATTTAATTTCCTTGTCTGGGCTAAATATCACATATTCATTATTTTTAACTTATATTCAGTAAACATTTATTAACTTTTAAGGAATACTTTTGATTCTTCTAATTACATGTTGTGATATATTTTTTGAATCTTTTTGTTTTTGAACATGTAGAGTGTCGTATTTTTACTTATAAACTAATCAATCGTTAGCATTAGGTTAAGGTCGTTGTCGTTTTGTGGAGGCGCGCCTACGTGGACATAACTAGCCAGCGTACCTGGACAATAGGTCATTGGGACCACATGTTGATGTGTATTTTTCTTCTATCCTTTATACCAAATGACAAAAAATATTAAATACTTATTATTATATGGGTTATTTTTATAAAAGACCCTATATTTTGATTTTTTTTTTAGACTTAAATTTTTTTTCTTTTCCAAAAAGACTCAACTTTTATGTGTTACTTGTTATTTCAGAAAGGTCACCAATAGGTAAATTAGGTATTTTTGTTTTATAAGACTGGTAGGTGTGGGCAACGCCCACATCGATGTTATTGGGAAAAAGACAAAAAACGGCGTTATAAAATGTTATGGTGGTAACGGGGAGCAACGCGCAGGCTGATAACGTCTGATAACGGGGAAGGGAGGTGGTGTTCATGTGTTATAACACCCAATAACCCCCCTTGGGGAGTTGCCCATACCCACCTCTCTAAAAGACCTTATATTTTGTAGTTGTTTCCATTTTAGACCTAAAATATTTTTTTTTTAAAATAAACTTAACTTTAAAATTGGTTATAATCTTCAAGACCAAATATATACGGTACTTCTTGACTACACCGTAAAAGAAAGTATACATGTATACACTAAAAAATGTTATCTAATCTATTATCTTTTAAGCGAATATAACCTAAAAGAATTGTAAAATTTTATTTTTGTCTAAAAGATATAATTAAACTTTATCTTGGATATATATTATATCATTAAACTTGATATATTGTTTATAGAAAATGTTATTATTACCGCTAATAAAAAGTTTGATGTTAATTTGATATTTTTTGGTAACATGGATAATACATGGCTAAGAAGAATCTTTTAGCATAAAAAACATTTTTTTTTATTTGTAGAAAAAAAATATCATATAATTTAACAAACTGTATAGAAAATAATTTTTTTAGTTTGTCTATTATACTTATTTGGTGAGTTTGGACATATTTCCTTCTCTCACTTTTCTTTTCTATATTATATTTTTGCCGAATTTTTTAATCAATTTTTTTAGAACCGTTAACAAACGCACTCACTATCATACTCCTAAACCAAAGTCATAGAATATTTTGTAGCATTAGCCCATTATTAAATAATATGTTATAATTATATCAAAAAAATACATAAAAATATTAATCCTAAACATTCATATTAGTTTTGTTTAGATATACGAGATTCAAGTTTAAGACTTTCTTAAAAAATGTTAACATCACATATGAATACATAAAACTATATTTTAGGAATGAAACCATTTAAGCATAAGTTGAAAATCCAAATAACAATATTGATACCGCACACTTAAATATCAAAATACGATGATTGACATTATTAACAATGGTTGGATTGTGGTGAATGAGCAAAACTGACAAAACTATGAAATTTTATTGTAGAGAAAAGAAAATTGAATAGCTGGCCTACTACCTCATTTTATTAATCTATCTTATGTATACATGGTGTTTAGATCAATACATGGTGTTTGTATATCACTGTTATTGATTCTTAAGGATAATCATAATAATTACCAAAATAAAATTTAGGATTTCATTTTAATTTGAAAGGATATAATCACGTTTTTATGCATGAACGAAGTTAAGCTTTATTAAATCGGTGTAGTTAAGTACCTTATACAACTAGTGTTAAAGGTTGTAACCAGTTTTAAAGTTGAGTTTATTTTGAAATAAAAAACATTTTAGGTATAAACTGGAAAAATTACAAAATGTAGGGTTTTTTATGAAATAAAAATACTTAATTTCCCTTTTGGTAATCTGCTAGGGTCTAAAATAACAAGTAATAGGTAAAAGTTAGGTCTTTTTCGGAAAAGAAAAAAGTATTAGGTCTAAAAAGAAAAAAAATCAAAATATAGGGTCTTTTATGGAAATAACCCTTATTGTATAGTAATAAAAAATTATTAACGTATAATGTTTTAATGTATTGTCACAAACAAAATTAAATTAAAATGTATTTGTAGAGTGAATCCAAAATGAGAAAATTGGTCCAGTGGCATGTAGTCTGTCTTAAACTTTACATTATTTATGTATTTGTTTTGAAAAATATATACATACAAAACCATTAATCTTTTAATAAATTTTCTATATACATAACAATTTATGTATAAAAATTATATATTGTACAACTATATAAAACATAAATTGATATATATGGAAAAAAGTTATTGTCTCAAATCAGTTATCTTTACATATTTGTCGACTACGAGAGTTGAACCATCAATCATTTGGATATGGGCATAATGCAGGATAAATATGGAACACAAACGACCAGACTCAACGATAGGACATAACAATAAAAAACAATATATGTTCTTAATAATTTCGTAAATTCTTACATAAACAATATTAAATCTAAAAATAATAATTTTAATTATATGATGAATATCCGATTTATAATAATCTATAAACCATAGAAGACCATATGGACAATCTAATTTAAGAAACAATATAAATATAAATAATTTATCTAATCAGGATAACTCCTAGTAAAAATAAATTTGATAGGTTTTCTAGGTTACATGACAAAGATTTGCACAACGAAATTGACATAAAACTATTTATGGGCTTATGCAACCTAGAGATTCATGACTTTTCTCATTATAACAACATACTTATGAAACAATCAAACTAACCTAGTTGTAATAAAAAATCACAATGATTAGAAACAAACATTTGTTATACTCGAATATAACAATCACTTTGATCTTGTAGTCTTCCTTTGAAAGCTAGCCCCTAAAAGTATGGGTGTCTCTAATGGCCCACACCCAATACCCTATACAAGCCCTAGGATCAATTTTGGTGAGGGGAAGGAGAGAGGAATTTTGAATTTTTGCTCCTTTTCTTAGGGTTTGATTTTGGCTTATAAGTCTCCCTATTTACAGTTGGTAGAAACCTAATTTAAATATTAAAATAATAATATTTCAAATCTATGTAAATCAGTTTCCTTCTCAGCTATAGGAGACTTTAAGAATCCTTCTGGAACCCTAGCTAAAATTGTCCACCATAGGAAGGTTCTTTAATTGTCTCAGTTGCTAAACTATTGAACAATTACAATTCAACATTTATACCTTTAATTAATTCTAATTAATCCAAATTTAATTTTCTAATTAATTCTGATTAATTCTAAATTATCATTTAATATTTATAAATTTATTAATCACATAATAAACTTAATAAAATGTTTACTCACTCTCCCAAAATCATCCTAGTTATTTCTAGCTATTGAGGGCAACCCAAAAAGGACTTTGCTTTTATTCAATAAAATAATATCAATTTAGTTATGACCTTAGACACCTAATCCAACAGTCTCTCACTTGGATAAGTCATCAACTACAATTGCAAATATACACCTTGAATAACCAACAAATGTGTTATCCAAAGCCATTGTCAAACTCTGAATCATACCAGACGATGACCCTAAACTATGTGATCAATTATTCCTTTGCTCTACAAGTTATCGTATGGATACCAAACATGGATACAATCAATCTTATAGTCCAATATTTCGTTTCCCGATTTCTGATTTATGATGACCTTATTGGACTACGAATTAAACACATCAATTTAGTCCAGGTTTGGCCCAATACTATACGGTTAACATTAAATCTCCGATGTGCACACAAATATCTCTTTTCCTTTAAAGGAAAAATAAACGAATAAAATTTGACTATATAATTAATGGAGCTACATTAATAACATCCAACTACGGATGCGTTAATGTAATACCAATGCATAACAGATTTGCAAACTATAACTTATGCATTTCTTCTTGAAGAATAGAAGATATTATCGTTCTAGAATTACTCGTGATGAATCCATGATGTAATCTCTAAGCACGAGTTTAACCAATACTTAAAATCCCTATTTTAAGCACTCATGAGTATAGCAATAATCTCCATGTTATGTCCAATCACTATGAACAATCTACTAAAACTCCATGACAATATTGAATCAATACTTACTTCCCAAAAGTATGACCAACTGTGACGTTTTGAATAATTTAATACTCGGGAAATAAACATGCAAAATGAAACACAAGAATAAAAAATTGAAGAAGGTAGTACACATACCCATAAATAAATCTCTATTGTTTAATCACCAAAACAGTTACAATTTATTTTGTTAAATTGTTTCAAACTATCAACTAACTACTAAAAATAATATCATTTCTTAACCCAATGCTCATAGCATGCTCGAAATGCTTGACCTTGCTTAACCCCTTCGTAAAAGGATCTACATGATTATCCTCTGGTGATACTCGGTTCACCACGAGGTCGCCATCTTCTACTCTATGTCGAACGTAATGGTATTTTCTCAGAATATGCCTTGACCTCCCATGATCTGTTGGTTCTTTAGTTAATGAAACCCCACCTTTATTGTTGCAAAAAATTTCTATGGGCTCTTGGATCGATGGAACAAATCTGAGATCACCAATGAAATTCTTCAGCCATGTCGCTTCCTTTGTCGTCTCTCTTGCTGCGACGTACTCTGACTCTCAAGTAGAATAAGATACCGTTTTCTGTTTGGAACTTTTCCAAGTTACCGCTCCACCATTCAATAGGAATACCAGTCGGATTAAGAACAAAAGTTATCTCGATCCATTTGAAAGTTGGCATCACTATAGCTACTCACTCTTAACTTGTCTTTCCACCGAAACCAAGAACATCTATTTGGATTTCCACAAATACTTTAGAATATTCTTTACTATTGTCCAATGAGCTTCACCAGGATTTTCCTGATATCGACTAACCATGCTCAAGGGAAATGACACATCATGACGAGTATGCATCATAACATACATGATCGATCCTATAGTTGAAGCATATGGGACTCGAATCATAACATCTATTTATTCATCATTACTTGGACAATTGAGTCTTACTCAATTTAACAGTATGATGTTGATAGGTTTTGCTACAAAATAAAAGATAGTTTTTCGTAAAAACCGCAACAGAATCTTTAAAAATAACAAGTTTATTTTTGAGTTTATAACAAAACAAAACCACCAATGATCCATTTATAAAGGTTAGAATGATATTAAAACAACCATATAGTGTTTTAGAATGACAACCTTTGGAGCCTTTGAACTCACTTGGTTTTAGGGTGTTGATGAAGATAGAAATATCAAAGAAGATGATCTTCTCTACAAGTATCCACCATCAAGATTAAGGCACTTGTAATGCAAGTTCTTTCTTGTATTCTTAAGTGTCTTAAGCCTTTAAGAACTTAACTCAAATAATCACTAAAGGAGACAACTCAAGGAATCTTTAATCACTAAAAGCAAACTTCAAATGGAGATATGGTGAGAGAAAGAAGAAACTACGACTTCATCATCTTAGAAAGAGTTCAAGACCAAAACAACTAGCCAAAAACTCATGCAAGACACTTTAGTTTATACTCACGTGCATGATAAAAGCTACACATTAAAGTACTCTAAAGTAATGGCTAGTAGAAGGAACGTGGGAGACAAGGTATGAAGGTTGACAAACAACCTCCACACCTCTAAAAGGTTTCGGCCATGCTCTAAAGAAGAAGAAAAAAATTTCTTCTTCTGCCTTTATATAAATGCATCACATAACTAGATAAAACATGGCATCCTAAAGTGTCCAGAACTTTTTACATGATTTATTAAATCATATCATATGATATAATAACTAGTTATACTCTCTTTAATTATTATTTTCACAAACAGTAACTATTCCTAATTAAATACAAGAATTGATATTATTTATTAATAATCATATTAATAATAAATATACAAAATGTGACAACTTGATAAAGGTGTGACCCTATAGGATCATATGTTATTAACAATATCGCTCAATAATGATTCTTGAGCACATAGATCCAACAATCTCCCACTTACACAAGATTCATTACAGAATGACATAGACAGTAGCTTGCGTCTAGCAAAGAGCTACTGCCCCTAACAAAACACGAAGGTTGCCATCTTATCAACAACCAATTCCAGGAGCTCAAAGCTGCAATTATCACTAAAAGTGTGGTATCAATTATTCCTTTGTCTCATACATCATGTTGAACATGAGACATGGACCGCGATCAACCTCATGTAGTGTTCAACTTTTAGTAAGGCCTTAGATGTCTAACTCTCAACAAATAAGAGGAACAAATCACATCTTGACTACATACGTCTATCATGTAGTTCATGCTATACTCAACGATAGCCCATATAACTACCTTTTACAGAACAACGTTAAAACATGTCAAAGCATAAAACTTCGTACCCCCAGTTCCCAAATATGTATCTCAGGTCTAAGAATACAATGATACAACCTTTTATCAAATGTTACTTTTGACTACGATCTACAAAGTGATTTTGATGCGGGTCACGTCCAATACTTATTCTCCTAATCAAGTACTTATGACGATGGTAGCATCTCTTGCTATTTTCATCTCCATGAAAATCAACCAATCCACTCATATTACTCTTACCTCATAGATGCTCAACTATGAACAACTATGGACATTTAGAATAACCAAGTTATTCAAGGATTAAATATGCTAATATAGAACACAACAATTATTTTAATGAAAGATTATATCCACTATATCAACTCATTACAATATGTGTTGCTTGCATTGTTCCAATATCCAATTACTAAATTTCAATCAAATATATCTACATAGGACAACAAGGGCCTATAGCACCAGCTTGAATTTCATGCTTTAGTTAATGAAGGAACTTAGTTAAGTAAATTCGACAAACTTGATTTGTATAAACTTTGCGAATACAAACATTTTTAGTTTTACATATTTAAATCGTATATAGAGAAAACTCTTGAGAATGCATTAGATGCTTAAATATGAATTAGATACTATTACTCGTGTAATGGGATTATTCATAGTCATAATGAACTACACATTAAGCATCTTTATATGTGGTTCTCCGATCCATAATGTATTCTAACTCTGATGTGTAACTGTAATTAAAATCTACATGGAACCATTATCCATGTAACGTTCTCTTCATTCATAATGAGGACACGCCCGATTGTGATTGAGAATCATCTCAATCTACTGGTATTTATTCAACGTGTTCTAAGCATACGATTTGTCCGACTTTCATGCATAACCATGACATATATTATTAATCCAATTGCATCAGCATGTGGAATACAATAATATTATCTAGTTCAAAACAATGTTCTAGGATTTTAAGGGATGCTTAAAATCATGTCTTGTGGTATTGACAAGATAAACTCTCCACTAGTCTTATATCTTAAGCTCTTTAAGATCCTTGACAACTAATGCAATTTTACCTAATCTTTTAAGTTGCCATGATATATCTATATAGATATTTATTCCAAGAATTAGTATGTCGATCATATACAAGACTGGGAATGTTAATGCGCTCCCACTAGATTTATAGAAAACACAAGAGTCATCTTGATCTATAATTAAATCACACTATGAAATTAACTTATAAGAAATAAAATTCTTACTTTGAGATGTTAGCATAAATTTTCAAATATTTTCATTCATGTATGTTTTTCTCTTTTGAAAACTCACTTACTCCTTATATCCGTAATATATCGAGGAAGATTAATCAAGCCCATACATGATCATCATACTTAAATGCATCTCTGTGTGTTTTATTAGTTTTTTTATCAACTATCAAACAAGTCAACAACAATTGAAAAGCTTGCTAGTTCTAAGCTGCGATGCATTTAGTTTATGGTTCTTTAGCTCTTAAAGTTCCACATTTCTCTCACTTAGAAAAAGAATTTTCCAAGTATATGACTTCTGGAATGACAATTTTGTGGGATTAGTAGAAACTTCATCCTAAACAATCATTTAGGATAATCTACACAAATGCAGTTAGTAGATGCTAGAGCGAGTTAAGCTTATTGTCTAACATAAGCTCTATAACTCTATGCCTTTTAGATAAGGACAAACCATTACATCCTTAGTCTAATGAAAGTATTTAATATACTTGTTTGGTTGGAAATATATATTCAATATATTTGTTGCAGTGAGCATAACTCCAAAAATTTATAAAGTAAATAGTTCTTTTAAAAAACATCATATAATAGATTGTGAGGTCTATGTTTTATCATCTTCAAAAAAGTGTAGTATCGAGATTCAACCAGTGTCCAGGTGACCCTATCTCACTAGAGAATACGAAGGCTACCTCGAACATCATAAGACAAATCCAAGCGACCAGGCGATCCTGTGCCACAACATCCGTACGAATGATGAGTGAGTGTTTTTGATGGAATAAGGTGTGAATCGATTCCACAACTTTTTAAGATGTTCCAAGAAGACTTCGTTTATAAAACTCATTTTCTTTATCACAACGAAAGGTTAATGATGGTCTCATTAAGTTGTATTTTAATCTTCACTATGAAACAATTTGAGCAAATCAAAGTTTCAACAAGAACGAATAAAATTCGTCAGTGAAATTGATTAAGCATCTATCACCAAATCTATTCGTGGATTGAAAAGATTACATACATCACTTATGTATAATTCTTTGTCAATACTTTTTTTTCTTTATCTACTAATAGATAAATACACTTGCAAATCATCTTCGCGTATAAATAGGATTCACGTATATCAAATGAATCAATCTCATTCGCCTTAAAAGATTCCATCCTTTTGAAGTTGGTATATGTGTTTCATTTTTATATAGTCATGATGATTATGACATAGATAATATTGAATCAAATATCATTTTATTTTATAGGTGTTATCTTTAGAACAATTATGTAAATGAAAACTTATAGATTTACTTCATAAATAACATTATGAGAAAATATTCTTAACAAAAAATACATCGTTTCAGAACATGAATGTGAACATCCATTAAACGATAAGTAAATCTAGATTTATTCATAAATTTCAACTCTTACGTGTTCCTATAAGAATAGGTACAAAACATCTATTGTTTAAATAACGACTATACCAACATTTGTTATATCTTCAGCACGAAATACCATTCGTTTGTAATCAGTTGAATATTTTTTTTTCAATCATCAGCACATAATATCAATTATTAGTGTTAAATGCATTATAAAATACTCAAGTGAATGATGGAAAAATATATAGTTCTATCATATAGATATCTGAAGTCTTGGTAAAGTCAGACTGCCTCAGCTTGATGAGATTAGAGGAGCAGTTCCTCTTTTAGCGTCCAGTTTCATCCACGATAGAAACAATATTAATCATTTTGGTTTTTCTAGATTTCTGAGTTTATGTTGTATTTCTATTAACTGAACTATATGTCTATTGGAGTACACAATCTCTTAGATCTTTCCTTTTGTTCAATGTCTGAACTGAATGAAGCATGTTCTACTGTTCTAATTGAATATCTACTTTACTTGATGAGACATCTGATATGTTTCATAATTATCCAATACTTTCTGCAAGTCAAGGTTAATTACTCCAGTATGATGTGAGACACATCAATATCATCACAATAATACTTCCATCAAAGTATCATGATCAAACTAACTGGTTGGTAGAGGTTGTTCATGTATGGGATCTTTTAGTATATATAATTTCTATTTATCCTTAAGGAAGAACCTCAATGTATTATACCAGTTATAGAAATTATAACCATCAAATGTTATTATCTCTTGAAACTCAACAAGAGAGAGATTTTACCGGGCGTACACGTATTAGCATTTATATACAAATTTTAACAAAATTTCATTTAATTTTTTCAATATTAAGTCTTTAAAAATTAATACCTTTTATTGTTTCTAAAACATTAATTTATTAAACTCTAGGATCCAAGTAACGAAGCAAATAAATGGTTAGGTGGCCTTTATCCCATCCACTTAATCAAACTCGGCAGGTAGCGATTACCAATTGCATAAAATATGTAATTCCTAAATAATGGGATCCCAAACAACTTTTGCTTATCTTGGCATGTTTGGTCCCATCTATGCCTTAGACTTCTTATGCTTGGGTTATAACGTCCCAAAAATTCTGAGTAAAAGTTTTCATTTTTATAACACTAATTCAAATAACATTCCATTCCCAAAACCATTTGACATGGAAAAATAATATTTAAACATCAGAGTAAAAATCACGATTAATCGAATGCAGAATAAACTCTAGGGGATGTTGTGCAGTCATGTCGAGCCCTTCCCTTTCGAACCGGAAGTACCTGAAACCATAAATATAAAACTGTATGTACAAAGCTTAGTGAGTTCCCCAAAATACCACATACCATACATATACGTCAGCTGAAGACTGTATCGGGTCTATTTCACCTCTGGGTCTATTTCACCCCTGAGTCTATTTCAACTCATATGTCATCACAAGGTTATACCTGTTGGATTAAATGTCTAAGCCCATAACTATTATTGGTATGTATTTGACCCGAGAGTAGCATAGTCCATTTGGGTTGCATGGCATCAGAACAATTGGATAGACAAAATGAGAAAAATGATACTTATGATTTATAGTAATATATTATAAGTTCTAATATGTTAATATGAAATCATATTATTTAATTATTATTGATTAAGAATTAATTTAGAATTAATTTAGTGATCAAAAGTAACTAATTAAATATGGACTCTTATATATATAGGATGGGCCAAGTTCATTTAGGTTGGGCTAAGCTTGCATGGATAGTCCATGGAGTTTTTGACCCATGGATCCTATGGAAATGAAAGGTCATGGGTATTAGGGTTTACATGAATGTAACCCTAATCCTCCACACTATATAAAGAGGTATATGGTTCATGAAATGCACTAGTGTATAGTACACAAGAGGGCAAAACCGATTTCATAAGAGTGAACCTAAGTAACCTTCTTCTCAAGTTATTCCAAGGGTTTTTGGTGTTGTGTGAACCATTTGAGGTGCAACACTTGGGGCACTAAGCTCTTAAAGGTTCAAGACTTCAAGCCCCATCAAAAGGTATGTCATTCTACTATTCTAAAATGATTTTGTTAATAAAATCGTATTCACAGTTTCATCGAATACATAATGTAACAGATAGTTTAGATTTTTAGTTTTGAAATTTATCAATCGGAAAATTTAATGTTTAAAATGCATTAAATGAGATAATCGGAAATGAATAGCAGTCAAATATACCTTCTAGATTCATTTTTACGAACTTTTCGGCAAGATTGACTCTGGATATTGACTGAATCGTCGTCGACGATGCGTTTGAAATCGATGTTCGTCGGTGAAGTAAAAGATCGCTTTCAATGAGAGGGTAAAATCGATTTCACTGATATGTCATACAGATGAACTAACGTCGTTAATTCACCGTGAGAGTTAATAAGTTTTAGGTTGACGAAAATGCCCCCTTAAGTTCCGAGTTTGGTTATAATCAGTTGCACACTATTGTTTTTCATACTTTTACAACTCAAATCCAATGACTGTTAATTTTTTGATCCAACCATCTTAATAGGTTCATTGGTTCCTCCACCCATATTGGTTCTCTATTGAACCCCTCCATATATATATATATATATATATATATATATAGATATATATATATATATATATATATATATATATATATATATACTAGTTGTGAGACCCATGTATGACATGGGTTAATTTAAAAAAAAAGTTAAATATAAAGGTTAAAATATTTGAGAACTTTGAATTTATATGAAAATAAGAAAAATAATTAATTATTATAATTGAAATGTTTTTTATTTTTTAAATTTAAACAAATAATTTAAATAAATAAGCAAAAGAAACTAATGAACTTTAATTTTAGAATTTTGAAAGTAAAAGGTAGATTTTATTACTACATTTATTACAATTATTACATTAAAATATTATATGAATTTAATAAATAGAAAACTCAAAAAATAACATGTGAAAAAAAATTAATTCAAAATAACCAAAAAGATGACATTTTGCAAATTAAATGAGAGTGTGACATGTGACAAAAAACCTTCATATATTAGAGTACTAGTTGTGAGACTCATGTATTACATGAGTTAATTAAAAAAAAATTAAATATAAAGGTCTAAATATTTGAAACTTTGAATTTATAAGAAAATAAGAAAAATAATGAATTATTATAATGGTAATGTTTTTATCTTTTAATTTTAAACAAATAATTTAAATAAATAAACAAAAGAAACTAATAAGCTTTAATTTTTGGAATTTTAAAATTAAAAGGTAAGTTCATTAATGAAATTGATATCCATTTATTAATACATCTATTGCAATTACTACATTAAAATATAATGTAGAATTTAAAAAAATAAAAAAACTCAAAAAATAACATGTTGAAAAAAAATTAATTCAAAATAACGATAAAATGACATTTGGTAAATTGAATGAAAGTGTGACAAGTAGCAAAAAAAACATTTATTTATTAGATTATATATATATATATATATATATATATATATATATATATATATATATATATATATATATATACACGCACACTTAAATTCCCAGTTTTGATCGGTTTTACCGATTCAACTGGACCGGTTTTTATCGGTTTTTGCCGGTTCACATGATGAATGGTATTTTCGCCTTGAAGAATTGGATCTAAGACCGGAACCCGGTTAAACAGATTGAATCGGTAGGTCCGGTCCGGATTTCAAAACATGGCTCTGAAGCCAAATTCATCAAGGCAAAAATAAGTTTTGTATATTATTAGTTCGACGCTCATATATATACGGTCATATTAATAAACAACTTCCAAACTTAAAATACTTTTAAAAATCGTCTAGAAAAATGGATGCTTTTTTTTTTCAAAAAAGAAACAATTTCATTTGTACATATGCATACATACATACAATGTAATATCTTTTATTAGGGTAATTTTAAATTTTAATTAAATGATAAATAAAATAAACAAATTCTAAAATTAATATTATAAAATAATGAAAAGTTCAAGTAATTATTAAGAGTGGTAGCGGACAATTGTATTTGTATTTTAGATTAACATTTTGTATTTGTGTAAGTCTATTCCGCCTCCTTTGTATTGGCCCTTTATTGAATTTTGTGGATGTATATATATTTGTGATTAATAGAAGACATCTTTCATAGCAAAATACCAAGTTTCATGGTATCACAGCGGAAGATCCTTACCCTAGCCGTAACCCTAATTTTCTTACGATACTTCTGTCTCGATCATCTCTCTGACCAATCTCTATCATGTCCACCTGTTCATAAAAACCCACTTCTACAATAAACATCAAGCACACAATTCCTATTGTTCTTGATCTCGATCAGATGAATTAAGACATCTGGCGTGAATTGTTTGAAATTCATTGTATTGGTTATGGAGTGGTTGAGCATCTCGCACCTCCGGTTCAGCCCTCGTCTACTTCTGCCGACAAAGCTCCTGGAAACACCATTCTAATCACAGAAATTGCTACATGGAACCGCAATGATTCCATAGTCAAGTCTTGCCTTAACGGTACCCTATCTCTTCCTCTCCTTCATCTCATCTTCAACAAACAAACTCTGACATGTGAGGTTTGGGAGACAATTGAAAAAGTTTTTCATGGTAACAAGAACAACAAAGTCATCCAGCTTGAAAATGAGCTCTGAAATATTACTATTGGTGATTCCTCTGGTTGATTATTGCAATAATGTTAAGGCTCTAGCCTATCTTCTTGAGAATATGGATGCAAAAGTTCCAGAACTCAATCTAGTCTCCTACATGTTGAATAGACTATCTGCAAAGTACTGTCACATTGCCACCATTATCCAGCATCAACGACCCGTCCCATCGTTTTGGGACACTCGCTCCATGTTGGTGCTCGAAGATTAGCAACTTGTTCAATATGAGAAACGCACCGCCTCTGTAACACCCTAAAATTTTCAAACTTTAAAACTTTTTCAAATGCTATGGTTACAAAACTCATTTCGTGTGTTAACCCACATTTAAAAAAAATTTGTCCCATAAAAATATTTACAATTAAAATATTGGGTGTTACCATTAATCATCTTACATAACCATAGCAAGCAAATAAAAATTACATCAGTACATTGATAAGGAACTTGACAAGTTCCACTCCATTTATCAAGACACATCATCAAGCTTCTATCAGGCATCACTCCATCCTTGCATATAACCCGAGATACATGGCATTAAAAAGAGATACGTAAAAAAATATCTCGTGAACTACTTGGGTTTTACACCATAAAACGTTTCAATCATTTTCAAGAAAAACTTATTTCATTCATACCATAAAACATTTTCAATCATATTCAAGAAAAACTTCTTTCGTTCATACCATAAAGTATTTTCAATCATTTACACGAAAATCATTTCATACATAACATAACATATCATATCATACATGTCATTTCTAATCTTATCATTTCATTAGCTTCTTTTCCATTTCCATTTCCAAGACCAAGGTGGAAAGAACAAAATCATTCCACCTAGGCATCATTTCCAAGACCAAGGTGGGAAGAGAAAAATCAACCCACCAAGGCATCATTTCCAAGACCAAGGTGCAAAAAACAAAATCAATCCACCAAGACATCATTTCCAAAACCAAGGTGGAAAGAACAAAATCAATCCACCAAGGCATCATGCATATAGGACATCTACTTCGCGAAAGGGAAGGTACCACCCGAGTAGATTCCTCTAGACCTCTTATGAGGCATCATGACTGAGGCAGTTTTCATTGTTTCTTTACTTTCATTCCTTTTTACTTTCTTTTTAACTATCGCTTTCCATATTGTCAATACTCATATCATCATTTATAATAGCATATATTATTAGGAAGATATACTTTGAAAAGACACATTTCACATATCAAACATTCTTTCTTCCAAAATATTCTTTGCTTTCAAAACATTCTTACTTTCAAGGCATTCTTTCAAAACATTATTTTCAAAAACCTTTAACACTTTAATTTCAAAACATTTCATATATCAAAGCATTGCATTTCATTATCATAAAATCATTTTTCCATGTACCCCAAAGTAGGAAAATGCCAACACAAACTCACCTCAATCACGAGAAGCTTAGCTAGTCCTTCTCTAGTTCTTTTCCTTAAAGCAACACTCTCTAACACCACCTCTATTGTTGGATTAAGTTGATGGGTTTTATAGATTACAAAAATCACCTTTTAGCGGAAAACATAAAACCCTAAGTTCACATACATTCTAGAGGATCTATGTTCTCACTATGATATGCAAACAACAATTTGAATTCAAGAACCCTAAAGTACATTGTTATTTTCGATTTAGGAGAATGGATAAAAGAAATACATACCTTTTAGTTTATTATTGTAAATAAACTAGAAATTCTTATTTGTAGAACTTCAGAAAGCCAACAACAGAAATCTTGTGCCTCTGATGGCTCACACCCAAACCCTAGCACTTGGAGGCTTATTGAAGAGAGAGGGGAGAGGAGGGAATTTTGGAATTCATTTTGGGAATATGAGTGCTGAAAATATGAACCCCAAGGAGGGTTTATAAGTTTCCTTAGAGCCCAAGAAAAGCTCTAGAACCAATCTAGAGTTCATCCAAACCTCTTGGGAGGTTCTAGAATTGGTCAATGCTCAATATTTTGAACATTGTCACCTTTAGTCCTTCCACTTTTAATTATTTCAATTAATCCCAAAATTAATTCCAATTAATTTTTGATTAATTTATAATTAAACAATATAATTTCGAATTAATATATTTTTATCAAAACATATTAATAAATTATTTATTTTGATTTATAATTGATTTATTGATCATATAATAAATTAATAAATCAGTCTCTCTCTCCCAATAGCATTCTAGTCTCTTACTAGGTTTGAGGGCAACCTAAAAGGATTTTGCTAATAATTTAAGTTTATAATAATTTAGTTAATGGCTTACACACCTAATCCAACAGTCTCCCACTTAGATAAGTCTATAACTAAATTGCAACTTCCAAATTAAACAGCAAAGTGTGCTTTTCGAAGCAACTGCCGAACTCTGATCTAAAAAGACATTGGTCCTTAGATAAGTGATCAAATATTCCTCCATTCTACTAGATATCATACAGAAATAAGACATGAAATAGAATCAATCTCATAGTCCAAGTTTTGTTACCCGATTTCTGATTTGTGACGACGACATAAGACTTCAAATTGAACACATCAATTCAGTCTTGGCTGGGCCCAGCACTATAAGTCAACACCAAATCATCGAGGGGCCCAAAGATATCGGTTTTCCGGTTAGGGAAAAAGGAACAAATAAACTTTGACTTATATGCTTGTATCCTTTACTCACCAAATCATACATGACATTGTGTTTTACAACATCATATTACTGATGTGTTTTCACAGTACCAATGCACAACCAACTTGTAAATTACAACTCATATATCTCCGTTTCAAGAATATAGGATATTATCGTCTCAGAATTACTCGTGATATAATCCATGAAGTAATTCCCTGAACATGGGTTTATCCAGTACTTAAATCTCCATTTTTAAGTACTCATGAATGTTGTAGCAATAAAATTGATATGTCTAACTCCCTTAGACAATCTACAATCCAATTCATGACAATCTTAATTCACTACTTACTTCCCAAAGTATGAGCGACTGTGGAATTTGAATAATTAAATTATTCTGGAAGTAAAACATGCAAAATGAAACACACGAATAAATAATTGACAAATGCAGTAAACAAACTCATAAATATAATCACTATTATTTAATCACCAAAAATCAATTACATTTATTTTGTTACAAGTTCCAAACTAATCATCTAACTACTAAAATTAATATCATCTCTCAAACCAATGCTCCTAGCATGCTGATTATGCTTGACCCTACTCAGATCCTTCGTCAAAGGATCTGCAAGATTCTCTTTTGATGATACCCTCTTCACAATGAGGTGACCTTCTTCTACTCTATGTTTAATATAATGGTATTTTCTGTCGATATGTCTCGATTTGCCATGGTATCTCGGTTCTTTAGTCAAAGAAACCGCACCTTCGTTATCGCATAAAAGTTCCATTGGTTCCTGAATGGTTGAAAGTCCTCCAAGATATCCGATGAAGTTCCTCAACCAATCTGCTTCCTTTGTTGCTTCACTTGCCGCTATGTACTCTGATTCACACGTAGAATCAACCACCGTGTCTTGCTTGGAACTTTTCCAAGTAACTGCTCCACCATTTAATAGAAACACCCAGCCCGACAGAAAATGAAAGTTGTCCCTATCTGTCTGAAAGTTGGCATCACTATACCCATTCACTCTCAACGTATCACTGCCTCCAAGGACTAGAATCATATCCTTTTTCCTTCGCTTATACTTGAGAATGTTCTTAACTGTTGTCCAATAAGATATGCCAGGATTTACCTGATAGCGATTGACCATGCTTAAAGCAAATGACACATCAGGGCGAGTACATGTCATAGCATACATGATTGATCCTACAGCCGAAACATAAGGGACTCGACTCATATCAGTTATCTCTTCATCCGTACTGGGGCTTTGAGTCTTACTCAATTTGTCATTGCTTTGAATAGGTAGCTCTCTTTTATTGGAATTTCCCATATTAAATCGTTTTAGTACCTTGTCCAAGTATGTACTTTGACCAAGTCCAATTAGTCTTCTCGTTCTATCTCTCAAAATTCTTATCCCAAGAATATAGGCTGCCTCTCCTAGATCCTTCATAGCGAAACACTTTCCAATCCAAGATTTCACTTCTTGCAAAGTTGGAATGCCGTTTCCGATGAGTAGTATGTCATCAACATACAATACTAGAAAAGTTACTATACTCCCACTAGCTTTGACATATACACAAGACTCATATTCACTTCTATAAAAACCAAACCCTTCGACTTTCTCATGGAAGCAAAGATTTCAGCTGTGAGACGCTTGTTTTAATCCATATATGGATTTCTCAATCTTACACACTCTATTAGGAAAATTTGCATCAACAGAATCCTCTGGCTGACTCATGTAAACATATTTAGCCAACTTCCTATTAAGGAAAGCGGTTTTGACATCCATCTGCCAAATTTCATAATCATGAAAGGCAGCTATGGCGAGCATTATCCTAATAGATTTTATCTTGGTCACTGTTGAGAATGTCTCATCATAGTCAATCCCTGGGGTTTGATTAAAGCCCTTCGCAACCAGTCATGCCTTGAATCTGTGCACATTTCCATACATTTCGGTCTTCTTCTTGAAGATCCATTTGCAACCAACTTTCTTTCGAACATGTTCTTGATCAACCAAATTCCAAACTTGGTTTTCATACATGGACTTGATCTCGCTGTCCATTGTCTCTTTCCACTTTGAAGCCTCAGGGCCAGCCATTGCTTCCTTGTAGTTAGCTGGTTCATCCAAATTTACCAGTGTACAATCACTGATAAATGTATCACCATGTGTAGTTATATGGAAACCATGGAACTCAGGTGGCATGCTAACTCTACTGGAACAACGAAGAGGTAATGAATTGTCAACTAGCTTAACTAGAATTTCTTCCTTTGGTTGAGTGCTAGTGTCTTCTAAGGTTCCTTAATTGGTTGACTCGTGAATCTCTTCAAGGTCAATTGTGCTCCCACTGTCCTCTTTGCATATGAGCTCTCTCTCGCGAAACACTCCTTTTCGTGCTACAAAGACCACGTTTTCATTAGGCCTGTAGAACAAATATCCAAAATACGTTTTTGTGGGTAGCCAATGAAAATACACTTCTCACTTCTGCCTTCTAGTTTGTCATGAGTCTTTCGTCTAACGAAAGCTTCACAACCCCAGACTTTGATATGTGCTAACGAGGGAACTTTCCTTGTCCACATCTTGTGAGGTGTTTTGGTAACCTTTTTAGTAGTGACAAGATAAGGATATGGGTTGATGTCTCTAAGGCATACCCCCAGAAGGAAATGGGAAGAGTGTCTCGACTCATCATGGAACGAACCATGTCCAACAAGGTCCGATTGTGCCTCTCATCCACACCATTAAGTTGTGGTGTTCTAGGAGGAGTTAATTGTGAAACTATTCCACATTCAATGAGGTAGTCGTGGAACTTGATACTAAGATACTATCCTCCTCTATCATATCAGAGCATTTTTATCTTCCTACCTAATTGACTCTCTACTTCATGTTTAAACTCTTTGAACTTTTCAAAGGTTTTTGATTTATGTTTGATCAAGTATATGTAACCATATCTACTATAATCATCCGTAAACGTTACATAAAACCGATTAGCATCTCTGGTGTTAGATCTGAAGGTTCCACAAGGTCCAACAAACCTTCACCTCTTTCATAAGACTCGATGAAATGTGATTTTGTCATCTTGCCCAAAAGACAACATTCTCATTCATCATCTGTCCTTAGGTTAAATGACTCCAACACTCCATCCTTTTGGAGTTGGGCGATGCGGTTCTTGTTAATGTGTCCAAGACGACAATGTAAACCATTAGACGAATCAACACAAGTCACTGTTTCATAGACACCATTACAAGGTAAGGCTTCAAATATAAAAATGCCATTTTTATAAACCAAAACTGAACCAGTCAAATCATTAAACGAGTAACAAAAACCTTGACTGAACAATGCATGAAATGAAATAATGTTTTATGTCATTTCTAATGAATAGCAACAATCTATCAAATCTAAACTAACATCACTACTAAGCACTAGATGATAAGTCCCAATATTGATAACAGGAGAAGATAGCCTATTTCCCATGATCAGATTCATCCTCCCATGATCCACTTCTTCACTTTCTTTTAGCCCCTGCAATTCAGAACAAATGTGAAAATCACATCCAATATCAAGGACCCAATAACGAGTAGATGGTGAGTTATTAGTTTGAATAGTGTATATACCTGCTGACGATGGCTTCACATTGACATCCTTGATGTCTTGTAAGTACTTGGGGCAGCTCCTCTTCCAATGGTCTTTGTCATTTCAATAGTAACAAGTGGCCTTTGTGGGGTCACTAACAACTAGAATATCTGAGTGGGGCCTTGCCTGTGGGCCATTGCTAGATGACCCTGCATGGGCCTTGTTCTTCCTGTTAGCTTTGGTAGTAGCATTTCTCTTATTTTCTTTGCTTTTCCCAATGGCGAGAACGGGAGCACTAGAACTAGTAGTAGGGACTTGATTCTTTCCCGTCATTCCCGACTCAACAATTTGCAGCAAGTTGTGGAGTTGGGCCAATGTGGTTTCCGTGTTGTTCAAATGATAGGCCAATATGAACTGATCATAACAACATGTCAAGGAGTTGAGGTTTTCCAGTTGGGAAGAGTAAGGTAGTTGCTTCAGTTCTCAGGAAGAGCAGTTAGGATTCTTTCATTGGCTGAGGGCAGAGTGTTAAGGTTCATTATTTCGGAGGGACAAGTGATTTTTGCTAAGATGGGATTGGGAGGCGGTTGTCTATATGGGATGAATCTTCAGTCTTAAACGGAATTCAGGAAGCGCGGGAAGGACCGATTAGGAAGGCAGAGGAAGTAGTATGGAATGATTTCGAGGACGAAATCTAATTTAAGTGTGGGAGAGCTGTAACACCCTATTACATGTTGTTTCCTAACTCGTGGTCGTAACCCGAAGATCAATTATCATAAGGCTTCGGGCTTTGAGGAAAGAGAGGTTTAGACCCATTTGGATGTAGGTAATGTAGATTATGCGGTCCAAGAGTTCGATTTGTGCTTTGGAGCCCAAGGGTATAATGGTAAAAAGTGATGGTTCGGACCTTTCATGAATTAAGGATTTAAGTTCGGAAGGTTTTGAGGTAAGGGGAGTTGATAGGAGTGTAGGGATTTTCATTACCTTTTCGAGCATATAAAGAATGCCAAAAACGGATTTGGGACGAAGAAGTTATGGGGAAGATAGGAAGAATATGGATTTAGCCAAGTACGCTGGGCGTACAAGGCGTAAGATGGGCATACTCGGAAGGACTGATCGCGGATGACCAGCCCGGTACACTAGGCGTACGGCCGCCATACTCAAACTCTAATTTTTAGGGTTTAGGCCCTATTTAAACATCTTAACTCATGTAAACCCTCCCCTTATTCATCCTCCATCCCCCTCAACCTGTGATTTTGAAACCCTAGCCCCTTTGAGAGCTTTCTTGATCTTTTTGGGTGTTTTGGTGCACCTTGGATAAGGGAGAACTTATTGGAAAATAATTGGATTGTTTAGAGCTTCTAGATCCTAGCTTGGTTTTCCTTTATCTATCTTCTAGAGGTAAAAAGTCTTAAACTTGATGGTTAATTTGTTAGATCCTGCTTGTGAGTGGATTTTTGTGCTTTTTGGTCCCATGAGTTGATTCCTGAGAGTAAAATGCCACTCCAGAAGTTTTAGGTAATTCATTTTGATGCTTTGAGGTCCCTTGTTCATCAAGTTTTCATCTTGATGGTTGTGGACCATCCATGCATGAGTTGTTGACCTCTTGGTGAAGTTAGTAGACTAGATTTTGGTTTTGGGTTTCTTGGAGCCATGAAAAGGCATCAAGTTGATGACTTTATTGATTAAGACACCCATTAGAATTAGATCTAAGTCTTGGATGTAAAGTCTTAAAATTAAGAACTTTCAAGTGAGTCCTTGGTCATTTTGTTATGTTAGGAAGCTTAAGTTTGGTGGTAGGCTCTATTAAGTCATGCTAGGTCATAAAGTCAGGAACTTTATGACTCTAGACGTCCATTAGGCTTGAAATTGTAGATTTGGACATTTGGTCTTAAAGGAATAAGACCTAAAACTTGCAGTTTTGGGTTTCAGCACCGTACGTTGGGCGTACTAGGGTAGTACGTGGGGCATATGCACAAAGTTCCATAATGGGCTATTTTTGGGCCTTGGGTTTTTTGGGATTTGGGCCATGAGTTGGTGGGTCAGATGTGGGAAGGGTAAAATAGTCTTTTACCCATTGATATGATAGGGTATGAATTGGACCTTGGACTTTGGGAAATTTCCTTAATTATTGATTAGGGATAATTTAGATGTGTTCAGTATGAGGATCCCGGTAGCAGCAGCGTGTGTGGTTCGGTTATCTCTAGACTGAGGTGAGTTTGCTCACTATACTATAGGATACTAGGGATTGTATGTGATTGTAGTCTTTGTGCCTGATGTATGCATGTATGCCTGTGTGCATGTTTTCTATATGTATGTGGGGGTGAAATACACCTTGGGGTGAAATAGACCCGTACGGTTGAAAAATATCAATTGAGTTGAAATAGACTCGGGGGTGAAATAGAATCGGAGGTGAAATAGACCCGGTACTGATGGGTTTTGAGCATTCTAACACTCCTATGGTGTACATGCAACCCTATAAACCTTGGATCTATGTTTTCTCTATTATACATGCAAATATTCAATATTCCAAGGTTTCATCCTAACTAGCACAATATGAAGTATATACAATACAAGAATCTAGTAGAATGACATACCTTTTGATGGAGCTTAAAGTCTTGAACCTTTAAGAGCTTAGTGCCCCAAGTGTTGCACCTCAAATGGTTCACACAACACCAAAAACCCTTGGAATAACTTGAGAAGAAGGTTACTTAGGTTCGCTCTTATGAAATCGGTTTTGCCCTATTGTGTACTATACACTAGATCATTTCATGAACCGTAGACCTCTTTATATAGTGTGGAAGATTAGGGTTACATTCATGTAAACCCTAATACCCATGACCTTTCATTTCCATAGGATCCATGGGTTACCCACACACGCTCCACTAACGACTTTGAGAATGCAAATATCACAATTGCTATCTACTTAAAATCTACTTAGTGAAAGTGTTTCCTCACCATCATTTTCATGAATCGGAGAGAAACCTTATGCCACTTAGATTTTATGGTTTATGTGTTTCTATCCATGTGAATTTGTCAAAACCATAATCATAAGACAAGTTTAGTGACAAATCCAAACTCATATGGATTGAACTTGTGCAATCTTAACTTCTTGCCACTTGGCAGCACAAGGCCTACCATTGCTTCCAGGTTGTTATGCAAACAATTGCGAACTTGTAGAACTCAGATGCATAGTCAACTTTAACTGGAATGGGCACAGAAATAAGAATATGTCAACATGATAGGTTACAAACCTCAAGTCGTGCGCTAGTGATAAACTACAAGTTTTATTCTTGGTTAGTTCTTGAAACTCTTTCAGGATCTTTTAGACTCCCACCGTCCTCTTGACATATAACACTCTCTTGCCAAGAACCATTCCTTGACAAACAAATATTCAAGAGAGAGTGCAGATTCTTATCAAGACAAACACTTCACACAATTGGCCTTAGTTGGTCTTTGTTTTATCCAAAACATCACAACTTACCAATTTCAAATGTACAAGAGTAGAAAACATTTTACTCTTACATTTGACAAGTGTTATAAACCTTCTATAAGATGTGTCACTCAAGTTACAATCTTGGAGTATGACTCTAAGAATTGTTTTGGAACGAAGTATGACTCATCTTCTTGATTTAACCACTTCAACAATTCATGACTCCTCTTCTTATCCATAAGAATTCACTAAGATGTCCTTAGAGGATGAATTGTGATATGGTTTCATAATCATTAAGATGATCGTAAAACATGATACTAAAGTACTCTCCCATCTTTTCAGATTCGAGTAACTTTTATCTTTCTGCCTAATTTGATTCTTCTTATTCGTTCTGCCATACATTGAAACTTTTCCAATGTTTCAGAATTATACTTAAACTTGTAAGTATAACCATATTTACAAAACTTTAGTAAATCATGACGAATAGTCTTATCGATCTTTCGTGGTGGACTTTGACCAGTGCACAAGAATGTGTATTCGATCCCTTAGTCCTTCACTTGACTCGCATATAAATGTGAACAAGGAATTAGTCTTAATTTTCCAAAGATGAAAATTTTCATTCATCATACAATACAACTTGCATGATTCCAAGTTTCGGTCCAATTGAAACTTGGGTGATGCGAATCTTTCCTTATTTGGTAAATTTAGACACTACCACAAATGAAAGAATCAAATTCATATTTCCATTATTGCTAGAAACATGCAAACATTAATTTTTCATAAATGCCATTGCAAGGAGATATAAAACAAAAATTTTATTTATTTATAAAATGTGGAAAAAACTTTTTCCTTACAATGCAACTTTAAATGAAAACTTTGTTATTACATATTTCCTAGCAATCTATCATAACCCCTTGGGTAGATGAATTAGATAATGTGTGATGAAATAAAAATTGATGAGAGGTCTCGATGTTTAAAATGATCTAGTCATCTAGCAGAGTATAGACATAGTTATTTGTTATTAATCCGGGAGTATGGATTAGGACATAGTTAATTGTCCCTAGTCCGAGAGTATGGAATGGGCACAGTTATTGATCCGGGAGTATGGATCAGACGTACCAGATCCGGGAGTATGGATCAGGTAAAGAGGTTAGTTTTAGACCCGGAAGTATGGATTAGGTATTTTTAAACTAAGTGTTCACTAGGTGTTTTTGAACTAGGTGTTTTTGAACTAGGTGTTCATTAAGTATTTTTGAACTAAGTGTTCACCAGATGTTTTGAATTACGTGGTCACCAGTTGTAATTTAAGAACCCTGGCAGCTATGGACTTAGTGCCTTATATATGTACGTTGGTAGCTATGGATTTAGTACCGTATAGATGAACATTGGTAGCTATGGACTTAGTACCTTGGCAGCTATGGATTTAGTGCTTGTTGTATAAACCTCGGGCAGCGATGGACTTCGTGCCTATTCCTTAGGTCAATCCTTAGGAATGAAGGATAGATGATTCTTAGGGTAGATCCTTAAGATTAAAGAAGATAATGGGGATGGGTAATTGGGTTGATTGTTTGATGATTAAATATAATAATTATATTATTATGGGTTGAAAACCCTATGTACTCACCAGGTTTCCCAACCTGACCCACTCAAGCTTATTTGAATCACAGGTGCCAATACGAAGTTACATTACACTAAGAGATTAAAGAGGTGTAGATCACTAGTGTAAATGAATGTAAGTTCTGTTTATGCTTATGTTTCTGTATTGACAATGACATCCCAAATGTTTTAAAATGAATAAAAAAATACATTTCTTCGGAAATGCTTTGATAACTTATTTATCATGTTTTACTTGGAACAAATTCCGCAAAATTTTTATTAAAATAAGTACTCTAATTTTTATAAAGCATAAACAAAATCGGTCTTTTCTGGCCGTGAAAATTGGGAATGTCACAATATATCATATTCACACAAATTCACAATGTGAATCTCTTAAAAAAATTTGCAAGTTGATTAATACTTTTGTTTGTTTTCACTATGCACAAAATAATTGAAAAAATTCATCATTTGTATGTGTACATTAGTTGGTGAACCTCAAACTTTTTTGGTATGAAATGAATAAATTCACAATGTGAATCTTTGATGTAACTCATAGCCTCACAGATTCACAATGTGAATCTCTTAAAAAAAATTTGCAAGTTGATTACCATTTTCGCTTGTTTTCACTATGCACACAATACGTGAAAAGATTCACCATGTGTATGTGTGCATCACTTGGTGAACCTCTTTTGGTATGAAATGCATAAATTCACAATGTGAATCTTCGATGTATATCTCTTATTCACACAGATTCACAATATGAATCTCTTAAAAAAAATTTCAAGTTGATTAACACTTTTGTTTGTTTTCACTATGCACAAAATAAGTGAAAAAATTCACCATGTGTATGTGTACATCACTTGGTGAACCTCAAACTATTTTGGTATGAAATGCAGAGATTCACAATGTGAATCTTCGATGTATATCTCACATTCACACAAATTCACAATGTCAATCTCTTAAAAAAAATTTGCAAGTTGATTACCACTTTCGCTTGTTTTCACTATGCACACAATACGTGAAAAGATTCACCATGTGTATGTGTACATCACTTGGTGAACCTCTTTTGGTATGAAATGCATAAATTCACAATGTGAATCTTCGATGTAAATCTCACATTCACACAGATTCACAATGTGAATCTCTCAAAAAAAATTGCATGTTGATGAACACTTTTGTTTGTTTTCACTATGCAAAAAATAAGTAAAAAGATTCACCATGTGTACGTGTACATACATCACTTGGTGAACCTCAAACTGTTTTGGTATGAAATGCATAAATTCACAATGTGAATCTTCGATGTAACTCATAGCCTCACAGATTCACAATGTGAATTTCTAAAAAAATTTTGCAATTTGATCATCACATGTTGAATTTTATATTTTTCGACATGTATTTCATAGTATTACTTATATTTTTGACATTGACATTAAAAATTTCACATTGTGTAGTTGAAGGTTCAAAAAAAATACCAAAAACACCGCAAGGAGAACCGTGGTGGAAATTGTTAATAAATTAAGAAAAATGAAGATGAAAAGACACGTGATGAAAACGTTGAAAAAGAAAAAAACTTTAGAAGGTGATAAGATTCAAAAAAAGCAAACAAAAAAATTGATGAAGCAAGATGAAACTGTTTTGAAGAGAATTGAAAAGAAAACAACACAAGGTTAGTATTTATAAAATTATAATTTACTTTAATATATAAAATCAGTTATCATTAATTTTTTTAAATGAACAGAAAGAAGACAGAGTCCAAGATTTCAAAAAACAAAAACGAAAAAGTCGATGAAGCAAGACAAATCTGTTTTCAAGCACCTGAAAAGAAAACAACTCAAGGTTAGTTTTTATAAAATTATAATTGAATTTGATATTAGAAAATTAATTCTCATTAATTTTGTTAAAACATAAACATAAATCAGACAGATTCCAAGACTTAAAATGATTGAATACAAAAAATCTTTGACTCCTATTAAAGTTGATGATAGTCTTGTAAATAAAGAATCTTATGAAAAAGCAACAGGTTTTTTTATTACTATTCACATGTTTAATTTACAAAGTTATAAACAAATTCACATGTTTATTTTATGTATTAAATTATATTTTGCAAAACAAATTCACATGTGAATTTGTTGTATTGTTAGTTATTTTATAGTATTTATGTTATAGTATGAGAAGCTTACGAAAATTATTGACTAACAGGAAAAAAAAACAAATGAAGCAGAGATAAAAATTAAGATTCTCAAGACAAAGACTCTGAAAGTAGTCAAAGAAAAAAAGGCAAAAGTGCCAATAAATCCAAATGACAGAGTCTCTTTGAGAACAAGAATGAGCCCAAAGAAGTTTTATGATATCGTTAAATCTTTAAACAAAGAACAGAAAAAAAAAACTGTTAGAGAAATGAGATTGGGATCTTTGCTGAGAATTGCAACCAATGGAATTTCTGGGAAATTGGCACGTTTTATTGTGAATTCATTCAATCCATCAGATATGAAAATGCATCTACCTAATGCAAAGATAGACGTAACACCAACTCTTGTTCACGATTTGCTTAGAATTCCTCTAGGTGGAAAAGATATATATAACACTGACCAATATGAAGGAAAAGAATTAATGGATTGGAAGCAACAATATAATTTCAAGGCTATGAGACCATCAGATCTTGAAGAGAGAATTAAAGAATCATCAGATTCAGGGATTATATTCAGAACAAACTTTCTATTACTATTTGTTAATACCATCTGTGAACAGAATAAGCCTGGAACTTGTAAAACAACAGTATTGCCACATTTGTTAGGCAAAACACCTATGAGAGAAATTGATTGGTGTGGTTTTATAACCAATTGCTTGAAAATGTCAAAGACTACGTGGGATGAAACCGATAGAGGAAACTACTATTGTGGGCCACTTCTTGTATTATTGGTAAGGAAAATTCTTATAATTAACACTTTTATTTATATTATTATAAGAAAACTAATTAATCATAATTTTGTTTACATAAACAGCTAGCTTATTTGGAGTTTATGAGAAATGATAAGAATGAAAAAAGACAAATACATGCACTACATTTTTGGGATTATGACATGATGTTGAAAAGGGAAAAAGTTGACTTAAAGAGTGGTGACTTTGGAACTTTGGAATGGAATGATGATGTTATAGAGAATAATGAAGAATCCGACACCGATGAAAATGAAGATATGAAACTCGATGTAAGTTAATAATCTATATAATTAAAAAAAAATTGTGAAGTTGTATTACAGATATATGTTATAAAATTGTAGTTAAGATGAAATTCATATAATGATTCACATTGTGAATATAAAAGTGTATTTTATTACTTTTTCTATAATAAATTCACGTAGTGAATATGTCATTTATTAAAATGCATTAAAAGTGTGATACCTCATCAATGCATTCATATTGTGAAACTGTAATTTATTATAAAAAAAAGTTTAAAAAATTCATTGTTATTGACATTTTTTGTTTCATTTTGCAGGAATTGGTATTCAAAGCGAAAAAGAATTATAAAAAACTAGTGAATGATAAAATAGAAGTCAAAATGAAGATGAAACAAATGTGATGAATGAAGATGATGCAAAAAGTGACAAGAATGAAGATGAAGAAAAAAGCGATGAGAATTTGAATGAACATGAAATAAAGAATCAACCAATCATGGTAACACCAGAAAATTTGTACAATGATCCAATAGTGCATGAGATTGCTCATTCTATTCAATGTATTTTAAATTTTGATGATTATGATGATTTTGACAATGTAAAAAGTTTTAGAGAACAAAAAAATAAAAAAAACAATAATAGATGATAAAAAAAGAAAAAATACTAAAAAATCATCAATGCCTAGTTTTTCACTTGGACTTGGTCTTGGTCTAACACAAGAGTTTCAGGAAGGAGATGAAAGCAGTGAAGATGAACACGAGAAGAAAGAAAGAAAAGATGAAAAACTTGATGAAGAAGAAAGTTATGATTAAGAAGAAACAGAATGTGACAATAATATCTTGGGAATTGAAGATGATCAAGAGGGAAAAAGAGAAGTAGCAAAAAGATTAAAAAAACCATCACTGAAGGTATCTTCTCCTTATAATCAAAAAGAGGTTTGTGCATCGAAATTTGTAGATCCAGATGAAGTAAAAGTATCAGATAGAATTTTTTCCAAAATTGGTAATAGCAGGTAATAATTCATGTTAACTTTTCTTTAAATACAATAGTATATAAATACAAATATAAATTAATTTTCTATTAACTGTTTTTTTTGTTTTATTTGATTACAAATTAAGTGAGAAGGTATTTCAAACTAAGAGAGGTTATGTGCTTGGAAGAGGAATGATTGAAACCATGCAGGCAGGATTATGGATACATGCACATGTCATTGATGCTTGGACTGATGTTTTGAACTATGAAGAAAAGCTTAAATCAAATTATACAGTGAATCGGTATTTCTTTGATGCATCAATGGTGGTAAGTTAATTAAAAAATATATATCATGATAATGTTGATAATATAATAAATAAAATTTTCAATAGTTCTGAATAAGTAATAAAATTCACACAGTGAATCTTATTATAATTCACAGTGTGAATAATTTTAAATTTAAAATTTACCTTATTGTGAATTTAACAATTTACTCTTTAAAGTTTGATGTATATTTAAATTTTTTTGCAGAGACAGTTCATATTTGACAAAAATATCCCTTTCATTGAAAGATATGATAAATTTGAGTCAAATATCAAAGATGCAATGAAAAAGGACAAAGAACTTCTGACATTTGAAAAAGTTCACTTGGTAATAAATTGTTCTTTTTGTTGAATATATTACATCTTTTAAACAAAGTTTAACAATTTAAAATATTAAACAGGTGTTTTTCCCAATTCATCAAAAAAATCACTTTTACATCATCTGCATAAACTTAGAGGAACCAGCGGTTGATGTCATTGCCAATAGGAATTTAGTTGCAAAGTTTTCTAGAGCTTATCGTGATGCACCTAATGAATTGGTAAGAATAGTAAATTTACATTCTAAAGATAAGTATTAATAGACTAATAATTTGAATAAAATAATAATTATAGAAAATGACAATTTCTTTTTTGCAGAAAATACTTTTTAGTAGGTACTTGATGAGGGTCAATCAAAAATCAACTTTAATTTTGGAGGGTGTTGAACCAGAAAGGGTGAACATGAATTGGCGCACGAGGGATAATCATGTTGACTGTGGAGTTTTTTGCATGCGTCATATGGAGACATATATGGGAGATAAAACAGTAAATTGGACATGTGGGTTGCCAAAAGAATCAAAACAACAACAAAATGTGTTAAATGATTTACGCATTAAGTATTTGACAAAGATACTATTGAGTGACGCAAACACATACAGGTCAAAAATCATTGCACAAACAGCTAAGTTTGCAAAAAAGACTAATGAAGAAATACAAGATTTGCTCAACAAAGGATGGGAAAAAAGGGGAGAAAGGATATAGTACTTCAAGGATTGGAAAAATAAGTGTAAAACATAAAACTTAGTTTCTATTCATAATTGGTATAAGTTTAGATGCACTTTAATTTCCTTAAGAACATATACATGCTTATTATGTTACAATTTGATGTGAGTTTGTATATCAAGTATAATGAACTTTACTAATACTTAAAAGATGTTTATATTTTCATGTGAATGTCTACATGTATGTTATACAATTACATGTTTTATTAAAGATATGTTATTGGTGTGTGGGTTGGGGGGGGTGAGTATATTTCTACTTTGAATAAAGAATTGAAAGTACATTGTCATTTCATAAATTTACTTCATTTCTTTTGGTCTAAATGATTAAATGTTAATGTAATAACAATACAATAGATGTAGAAAATTTACATTGTTTATATAAAGTAACATTAACCTTGTGAAAATTTTATATGTGAGATTCACAATGTGAATTACAGTACATATTATAACATGTATATTTTATATGTTAGGTTCACAATGTGAATTACGATACATATAGATCATTAGAACAATTAATAGTTGAGCTTCACAATGTGAATTAAATTACATTAAGACAATCTTTAACATGAAAATTTTATATGTGAGATTAACAATGATAATTAATATACATAAATTAAATCATTAGCATGAAAATTTTATTAGAAAACATTCAAAAAACTAACAATAAAAAATATCTTTAACCAAAAAAAATAAATTCGAAAAAAATATATTCTATTATTAGAAATAAAGTCTAAAACAATGAATATCAAAATTAACATGAATATTTCAACATTTCTATCCATTGAATGATCATTACAAAAATCAATTCTTATTTTAGTAGTCTTAAAAAAAATTAGAAACAATCAGCCTTCTGTAACCTCAGATTCTAAATCAGACTTCTTTAACCTCAAAATGCAACTCCTTGAATTGTGATTTGGTTTATGACATAAACTGCACAAAATAGAACCCTTTTTAGATGTCTCAATCACTTTCTCTCTAGTGCTCTTGATTCTTTTACCACTGGCCCATCCCTTGTTTCTGATTCCCTGTGGATTATGAATGTTGATAACATCATGTACTGCAGCTCCAATAATTTTTTCAATGTGAACTGATCTACTCGAAGATGCCCTTGATGAGATACATAACGGAATACCACTATCAACCTCCTGAAGTTGCTTTATATATTTAGCCAACTCATCCTCATTACTTGCTATCTTGTTAATGGACAAACGAAGAATAACATACGCATCTTGAATCAAACATTCATTTTTACTGCCTTTAAGAGGATACGAGTACTTTTTTCTCAACAATCCATCAGCTATGATATATTTTCCCCATCTCCTCAAAATGAAATTTGATGGAATTTCATCATACTCTTTCATATTTAATATGAAAAACATATGACGACATAACAATCCTTCCTAGACAAAAAACATGCAGCTACAACTGATGCTAATGATATCACCCATTCTACTAAATACAACCTACAAAATTATCATTAATAAACAAATTAATATATGAATAAGAATTTGTATCTCATACCATTCGATAAAAATTATACAAATTAACATTGATTCACATTATTAACCAACAGGACATTAGAAATCATAATACTATAATATAAATATGTACTTCAAATCAAATTCACAAAAAAAAAATACATATACCATACTAATCTAATGAAAAGTACAAACCAATTTATAACTCTGTAAGAATTCACACTGTGAATTGGCAAAACATCCTACATTCACAGTGTGAATTTTTAAACTACATTTTATATTTAATAAACTCTATTAGGACAAAGAGACATACCTTGTAACGAGTATTAGGACAATGAGAATGAAGACTATTTCGATAAAAAATCATCAGAATCTTCATCCTCATTCACATTTTTATCAATCAACTTTTTTTTCTTCTTATCTCTCAAAAGATAAACTTCACTTTCATCTTCAATAACTACAGATTCTTGAACACAATAAAACACGGATTTGTATAACTCTTTCTGAATGTCCAAGAAAATATTATGTGTATAAATTTCCGATGCATGCTTTTCAATAGCCAAAGGATTCCTTAGCTTGGGGGTAGTAGTTGTGGACTGATAATCTAATAAATATTGATGATGTCTTTTCTTCTCCATTGCACTATCAAATGACATCATGAACTTCACCAAATTTGATTTATGATGCAAAAAATGTGAGAAAGCATAATTCAGACTCTCTGATCTTGAAGTAGTTCGCATCAAACTAGAAAGTTCAAGATCTCTCATAAAAGCCGGAATCCATAAATCCCTTATTTTAAAAACACTCTTTAACCAATCATTTTCTTTTAGATGAAACTTATTTAACATTGTTGACTAGGAACTTTCAAAATCTTGTGGAGAACATTGAAGATTCCATATAATATCAAAAAATGTCTTTTGGAAGTCCGGATGGTTATAAACATCGATAGGAATCTAAAAAAAGAAACACATAAGAATCATTACATAAGTTGAATATTTGATGTAATTCATAGTAACATAACATTTGTTTCACATTATGAATTCACAGTGTGATTTATGATTTAGATTTGTTTCTTTCATCATATGCAAATTTACATTGTGAATTCACAGTGTGCTTTATGATCTATATGGTTATAAACATATAAAGGAATCAAGAAACAAAGAATATATCTTTTCCTCAAGTTTTTGAGTGATGTGCCACATGCATAGTCTATGCTTGGATTCAGGAAAAACAAAATTAACATCTTTCTTCATTGATGAATCCTGATGTGTTACAATCATCATGGGTGGCTTGACAAATGCTTTACGAAACTCTTCAAGCAACCACACATATGCATATGCTGTCTCACGAGCTAGTAAACCAACACCAAAAGTAACACAACGCTTGTGGTAGTCAACTGCAGTAAAAAGAACAAATACCATAGAATACCTGAATTTTTTTTTTTGATAAGTATTATTAAAAAGAACAAATACCATAAAAAGAACAAATAAGGATTAGGAATTACTTGTTTGTTTGATAAGTAGCATCAAAAGATAGTACATCTCCAAATTCCTTATAGTTGGCTTTCGAAGTATCATCAGCCCAAAAAAGTCCAGTAATATGATCATCAACATCTTTTTGGACCTCAAATGAAAAATTAGAGAAACACATTTTTCTGTTTGTCAATATATCCACAACTATTTGGGAATCTTTGACACCAATTTTAGAATTCAAATCACTATGAAAATTTTTGAAGTCAACTATAGTCCCTCCCCTAGAATCAAAGCCACCCTCCATACTACTCACCAAGTTTTAAGCTTTTGAAGCACCAATGTTACAAGTACCAACCTTATGTATAAAGGATTCATCAAGAAAATCCATTGTCCTATTAATCCTTAATAAGTGCAACTGATCTTGAGCAACAAGTTCATGGTTGTGATCTTTAACAAACACATAAATGTAGAACATTAAAGAACATCGGAGATTCTTGAACTTTGAAACAACAGGGCATCCGTTCTTCTTAGAAGAAGTTCTCCTTCTCTTAACATCTGAAAATTTCACATTAATATTTTCATTATTGAACAACTCCGTGAAACTAGATCTACTACATGTGGAATATCTAATACGAATTGTGCCATCATTGTATCTTTTTTGACTTGACATATTCACATCAAAACCAGATTCTTGACCATAAGTCTTGTAAAAGTCAAGACCAATGTCCAACGAATCAAACAACAAACATGTGAAAGGCTTCTTATGTATCAACTTATCATAACGAACAAGCTCAAAAGACTCAGTATTGTAGAGCTCAAAATCAAAACTATAACGAGAATTACGGCTATTTGAATTATTAATATTCATACTTGAAGATGATTGATCATGAACTGCAAAAGCAAAAAAAAAAACATCCATTTTATTACATTACATAGAAAATGTGAAATTTATATTAAGAAAAAAAAAACTTACGTGATTGTTCATTAATAGTTGAATGCAAATCTGAACAAGAATTATTGTTATTTGAATGATCAATATTCATACTTGAAGATGATTGATCATGAACTGCAAAAGAAAAAAATAAAACATCTATTTTATTACATTACATAGAAAATGTGAATTTTATATTAAGAAAAAAAAACATACGTGATTGTTCATTAATAGTTGAATGCAAATCTGAACAAAAATTCAGAGAACTCATAATGAATTGGTAACCTGGAGTTTATATAGAGATTAGAATTGATAATGATACAAAAAAGGAAACAAACAAACAAGATAATCACAAAACTTTAAAATATATGCACAAGATAAGATAAGATTCTCAAAATCACTAAAAGTTTGGAAAAAAGTTAAATGACAGAAGATGCACAAGATAGAATTGATTATCTAAATGTCGAATATGCATTACAGATGAATGATTACAAAAACGATCGAAGGAAAAACAGTAACATCAAACGGATATTCAACATACGACATAAAATTAGCAAATTAACAATAAAAACATAACTATTTGAAGATTACACGGTAAAATCAAGAGAATTTGACAATCAGACGGTTACAATAAGAATAAAAATAAGTTGATAAACAATGCATCGGAAGAACAATAATAAAATGAAAATCTATAATTGACCTAATAATCATAAAAGAAAGATGAATAGATGTTAAAAATACCTAATTATTAGCTGAAATCTGAAGAAACTATTAGTAAATTGGATGAAAAAGGTTGAGATTTCGAAGAATAGACGAGATTTTGGATCGATCGGTGTTGAAGATGAAGGACAGTAACAGAAGAAGCTAACGGAGACAAACAGGAATATTAAATGAGACACTAAAATTACCAAAATGCCCCTCTGTGTTTTTTTGGTTAATTAAGGGTTAATGACCAAGATTAAAAGAAAATAGATGGTTAAGATGACTTCTTTGGTTCCTTGATCCATATTGGTTCTCTATTAAACTTTTCCATATATATATATATATATATATATATATATATATATATATATATATATATATATATATATATATATAGAGAGAGAGAGAGAGAGAGGAAAGATCATTTGAGAACTTATATATTCCCGAGAACCCGAGAACTAAATAAGGACCATCAAATCAAAATAATAAAAGGTTGGGATGTTTTATGGCAGTTTTGTAAATAATTAAAAAAAATGACGCGGGGGTATACGATTGAAATAAATCACTGGGCATTTTAGGGATAAGATAATTTATATCCCCCTGATACCTTTCTCTGAAACCCACGATCTTCCTCCTCCCCCAATGACGTTTTTCTTTGATGCTCTCCCCAAATCAACATTTCTCTGGCTCTTTTGATCATCCCAAACCCTCTGTTGTTTTCATTTCTCACCGATCCTCTTTTCCCATGCCATACCTGTTGATTTTTCACTCAAAATTAAGATTCTAGCACCGTCGTATGAAATCCATGGCCGCCTTCGCCTATCAGCACTCTGTAATCTCTTGATTGCAAGCAGCTAAATCCATGGATCAACGTTCCGACCTAGAAATCCAATGTTGCCTCTTCCATTATCGATTATGAAGTTATTTATCCTGATTCTCAACGTTTTCTTATATCCTGCAATCAACAACGATTTTTTGATATCCTGTAATTGTTCAGACACGATTTACATCTTTTCCTCACACCTCATGGCGGCCTTGTAAGTTTACTACATAGTAAACTGCCAAAAGAAAATGAAGATGAAAGTGAATGTGCCCTACACGATGCTTACATAGATCTTCCTTCAATCGTTTCGGTCTTTCATGAATCAGGTAATCCATTGAACAATGCATCTTATCCTCTTCTGTTTTCCATATTATAGCGGCATGATGTGTTTAACCTTTCCTCATACGAAAAGTTATATAATGACCTGTCACGGAATCGAATGAGGAACATTGGAAAACAAGATTACTAAATCAAACTCCACCTCCACCTCCATCGTAGAAAAGGAATCAGATGCTATACTTTCATTTTCTTCTATCATATGAACATCACATGAAATTTGAATTATTAAAATCCTTATTGCTTCCCTGTTTTTTCTAGAAAGTGCGATGTTACTGTTATTGTAATCATAAATTATTCAAAAATGAAGTATCAGATGAGTACCAATGGAAATCTTCGAATTTTGTTAGATTTTGATTCTAATCAAGTCTGTTATTCATCCTTCTCGTTGTTTCATTGATCCGTGCACACAACCTGTTTGATAAAGTGTCACAGTTTTACTTCATTTAAGTTGTTGTCCCTAGAAGAGATGTATGATGTAATCCATTGTTTTGGCAGGTGAAACCCCTAAGATATTATGTTACAACCTAGAAGAGATCCTCCAACAGTGGGTGATGATGCCATCTCCCTCTTTTCTTGCAAACGGGCTTTCTCCACTCCTTTCTTTCTTCACTTTCAATACAGTTGTTGGTGGCATTACATACAGACCATATGTCAGGTAGATATTTTGCATATCTCACATGGTTTACTTTCATTTAGTATTTGGAAGAATTACTTTCTAAAAAGAGATTTTGTTTGCTTATCATATGTGACATGTTAGCCAAAAATTTGGGGAGATAACTTTTTGTACAATCATTTCAGATGAACAAGTAAAGGGTTATGGTACAAGACTGATGAATCATCTAAAGCAACATGCTCGAGATATGGATGTGCTTACTCATTTTCTCACATATGCAGACAACAATGTTGTTGGTTATTTTAATAAACAGGTTAAGCATCTTTTACATGTTTTCTCATCATTTAGTGTTACTAATTAAAAGTTAAAACACCTTCTTATCCGTTTGTAATCCACTGTTTTTTTTAAATATACTTTGTTTTTTTTGTTAGGTTGTATCGAAACCGGGACCCACAGTGAAGAGGATCTCGGGGATTAGTATACTTGACAACAATGGTCTGAATCTTGTATTGGTATTTTTAACTTCAGTTTTTACCTCTTTCATCTGCTTATACATATTCAGAATGTACAATTTTACCCTTTTAATATGCCAAATATTGCCATAATGCCATTATTCATGTTGCATCCTTCATCATTCACATATCATGTTAATTTTTGCAACTCGGTTATGGTTTTTATGAGTTTATGTTTGTTATGTACAAATGGAAAATGAAAATAACATGATACTCAAGTCTGATAATCAAAAAACAAAGCCTATTCCGAATAAATATTTTCACTAGATTTATTTTGTAAAATTTAGAAACCGAGATGTTTAATAGATTGTTTGATTTATTAAGTTAAAACAATGAATCGGTTGTTTGATTCATTGATCCGTGCACACAACATGTTTGACTAGATCTAGCTGCAGCAAGAAGTGCAAGGATAAAGCATGCCAAGCTCAATATATTAAACCAAATTCAGGTAAAAGAAACCTTTTACTATAGTTTTTTGGAAACTTATGAACCAGACCTATGAGAATTTAATAATTTATATTATGATATTTGGGTAGATATCTTCATATGTGATTTGTTATAATATTTTAGTAATTAACTGGAAGCAAGACTATAAGTATGTAGTGATTCACATGTAAATCACAAGTGAATCACATATGAATTACATGTGATTCACATGTAAATCATAGGTAATTCACATGTAAATCACAGGTAATTCACATATGAATCACATGTGATTCACATATAAATCACGAGTGAAACGCATATGAATTACATGTAAATCACATATGAATTACATGTAAATCACATATGAATTACATGTGATTCACATGTAATTCACTTGTGATTCACATGTAAATCATATGTGATCCACATGTGAATCACATTTGATTCACATGTAATTCACATGTGATTCACATATAAATCACATGTAATTTACATATGATGTCATATGTAAATGTGATTCATATGTGAATTGCATGTGATTCATATATTAATCACATGAAAATCACATATGTATTTTTGTGAGTGTTTTTGCATCAATATTTTTTTTTTATTTTTCTTGTAGATTTGGAAGAAATTGTGGTGAATATTGAAGAGCTGAAAAATGATAAATTGAAGAAAATAAGGAAATATTGTCACGAAGACATGAAAACGCTTTGAAATTTATAGCATTTTTTATTTTTTATATTTTATTTGCATCGAATAAAATACTTGTATTATTATGTTTATAGATTAATTAATAAATATGAGATTTGTTGTGATTTACTTACGAATATTATAGTATAAGAAATATACATATGTGCATTTGAAAAAATATGCACATATGCACCTAAAAATTAACTTTTTATTAAAAAAATGCAGTTTTTTTTTAAAAAAATTGCAGTTTTTTTTTAAATACAGTTTTTTCTGAAAAAAATGTAACTTTCTTTAAAAAACTTATAGTTTTTTTTTTTAAAAAAATGCAGTTTTTTATTTAAAAATGCAGTTTTTAAAAAAAATACAGTTTTCTAAAAAAAATTGCAGTTTTTTTTGAAAAAAAAAATGCATTTTTTTTAAAAAAAATTGCAGTTTTTTTTGAAAAAATTACAGTTTTTTTTTAAAAAATATTTTTTCAAAAAACCATGTTTTCTTTAAAAAATTAAAAAATCTGCATTTAAAAAAAACCAAAAATATTATTTTTAAAAAAATATGAAAATTTGATTTATGATGTAATTTTTAGACATTTATATTAATATGTTAAATAACACAAAAAAATTAAACATCAAATGAGATTGGTAAGATGATGATCATGTCCTTAATGAATTACTTTTGATCAAACGTTCCACTTTTAGTTCTTGGGTTCTCGGGAAACTATGAGTTGTCAACCGATCTCAACCCTATATATATATATATATATATATATATATATATATATATATATATATATATATATATATATATATATATATATATAATAATGATGTAATTATGACATCATCCCATGTTTTCGATTTTAGACCTGTCCGACCTGTTGGACTAGTTAAACCATCAAACTAGTAAGACGGTCAGTTCGGTTTTCAAAACCTTACTCCGGAGATCGAGATTAGTATTTTAATCCGAAGATTAAAAATTAATAGTTTCTTGAACTTATCCCATTTTAATGGGCTAGCCAAAAAAAAAGTTCTATTGGGTTGTTGCTATTTCGAAACACGATCATAGGTGGCACACGTGGCAGTATAAAGACGAAGGGCACATGAATTTCAAGGTATAAGAAGGATACTTGTTGTAACACGAAAACAAAAGGTCTAAATTCAAAGTCCTTTTTATCAAATCACACTTTAACTAACCTTAACCATGAGTTTTTGAGAATCATCATTTGACTATTTATTCGTTTCTCGTTTACTAAATTTATAGTTGAACTTATACTTAATAACATTTAAGTTTCGAAGAGTTAATTTATCACAAAGCATATACATATAACATGATATAAAAAAGAGAATACTTAAGAGGCGACATATATAGCAACGTATTATTATTATGGATAGTTTTAAACGACGACTATCTAATAATTAGGGGTGTGTATGGGGCGGTTTGGTTTGGTTGTTGGTCAAAACCAAACTATAACCATTATAATTGATTAATGTATTTCAATAACCATTGCGTAGCGTTCAATAATGGTTATGGTTAACGATTTTAGTCGGTTATGTTTATGGTTAATGGTTAATATCGGTTAACCAAAATGGTCCAAAATGATATAAAATTAAAAATAATTTTATATAAAATTGAAAAAATATAAAATTCATTGTTATAAAAATTGAATGATTATATATATATATATATATATATATATATATATATATATATATATATATATATATATATATATATATATATATATATAAAAGATTAATTATCATATCTAATTCCAAATAATTATCCTTTAAATTTTCAATTCTTAATATAATTACATACCATATATTTAATATTATATTATATTAAAAATATTTATTTATATTATTGGTTCGGTTCGGTTTTGGTTCGGTTTTAGATTAAACCATAACCGAACCATATGTATTCGGTTAATCAAAGTTAGAAATCACACGATATCTTTTAGTAATGGTTCAATTAAAATGAGTCGGTTATATTGGTTAATTTAGTTATGGTTCGGTTTTCGGTTAATATGCTCACCGCTACTAATAATATTGTTGTAAAATTAGTATCTTGCTAAAGCGTAAAATAGAATATTTAATAACATCAAACTTTAAATCTTAAATATAATTTAAATTAAATAAATTGTAGTTATTATTTATCTATATTTGCGAAAATGAAAAATAATCTTAGATGCATGCATCATTTAGTGAGTAGTAACATAAAACCTTGACAAACTTCAAGTCTTGAAGGATATTAGGGGAAAAGTCCACCACTCCTACTCTTAGACGCAAGTTTCTACAATTCATGATAGTGACACCAAAAGTTTTCACTTTTCAAAACTTACTCCCGGAGTGGGGTTTATAATTTTCTTTACAATTAAATGAATCATGTCATAGAAACTTTGTAATCGGTTAAAACCATAAAATATTAAGATACTATCTATTGATATATCAAAAGTTAGACTAAAGGTATAATTCTGACCAAAATATATGGATTATTTTTGTAATTTACTTTATTTTAAATGTTTTAGATAATTTTCGTTGAGTAAACTGTAAATTTGGTTTTGTGATTTGCAAAAAACTATGGGTATACTCCAAAATATTTATAACTTGCATCAGTGCTTCAAAAGTTTTTTTTTTATTATTTTCTTTTATTTATGGTTTTGGTCATTGAAAATACAGTTTTGCCTTTTTAATTTATTTTTTATATTATTTTTATATTTTTTTAATATATAAACAATTAAAAATAATAATGAATATGCCCATCCCAATGTACCCTCCTCATCCTCCTTTCCTCCTTATCTATCTATCTATCTATCTATCTCTCTGAGATGAGAGAACTCTTTTGATAAGTCAATCCCCTTTTGTACTCTATCATCTTCAAAACTCCTCTTTTAACCCCATATCTTCTTCAAAACTCTCCATCATCAACAACAAGAATGAAGTTTCAGAGACGTGACAATGTCGAAATTGTCAATAATGGAGAGGGTTTTGAAGGTTCATACTTCGTAACAAATATCATCGTCTCACTTTCTAGTGAAGACTTTATTATCTAGTACCACACCTTACTAATACGATGATTGTTTTTGCACCTAAAAGAGATCGTGTCCATCGATCAAAGTTGGATGGTTCTTCCTTCAATTCTAAAATTCTAAAAACTGAGTTTTCATCGGTGATGCATACCAATGGGTGGTGGGTGGGGTTATTCGTTATTTTTTTAATTATTCAAAATACTAAGAAAATATAAAAATAATATAAAAAAGAAAATGAACGTAAACTGGTTATTGTAAAGTTTTCAGTGACTAAAAAAAATAGCTTTTGCACCGGTGCAAATTGAAAAGATTATGAACATCAATCGTAATTTTTTGAAAAACACAAAGATCAACTTTGCGGTTTACTCTTTTTCTTTATTATAATGAGATCATGCCTTTTTATCATTTAGTGGCAAATTTCTTAAAAAATTACGTGTATCATTTTCTTTTATCGAACACGTATTGTAAACAAAATCAAAATCGTAAGTAGTGAAACGTTTGTTTGTGTTAGTAACCTTGAAGATTAAATTATTATTGATATATCAACCGTTTGTCTTATGCTAAAACGTCGATTTCCATATCTATGTTTTTCTAATTATTATTATTATTATTATTATTATTATTATTATTATTTCAAAAGTATGCTGTAACTCTGAGATAATATGAAATAGTAATAAACTATTAGAGCACGCGCATGGACTATCTAGTGATTATTTCTTGAAACTACTCCAATGATAATACCATTTAAAAGATGAAAAATTTGACGGCATTGATCCTGACATCCTAGCAAAAAATGAAAAATTAAATATATTTTTATTTTTTTCTTCATACACATCTTTCTAAAACTTTTGGATGATGTCAAATGTAATAAAATTTTATTAATTTTATTAAATATGACAAATGTCAAGTGTGTAGGAAGATGGTTTGAAAAAAAAATAAGAGGATATCAAGATTTGTCATAAATCTTAGACAAAACTGTTAAAATTGTTCATGTGGTATGTCGAAAATTACAACTTTGGTCCAAAAAGATTTGGACTAGCACCACCGGTCCAAAACTTTTATTTTGTTGTGTTTTTTGTCTAATTTTTTTTGAAGTTATTTAATTTGACGGATTTACCCTTCTTGTTTTGTGTTTTTTTATTACAATTATTTTTAAAAAAAAAGAGAAAAAATAAAATACTACCCTACCCCCTCCCATATATATATATATATATATATATATATATATATATATATATATATCACACACTCTCTCTCTCTCTCTCCCTTCTAATTTTTAAAAAGGTATGAACAACCACCACCACTCGTCGGAAAGTCGTCGTCTTTGTCGGAATGTGCCTCTTCCTTCTGATTTTCACATAAAGCGCCACCGCCACCAAATGGTCGTTACAGAATCTGTAAACCATAACACCTCTGTAAACCTGCCAGAAAGATATGAACAACCACCACCACTCGAAAAAACGATGGTTGAGGGAGAAGGAGACACAAAAACAGAATCAGATATGTACACGACGAACATATTCACTGCAACTAGACCCCCTACACCGTCAATCTTGTACATGGAGACCAGATCGGAAAAACCTTGTGTCGTCGAATCTAAACCCCAAACGCTGCTGGGAAATCGAGGGAGAAGGACATCGTCTGTGCCAGAGAAGAAGGAGATTGTCCTCGTTCTATCTTTACCCCTTCACAAACGGAGATCATCGTCGTTCTCGGTGAAAGGGCATCGACCTAAGGTTTCAACGTCAGGATTTGCAAATGCTGGTGGTGTTCGTCGGAGGTTTCCAGAGATGTTTCCGATGAGTAAGGATTTTGAGATTTTTCTGTCGACTATGTGTGATGTTCGTCGGAATATATTTTCTTTACTGTAATCGAACCCTAACCAAAGGGGGGGGGGGATGGATGGAGAGAGAGAGAGAGAGAGAGAGAGAGAGAGAGAGAGAGTGAGTGAGTGAGAGAGAGAGAGAGGTTTGGGTCTGAAAGATTTTCAGCTCGGAGGGTTTCTTTGTCTTCACCAGAAAAACGAGGGTGTTGAGATTAGAAGTTTCCAAGAGGTGGTGGTGGTGTTGACTTGCTGTGGTGGGAGTTTACAAATTTGATACTTGAGATTCTTCTAGTTTGTACTTTCCTCTAAATAAATTCTATCAACCCCGACCCTAGAGATGCTTAAGATTCTTCTAGTTTTCCCCAAAAAGGCAGGATGTTATGTTCTTATATCATAACGTACTTTATATTAGGTATGTTTTTTGAGTTTTGGTAGTATCTTTTCGGATTTTGGAATATGAAATAACCATATGTCGATATTGTTTTTTAGATGTCGAAGTCTAAAATGCACGTAATTCAAAGTTCGAACATTAAAATATCATCATTCTTGTTTTGATGCATCTTATATTGCATTGGGTTTACACAAATAGTCCATTTTGATTGTATGCCCCCGAAATGTAGCATTTCTGACATATATTTCGAAGATGTTCTTTGCCTTCTAGATATGTTCTCATATTTTTATATCTTAAGGTTGAGGTATACTTTGTAATTTATATGTGGTATATTGTTTCTAATAATACATTATTAAAGAATATTTTCACTATATGAAATTTGGCCTCTTACACACATATTATGTGATGGTAAAAGCCTATTATGTGTTGGAAATTATATTTATGTATGCCTAAATTAAGTGTTAATATGTGTTATAGATATTTATCCACACATAGGTGATGTGTGGGCACAAAATAAGTAATGCCTAGACATGTATGTGTGTGTTAAATTAATGATTATGTGTGGTTAAAGGTCTCATATGATTTTTAGGAAGATGATGTAGCCAATGAAGCGGACACTGACATGACAACTTACGTGACATGCCCCTACAAAGTGTTAGTGACATGTGTCATAGAAAATGTGTTGGTAAAAATATTTTGGGTAGTAAAATTTTATAGATGTGTAGGTATTAATCTTTTATGTATAGGAAAAAAATATGGATGTGTTGGTAAAAAAGTACTTATATGTGAGCATTAACCACAATATATGTAGGTAATAATTATCCACTATGTACAAACAAACACAAAACATGTTGGTGTAATTAGGAACAAATGTGGGTAAAGTACTATTTCTAATTAAAAAAGTTATAACATAGTTCAAAATTCAAACCACAAATAAAAAATTCAACTATTAAAATTAAAATACTTAAACTACTAACTAAAAAACTAGTTATAAATAGCTACGAGATTAATGAAAAATATCAAACATTCTTGAATATTCATTCCATATGATCAAACTCAACAATTTTCTCACCATGACCGTAACAACCTGATTTTTTCTCATCTAATACGCTAGGGATATATAAGAGTTTTCTAATAATATGGAATTCTAAAACTTCAAACACACTTTACATCTCAAGCTAATATCGGGTTTACAATAAAATCATTATCATAATTTAAAGCAACAAGGGAATACTAAAACTAAACTCTACTTCTAGTCCAATTCATTGGTGCTCCTACCTCCTCTTGTACAACGACTGCTACCTGAACCTGCAATACATACAAAATCTACAACATCAGACCACAGGTCTGGTAAGTTATATCATACTCTGTTTTCATGCAATAATACTCTACTTTTATTCTTTCTTTCTTTGGATACTCTAGCATTCTATCATCTTCTTCTCATACTCTTATACTCTATTCTCATCTCATCTAATCTCATTTTTTTCATTCTTATCATTTCTCATACTCTTATTCTATCTCATCTCATGCATTTTCATCTCTTCTCATTACTCGTCCCATGTTGTATCTTCATCTCTTCTCATACTCATATTATGCTCTATTCATACTCTATCTTAGCCTCCTCCTGGGCTCATCTCATTCCTTTTTCTTGTCTCATCTCTTTACTCATCTCTTACTCTATCTACACCTCTTCTCATACCCTTATCTCTCACATCATACTCTCTTCTCATTCCATGGCATACTTCATCCTCTCTCTTTTTTCTCTCTCTCTCTCTCTCTCTCTCTCTCTCTCTCTTCTTCTTCTTCTTCTTCTTCTTCCCATCTCATATTTGCTCCGTTCTCTTCTCGCCTTCTGCCTCTCTATTCTCATCTTCTCATTCCTTTCCATTGTATTCTCACTTAGACCCAATCGTTCTAATCACCTATGATATCTTCACCTATCATATAAGGGAAAAACATAATTCTAACTTATCAGAGTACAACCATCCGAACTAAGTTCCTCCACTTTGATCCCTCGTGGATCCTTTGGAAAATTTTCTTGTCTTAAATCCCTCGCAGTTTTCATTGATCCCTTACGGATCCTCTACACTTAATCCCTCACGGATTATATCAAGTTTCTCTAAAGAAACTTCTTACCTTGTTCGACTCATGGAAACCTTTCTCAATCTTATCTAACTACACATAATCTTATTCCCATATGAATCACCTATCTACATCCACGAAGGAATCATCTTCTCATTCCTGAAGGAAACATAATCACATTCCTGTAGGAATCATAATCTCATTCATGAAGGAATCATAATATTCCCGAAGGAATCATCTTTTCTACATTCTCGAAGGAAGCATCTTTCTACTTTTCTCATAATCCCTCATGTAAATGATATGGTCTCCCCACAGTCTTACACATCACATGTCACATAATATCCTATCTCATCTATTCATCAAGAAATTTTCCATTACCAATGATTCATTAAATACTTAACATAAATCTTCATCTATTAACATGTAGGTATTTAACACAATACCCTTAACATCTAGCCATACATTTGTACTTTTTCTTCATCTAATATATAATGGATATTTAACACAATACCATCAATATCTAACCACACATACATACTCTATCTTCATCTATTAGCTTAGAGGTATTTAACACAATAACATTTACACCTACCATACCATCCACATTCTTTCTTCATCTAATATATCTTGGGTATTTAACAAAATACCACTAACATCTACTCATACTCACATAATCATACATAAGGTTATAACTCATAAAACCATGCACTATCTTTATCTAATGAGTTGTGAGTATTTAACAAAATACCACTAGCATTTAAACATGCATACATAATAACATAAACACATATAAACATGTATACATAATCTTGTGAGAGAGAGTTATAACTCACCTTGTTAGTTAGTGATGACTAACTACCATTGGCTTCCAAATCTTCAATTGATGCATCTTTATCTATATTCTTTGTTCAAGGCCTATTTATACAACATATCAAGCTCCTTAGAACTTTTCTTGGATTATTAAGAGCGTAATCACTCTCTATATCAAAAAGATCACTTAATTGATCATAATTCTAACACCTCATCTTCTACCTTTAAATTTATTTTACCCAATGGATTAAGCATCCCACACTACTAATTCATTACACTCTAACCAATACCGCATTAATTTATCCCTCTCATTAGTTATGGTTTCAAACCCTAACTTTCCATATATTGATTTCACCATGTAAATCACATACAAAGCTTGCATTTCTTCTCTTGGACTCACTTATCTCATCTTATAAAAGTGCCTTAGACTTATCTTGACTCATTTCATGAAGTTACACCTTCTCAATTCATGAAATTCCTCTAAATGACCAAATTGCCCTTTTGGTCAATTATTCACCCAAAGTTAAATCTCTATAAATTTTGTGTTCTTATAATGACATTGTCCACACTAGGATTGGGTAGATGTATCATATTCAGATGTATCACCTTCAAATCGTACTTGAAGGAGGAGGCATGATATTTTTCTCAATCAACAGTTGTTCCATAATTGCACATCTTCTTTTTAACTTTTGAATATCATCCACTAATTCATCATAAGTAGGGTGCTTTGAATTCTTATTACTACTCGTCGTGTTACTAACAACAACATGATCACATCCCCACCTAGACAAACAAACAGAGCTTATTCCAAGTACCTTCTCTAGAATAGACTTGCCGCTCATTGATTCCACATTATCCTCTTTTATTAGCTTAATCATTTATTCTTGTTAGGAAAAAAACATATGGCACGTACTAAAAAACAACAATTATCAAATAATACACATTTAGTATGGGTTGCAATGGGTAAGGTCAGGCCATACTCCAACAAGAAATGAGTAACTAAACTTACATATTTTGTAGTTGCATCACTTGATCTCCATCCTTTTTCCTTATCCCAATGTGTAAGCTTCCATGTCTCAATTTGACCTGTTGAAACATCCAAATCAAGTTAGCATTCGATGTGATAACTTATTGTACTTTTGAACCATTTATATTACTCATTTTACGCTTTTCACGAGCCATAACCCTCTTTTCCGTAGTATCCTTCAAGGATAAACAACCAAATCAATCAAACAAATAGTAAATGGAATTTAGTAATGATTGATAATATTATAGTTCAAATATTGTTAAAACATTACCACGTATTTTGGCTGACACCACATGTCACAAAGATACTCCCAATCTGTAACGTTCACATGTCAGGTATTCCTCTTTTTCCCTTAATCTTAAAGCTTTTGCATTTGGGTCCTTGGCTCATACGCTGGGCGTACGCCAGGAGTACGTTGGGTGTACTGATCCGATACGTTGATCACTGAGACATCCACGTACGCCGGGTGTACGTGGAGTACACGGGACGTACGACCACCTGGTACAAACCCTAATTTTTAGGGTTTGAGCCCTATTTAAACACCTTATGTTACTCTTAGACCTTCTTATGACCAGCCTCCACCTCTCCAAACCCTGAGAACGAAACCCTAATTGCCATTTGAGTATTTTGAGCTTGGAAGTGAACTTTAAGAGTGTTTCTGGTGATCTTGAAGAAAGAAGAGCTCTTAGAAGTTGCATTGGTGTGGTTGGAGCTTGTGGATCCAAAATCCTCACCAACTTAGAGAGCTTTTGGAGGTATAAAGCTCTTAACTTGATGGTTCATTATGATAGATCTTGTTAAGGCTTGTTTTTGTGCATTTTATGGCCCCTTAAGTCATGCTTGAGAGTATGAGCTACTCCAGAAGCTAGGGATGGAAAATCTAGGATTTTTGAGGTTCCTTGTGCATAAAAATACAATCTTGATGTGTTATATTGGACCATATATGAGTTAGGGCTCACTAAGCTTTGTGCTTACAGTTTTCAGTTTATGTTTCAGGTACTTCCGGATCGAAGGGGAAGAGCTTGGGGTGATCGCATCGCACACACACCACTAATTCCGTTTTATTTGATTCTGATGTATTGACATGATTGATTGACATACTCTGATTTTCCTTTATGTCATTACGACCATGTTTTGGTTGATAGTTTTATTATTATGAAAACGAAATTTTGGGTTTTAAATTTTGGGACGTTACAAGTTGGTATCAGAGCCTTGGTTTGAGGGATTCAGGCATACTCTCAGGTATATCTGAACTCAAACTGAGGGTTTGGCATATTTTTCATAAAAATAGTTTTTCTAATAAGATAAACAAGTGTGGTGCTTGCAATCGGCCGAGCTGAAGTAAGTTTTCCCAAAATACCCATACATGTTTTGTGTTCTGCTTTGATTTGTGAATCTGTGAATCGCATGAAAGGTTAGGGCTAAGGATCTGCTCAGGATTGCATGATAGAATGCTAGGCGGGATGCCTTTATGTGCCTACTGTATGAGCTTATAGACTTGCATGATAGTACTGATCAGTAAGTGGTAGGATGACCTGTTTAGGTTATGCCTTGATTCCGATTACTCAATGCTCGAATGCTGCTTGCTTTGTGCTTTTAGGAGTTCCCATTAACATCAGTTAACTAGTAAGAGAATATGCTAAGTCACATATTATTGAGACTATATATTTTTAGAAGGCTAGGTTTTAACTCTATTGCGCAACTCTTGTTTGAGTCCAACCGTTGTAGTGTGAGACCTTTCATTCAAAGAATTATCTAGTTTCAATGGTTTGTAATTGTATTGGTAAGATATTTATAGGGTGTTAGGGGGAGTTCCTTCTGTAGCTGATGGCAGAGAGTGGTGACGTGGTGGCCCTAGGAAAACCTAGGAGGTGATTCGGTACCGAGAGCCATTTCTTTTTTAGGGTTGTTTGGATTGATAAGGGAGTGACTTGGTGGATTCGGGGCGACCGTTGAGGAAAGTATGGACAAATGTGGAAGGTAGTATGGGCCCGTACTACTGGAAGCAGAGGATATATACTCGAGTCAAGGAAAGTCACGATGGTACTAGGAAGCTTGTAGAGTGTGGGATTTTTTCTTTGAGTATGTTTTGATGGTTTATATGGTTTATTTTAAGTATGGTGGTCACTCGAGGAGGTACTAGTGTTGATGGGGGTGCCGGTGATGATTCGGGTTCGGGCTCTGGGGTCGGACATATGGATGATCCAATGTGGGAGTTCATTTTATCTGAGATTACCCGCAGTATTCTTGAGCAGACTCTTATGATCTTCTGCACGGTCAAGGAGGGTGTCCTGGAGATACTGGATGAGCGCTTGGGCGCTTTTCATTCTGAGATGGTGGAGATGATGGGAGCTCACACTTTGACCTTCTTTGAGTTCCAGGCATGTGGAGCCCTGGAGTTCTTCAGGAAAAAGACTCGATTGTGAGTCGGCGTTGGTTAGCTGACATCGGGAACGCCTTCCGATATAGCCTTTGTCCCAAGGAGGCGAAGGTTCGACTTGCATCCTATCTTCTAAAAGACAGAGCTCGAGACTGGTGGGAGGAGGTTCGACTTGCATTCAGTTTAGTCGATGACTTCGGAGGATTTTGTGACCAGGTTTCGGGCTGAGTTTGCACCTGTGATTGAGGTCCAACAGTTGGCGAGGGAGTTTCAGGACCTTCGCCAGACTACCGTGGCAGAGATCACTGATATGTTCCATGAGAGGGCGTTATTGGTTCTGCAGTATGTGGCGGACGAGGATATGAAGAAGGCGAGATACCTCGAGATATTGAGGAGCGATATCAGGCAGTTTGTGAGACAATACAGTTGCAAGACACTGGATGATATGATAGCACGAGCCAGAGAGAGGGATATTGACTTGGAGATGGAGAGGAAGAGTAAGTCGGATCAGGTTCAAAGTTCATAGGGTTTGGGCAAGAGGCCAAAGATTTTTGACTCGAGGTCGAGGGGCCAATAGTGACGGGGACGTTGTGGCAAGTGAGGCAAGACGCACGCTGGGGCGTGCAGGGTGGGTGGTTCTGACTGCTTGAAGTGCAGAAGGACAGGTCACGTAAGCAGGGATTGCACTGCCACCACCACCACCCAGGTCTCTGGTCTCATTTTCTTTCTTTGCAATCAGACGGGACATAAGAAGGACAATTTCCCAAGATTAGCAGCAGGGGGACCAGTTGTAGCACCTGCTCCGGAGACTTTGCAGATTGTTGATGGCCGTCAGGGCAATGCGGAGGCACCTATTGTGAGGAGCAGGGTATTCCAGCTGTCAGCCGAGGAGGCTCGTTCAGCACAAGATGTAGTGACGGGTATGTATCCTCTCCTTACCTCTTTATTTATGTTAATTTTCCTGCTTGAATTTTGTATTTGCTTTTAGGATCATTCCATATGAACAATATCTCCGCTCTAGTTTTGTTTGATTCAGGGGCTACCTGATCCTTTGTATTTCTCGCGCTCAACAAGAGATTTGTCGATGCTACAGGGGAGCTGGATTATCCATTAGAGGTTGATATTGTTGATGATCGTCATGTGCGAGTATCGAGGGTTCATCGGGGTTGTGTTTTGGAGTTTTTTAGTGAGCGGTACCCGATTGATTTGGTTCCTATTCCCCTACGTGAGAACAAGGTTATTATGGGGATGGATTGGTTGAGCCCCCATGGGGTAATGAATGATTGTGAGCAGCAATTGGTGCGTGTTCGGACCCCAAGTTGGGGGGAGTTAGTGATTCAGGGAGAGGGTGTTCAGTGTGGGTCAGTTCTATGTTCATCAGCTAGGGCTAGACTGTAACAATTGGTAAAATTGGTCAGAGTTTGGTGGTCAAACCACCATGAACCGCAAGGTATTAATGACCAATTATGTGTAACTTTATGTTTATAATGTATATTAAATATATTATATTTATAATTTCTTTTAGAACATCCCAATCTGCTCAAACCGTCTATCGTTGAAGATTGAATAAAAAATCACTAAAAATTAAATTCTATTTGTGACGTTAAAAATAAAATTTTGAATTAATTATATTTGAGAGATATGGATAAAAAATTTGAATATATTAGGGTCTCCTAATTTCCTGGATATAAAGAACGTCCAAAACGGAGGCCGAATGAGAAAGTTACGTCTCTTTAAAGTTACAAAAGTCAGTATTTATCTGATTTTCCTGAATCAAACCATGCACTACTTCGTTTGGAATAGCAACGAGCCTCGTAAACTGTTTTTGAGCATGTTTTTGAATTCAGATTATGGTATATTATTTGATTATATTTTTATCACATTTTTAACCTCGACCAAAATCAGATTCGTAAAACCTGTCGAATCCGATCCTATTAATCGCGAAATTTTAAACGTAAATTCACGGAGTTTGGTATATCGGAATTTAATTCGGTCTATATTTCTGGAATAACCACAACCGATACTATCAGCAGACACTTTTAGATAAATTTATTGATGTCGGGCTTTATTGACACGAGAGTCAAAAAAACGAGATTTGTATCACGAAATTACACTGTATTTGATTGTGCGCTTTCTTAATAGTTTCCTATAACCTATAAAACTACTTAAAAACCTAATTTAAATATGGTGTTATGTGAAATACTCATGAATGTACAAAATATTACTAAACCTCCAAATACATACATGTATATGTACATCTTACAAAGTAATCTAAAATACTTTTCAAAAATATATTTTGTACAACCAAAATCTATGTTAAAATCTATTGAAATCTGTGGAGATCGATCATGTGCCATTCTAGATTGATGGTACACTTTCAAAACGTTCCTGATACTCATCACTCTCTCCTTTCTCTATCCCTTCTTCTACATTTTTCTGCCAAGAAATCACCACCAGAAATGGGCTTTTTCCAGTGAAAACAAAGAAGCTTTAGCCTCTTCTTCCTCTTCTTGTTTCCCTATCAACACCACACCAAAACATCCCTACACCTGTTGAAGTATTACCATCGATCAGTCCCCCATCCCTTGAGTTTAAATGATCGAACCCGAAAAGGAAACGAGGAGAACCGGAGCAGCCTTATTGTCACCACCATCTTTAGCCCCTCGCCACCACCGTTGCCCTGTTCCAGCCACCTCCTTCGATTGTTGAACTAAACCACGAAGGTGAAGACTCCACCTCCTCCATCGCTTGTGTTGACCAAAGCAACCCCCTAACATCCTCATTCAATTTCTGCTACTTCACCCTTTCTTGTTCAGACAACAACCAAACAAAAAGAACAAGCCCCAAAGGACTCGCCGGAGACTGATTTCCGCCACCCTCTACCTGCTGTGATACCTTTGATCTGCTCTACCCTCTTCCTTGCGGCTTTGCTACCGAATTCATGTGAGAAAGAACCCAAGAAGAACAGTCAGAGGTACCGACTGCCTTCACTCTGTTCCTTCCCCTCCATTCTTCGTGTTTTCTGCCATCCTTCTTCAACTGGTTCTTTATATTCTTCTTTGGCTTCTTTTTCTGGTTCAGATGCTCCTGGGCCTCCATAACTCTTCCCAATTCTCAAGGATATAGCACTCACATTGTACTTCGGATTATATTCAATGAGTCCCGATAACTTTCCTTGAGATTCTAGACGACCCACATAAGTGGCAAGTTGAGACACCTGATGTTCCAGATTCTTGATACTAGCTCTGATTTCGTTCTGAAATGCTTGGGTGCTCGTGGAAAGTCTCTTCACAATATTTTATAAGGTCACACTCAAACTACTGGTGTGCTGATGCAAGTTTTGATTTTGAAAATTTGGGTTGTGATAATTGTGTTGATTCGGATTCTGAAAGTTGTGCTGATTCTGAGAATTCTGCTAAAAGTTTGTCTGTCGAAAACCCGACGGTTGCTGAAATTGCAGTCTTGGCTGAAAATTATTGTTCTGATTATAGTTTGGAGGCTGATTATAAATATTCTATTGCTGGTATCCTCCAACAGCTTTGACTGGAGCAACATCCTCTTGCAATATTGGATACATATCTGTTGGATGTTCAGTATTCAGGCAGATACTACATTGTTTCTTCGTAGCTAATTTTCTTTTGTCAGGAGTAGAACAGCCTTTGTCATTTCCGATATTTGAGACTCCAGATGAGTATTGTTGACTTCATTGACACCCCTTGGCTAATCTAGATACAATTCGTCTTCATTACCAAAATCCTTTGACTTTATCGCTAGCTTCTCGATCATTTCTTGGATTTTTGTTGGCGTCATATCACCTAAGGAACCGTTACTAGAAGCATTTATAAGGTGCCTCTCCATTGGTGTCAGACCTTCACAGAAGTATTTGTAGAGTTGGTAATCACTGGTTCCATGTTGTGGGCAACAAACCAGCAGCTTCTTGAACCTCTCCCAGTAAGTGTGTAAAGCTTATCTTTTTCCTTGTTTGATTCCAAGGATTTGGCTTCAGAGACTTGAAACTCGCGTTTCTGGAAAATACTTCTCTAAAAACAACTTTGCGAGTTCTGTCCAAGTGGTAATCGGATCGGATGGTAGCTCATACAGACATTCCCTTTTTGAATCTTGAACTGAAAAGGGAGATGCCCTTAACGTTATCTGATCTTCAGTAACAGCATCCGACTTCATTCCTAAACAAACCACATGAAATTCCTTGAGGAATTTATGTGGGTCTTCATTTTCTAGACCTCGAAATATGGGAAGAAAATGTATCAACCCAGATTTGAGTTTGAAGTTTTATGCTTCCGGAAATGTAATGCAGAGAGGCTGCTGATTAACTTATTGAGTGGCCCACTCTTTGAGATGCTTTTCTGCTTCTTCTCCCGCGTCACTCATGGATGGTTCTTGAGATTCAAATTTTGAATAGTTTGCCGTTTCATATTTCACTGATGATGGTGGGGAGTATGTTTTAAAAGGACTGTTCGAAGGTGAATTTTGGGGTACTTTTGGAAAAAATGGATATGTTTCATTCCACAAGGGAGTGCCTTGTGGTGTCGTGATTTCTGGAGGTACTGAAAAGGATGAACCAAAGAAATCAGGTAATTATGTTCTCTTTGTTGCTTCTTTCTTTAGTTTCCTTGCAGTTCTTTCGATTTTTGAATCAAAAGCTAGAGGTGTACCTGTACGAAAATTTCTTGGCATAAAAGTTTTAGAAGCACCGCGTCCCCAACAACGGCGCCAATTTGTTAAACCGTTGTCACACCCCATTTAAACAAATAAAATAATCACTGCTAGTTGCACTAATAATATAACACATGTAAGCAGGGTCGAATCGTCAGGGACACAACCTAATGGTCAATGTCTTTTGCATTAGGCACATTCTAGTCAAAACAGAAATTATTAAAAGGGAGTTTGATTTAAAATTAAAAATTAAAAATTTGCAGTGAAAATAAACTAAATGAAAATCAATAATAAAAATGATTTCAGTTCTTCTGCGACTTTCCTAATCATGCAATCAGTCCATATCTGGTTATTTAGAATGTGTTATATCGAAGCTCGTAGTATAATCTCTTTTACCAAAATTAGTTAACCAAAACAAGCTCTTTGAATTAACCCTAAGTTTTTAATGTTCAATTAAACAAGCTCTTAATTAAATCTGAAAGGCAACTTTATGATCTATGTAAAATGCCCAGTGTGACAACCCGAAATTTTTATCTTGTAAAGCCAATCAATTCAATCAAAAGTCAGACTTGTTTCTGTTAACTTTTAGCTTTGTTAAGGGTTTGTTTGAGAGTTCTAAGCCTAGTACACTCAAGGATTGTGTGTTAGGAAGTATTAACTTGAGTTCATTGAGTTACAATCGAGCCGGAAACACCTTCACAAGGAGTTCACGACCGCAAACTAGGGTTCACGGCCGTGAACCCATGTTGGTCGTGAACCCCTCTTCATATGTATGGTGTTCCTTCATTATTCTTCATTTATCACATATTCAAGTCTAGAACTCTCAAAACTCTCTCAAGTATCATCAAGAACACTCTCCTTTCTCTTCAAAATCGTAAGTGATTCTTCCATATTTACTTGATGTCCTTCTTATTCATGTGAAGCTCTTTGATTTCATCCATGAATTCAACACTTTTGGTTTAGATCTACAAATCATCATCTTTTCACCAAGAACACTAAGAACACACAATTGTTCTTGGGGCCGTAAACTCCCTAAAGGCTTCCAAAACGTGATTATCTCTTCTATCGTCTTGTTATCCATTAGAAACACTTGATTCCAACCATGAAACAAACACCCAAATGCATGATCTTCAAGAGTTCACGGCCGTGAACCTTTCATGTGGCCGTGAACCCTTCATAAGATCTTGATATGGCCGTGAAACCTCCTTCCTTGGCCGTGAACCCTTCATGAGATCAATTCTTGGTCGTAAACCCTTCATAGAATCAAGCCTTGGGCCGTAAACACTTCATGTGTGGCCGTAAACTCTTCTATGGCCGTAAACACTTATAGTGTGGTCGTGAACACCCTTCCATCAATCATATGTGATTGTAACACTTCATTTCAAGTGTTTCCTAGCACCTAGGGTTGTTCCCTTACATGATTAGTTGTTATATACACTAATTATATACATATATGTGTCATTATATGCTTAATAGGATCCGTTTGTGCTCAAGACTTCACTTGGCATACTTAGCATCCTATATCGATCTTACATTCGAATCACTCACTACAGGTGAGTTCATACCCCTAAACTTATCTTTTAATGATTTTAAATGCTTTTATGGGGGGGATACAATTAGAAAACAATATAGTTATAGTATCAATCACATGTGATTTATAACTACCAAACAAAAGGACTTCTTAGACTTCAAAACTGTGTTATCAAACAAACTTTTTCAAATCATTTTATAAAGTGACATCAAGTCATCAATAACCATTCAAATGGTTAAAAGTCTTTTTATATGATAAACTCTTTATCGTTTTACAAAACTCTTTTAAACATATATATTGTCAAAATCATGTCTATATAGATGTAGTTATATAAATAAGGTTGAAAGGGCTTAGGACTGATAACTCGCTTTATTTCTTGTTCCTTGTTTGGTTGTGGACTTAGGGTATCGGTTGTTTGTCCGAGTATCGTTTAAATCTTAGTTATATATTATGTATATGTATGTAGATATAAAAGTTCTTCCAATCAGTTCAATACCTTTGGGTAGCAAAGGTGTACAAACATGATCAGTCATTCAACTACAGAACTTACTAGTAAACTATAATAGGTATAGTTGAGAGGATTACTACTTACTATTTCTAGAACAATGAAACTTACAAGAGTCAGTTCACACATGAGTCAGTTCAAACATACTATAACAAGAACAGAAAGAACATACTATAACAAGAACATAAGGAACATACTATACACTAGAATAGAAGGAACATACTACACTAATACAAGAACAAGATAACATTAATGTGAGCCACTATTTCATGGCATGGCAATATACTGCTGTGTCACGTTTTGTAACCAGAGTCTCCTGGAGGGAGAGCGTGAGTTTGTGTATAAATCTATACGGGATTGACCATCCTACACCTTGCTGCTAGCTACAGTGGGACCTGCAGGTCTTCGGGTGACAAATGTCATACCATTTCGACGTCTTTTGATCGTCGTGTTTTATACTAGTCGATCGAGCATGGTTATAACCTCATCACATTTTACCTTAATTAAAAAAGTTGGTTTTAAGGTAGCTAGTACATCTGTAGTTACTTTATACAATACTACTGTACACTCTCATTTTTCCATTACATTCATATAGCGATATTCTCACATAAAAGGTAATGTAAACTATTTTCTGGTAATGATAGTCATATACTTGGGAACAACACTCACTTTTACAAAAGAACAAACATACAAAACAGTCGGGTCTTGGTAGAAGACTACTTTCCAATTTAGTAGAAAATATAGGATTTTCTAGGAAGTTTACAAACATTTTCAACAAACACTTACAAATATTTTCATCAAACTCTTACAAACATTTTCATCAAACAAATGCAAACATTTGACACTGATATACTTATGAACTCACCGGCTTTAATGCCGATCTACTCTTTCAAGATAACTTGTATTCTCAGGTCACCAGTAGACAGGTACAGATGGCCAGGTTTTGAGAAGACGGATCACTTTCAAGACTCGTCTTTTATTTTGATATATATATTTTTGGTGTCTTACCATTACATTCAGAACACAAATGTATAAATTATACTATTAATGCAATGGATGATGTTGTTGCTTGTTTTACTATTGTGCATTGTTATGATACTGAACATGACGTCCTCCGCCCCCGAACGTTTACGCCGTTCTGGTTTGGGGGTGTGACAGATTGGTATCAGAGCTTTGTTTATACTGAATTGAGTATATCAACCCATAAAAGATATACAACTATAAACACATCGGGATTAAAATACTCTGACCAAGAGTTTATACTTTTTAAATAATAAAATATTTAACTAAAGTAAATAATAAAATATTTAACTAAAGTATACATACATGCATTCATACTAGGATCAATGTCATACTAGAACAGAACAAAAGTATTGCAATTGTTGGACAACACAAGTAGGCTTGGGGACATATGATCAGATCTGGGAGTGATATAGCCTGATCAACTATTTCTTTCCGAGAAGTGATCAACATGTGCCTAGGAATGGTTGTGGTGTTGCAGCAAGACTAAAAACTTACCAACTCTACTACAATGAAAACTTTAGAACAAAACATGAACTTGAAATACTATAGGAGTATTTTGTCATACTATAATTACTTATGTGAAAACTAAAAGGTCTTTATTAGTAGGGAAATAGTTGCTGAGTGGATACGCTAAGGTTATTTGTGACTCAGGTGTCATAGACTTAGAATCTGCGATCTTTGCTTTACTTCCTGTTCCTTGTTTGGTTGTGGATTTAGAGTTAGGGTCACTTATTCGAGGGTCTATTCTGTTTTGGTTACATATGAATGGTATGCACTACGCAAGTATTGAAGTAACTAGTAAGGATCATCCTATAATTAACTTAAGTAGTACGTCTATTATATGTTTCTTACATCCCTTTTCTCGCGTAGTTACAATGGCTGGATTTCATCATCCTGGAGACCCGTACTTTCCCAACCAAGGAAATAGAGGATGGTTCGATGCAGAGCCAGAAGAGAATCCTGAAATTCCCTTAGACGATGATTTTGCAGAAAATCTTCCCGAAGATTCTGACTCCGAGCCGGAAGTCAATGATCTACCCATGGTAGCTCCAATCCGAAATCCTAACCCTCGTTCGGCTTTTCAAGGCCCAACACCTCTGTGGGCAGTGAACTTGAACAGATGGAGTTAAGAGCAGGGTCAACCCTTACCCTACAACGGAGACCGAAGCTTCTACAATCTTAGCGAGGGAGGCTCCGCAGATAGAATCCTGCCTATTCTGGTTCGCAGGGTTGCTCGAAATGACGAGCAGGGTAGGGCAGCCATCAACCGAGTCATGGAAGTTGATGCCGATGCGAGAGTCAATACAATACACATTCGCCATCTACAAGCTGCTCATGGGAGAACTCTGAACCACAATGAGGTCCTGTAGAGAGAACTTACTGCAACCCAAGTTGAAGTCAGTGAACTTCGAGCACGTCAGGCAATGTTTGAAAGGCGCATACTGGAAATGGAGCGTCATATGGCAGAATCAAAGGCTCATCCGAGCGGTTCTCGTCGCAAGTAGAGTCTACTCTACTCTGTCTTTTTGGATATAATTAGCTCTATATATAGACTCTAGTATTAGTTTCCTGCTTATGTTAAAACCTTGAATTTTCAGTCGGTTAGGTCTTTATGCTGTCAAAATTTTCTCATTTCTGGTTTGATGTAAGACCTACTCCAAGGTCATTTTTCCCGAACTTGTTACATCTTTAATGCCATTGATATTGACAAACATCTAATCTCATGGGGAATCTTTATCCAAATGTTTTCATCCTCCTATTGTTTGATCTCCATTACAATCATACTCTCATCTATTTGTTGGGCTATGGTGATTTAGTCCATGGGTCAATCTCATTATTCTCACTATTGAATGCTTACCAATATCTTCATATTTGTAAACTTTTAGTTGAAAGATGCCTCCACGTCGATCAGCAAGACGTAATCCTCCGCTAACTCCAATTCAACCACCACTACCTCCTCCACAATACGATCCAGCAGCTATCCATGTTGCAGTGGCTGTGGCTGTTACGGTAGCCCTATCTCATATCAACACCACCGGTTCTAGCGGAGGTGGGACGATTGTTAACTCCACCCAAGGTGGTAGTCACGGGCACCCTAGGGAGTGTTCGTATAAAGACTTCACCAACTGTAAACCCAGAGCCTTCAACGGCAGCGTTGGGATCATTTCTCTGTCGCAATGGTTCGAAAAGACCGAGTCGATCTTCGAGATCTGCTCCTGTCCGGAAGGGAGCAAAGTAAAATTTGCTGCCTGCACCTTCGCGGACAAAGCCCTGACATGGTGGAATAACCATGTTAAGTCACTTACCTTGATAGTGGCTAATGCAATGGGATGGGAAGCTCTGAAGGAGCTCATGATTGAGGAGTGCTACCCGAGGGGCGAGGTTTAAAAACTTGAACAAGAACTCTGGAGCGTAACCATGAAGGGCTCCGACATAGTTGCCTACACCGCCAGTTTTAGTGATCTGGTGGCTCTATGTCCAGGAATGGTCCCTACTGAGGGAAAGAAGGTTGAAAGGTACATTTGGGGGCTGGTGCCTCCATTCCAGGGGAATGTGCTAGCTTCAAACCCCACTAACTTCGACAGTGCCAGGCGATTGGCACAGCGGCTCATCAATAACGGAGTCTGCACACCGACAACGACAACAACCCTTGCCATCCCAGAACCATCCAAAGCCGCTGACAACAAGCGGAAGTTTTGGGACAGAAAGATAGGCAACGCGGCGCAGAACTCTGCCAAGAACCAGCAAATCATGGTTGTTCATGCCGCGATAGCACCTGCTGCCACTGCGCTGATGAAACAATATGCGGGAAGCTTGCTCAAGTGCAACAAGTGCGGCTTCCATCACAACGGACCCTGTCGGGAAATACAGTGCTCAAACTGCAACAGGAAGGGGCACACTGCTCGTTTTTGCAAATCTCCGGCTAGGCCAATCACCCAGGTCCCCGGTGTTGGTGTGGGCCAGGCTTGCTACGGATGTGGCGAGGTGGGTCACTATAAGAGGAACTTCCCAAAGGCAGGGAACGCTGGCGGAGTGGGAAGGGTTTTGGCTATAGGCCATGAGGAAGCGGTAGCAGACCCTACAGTGGTCACTGGTTCGTTTCTCCTCGACAACTCTTATGCATACATACTGTTTGATAGTGGAGCGGAGAGGAGTTTCGTGAACCATAAATTTGCACACTTACTTAAACAAAAACACGTGCACTGAAGGAATCGTTCATTGTAGAAATGGCTAACGGAAAAACTGAGAACACTAGTTGTATATACACAGGTTGTACCCTAGCCATTCATTTCCAATCAACCTCATGCCTGTTTCAATTAAACGTTTTGACGTCATTATCGGCATGCATTGGTTGAGTCTTCATCGTGCTCACATTATGTGTTATGAAAAGGTCGTTCGTCTTAATCTACCATCTAACGAAACTCTAGTTATCTATGGCGACAAACCCGGCACGAACCTTCGTATGATCTCGAGTATGCTAGCCCAAAAATACTTACGAAAGGAATGGCATGCATTCCTTGCTCATGTAGTTGATGTGAGTCAAGAGGCGAAAGACATAAAGAACATCCTAGAAGATGTTTCCAAGACAGCCTTCCGAACTCTTTATGGACACTACGAGTTTGTAGTGATGCCATTCAGATTGACCAATGCGCCTGCAGTATTCATGGACTTAATGAATAGGGTGTGTCGTCCTTACTTGGATCAGTTCGTCATTGTATTCATCGATGACGTACTTATCTACTCTCGAAGTAAGGAGGAGCATAGTCAACATCTACGTCAGGTCTTAGAAACACTACGATCAGTGAAACTCTACGCGAAGTTCTCTAAGTGCGAATTTTGGAATCGAAGAGTTGAATTCTTGGGTCACGTGGTTAGCGAAGCAGGAATTCACGTAGACCCTTCCAAAATAAAGGCCATTGAGAACTGGTCAGCTCCAAAGACGCCTTATGAAGCGAGCCTGCTCCGGACCTGTTGGATCCTCTCCGTCATCTTGAGTACCACTTCGGTACTCCCCATGACTCTCTGCCCAACCTCAACCCAACAAATCGGGGTCCTGCAGTTCCTCCCGTATAACATCTCGAAGGGAGGATGCTCGATGCTCGCGTGGTAGCTATTATTGTAGGAAAACTCTGCCAAGGGAAGATAGGTATCCCAGCTACCACCGAAGTCTAGAACACATGCCCGTAGCATATCCTCCAAAGTTTGGATGGTCCGCTCGCTCTGACTATCCGTCTGCGGGTGAAAAGTGGTGATAAAGTGCAGACGAGTACCCAACTCGTCGTGAAACTTCTTCCAGAATCTGGAAGTGAACCGCACGTCTCTGCCAGAAATGAGGGAGACTGGAACTCCGTGTCGAGCTACTAACTCTCGGATGTAGATATTGGCCAACTTCTCGGCCGAGATGCTCTCCTGGATCGGTATAAAATGGGCACTCTTGGTCAATCGATCCACGATGACCCAAATCGAATCCACTCCCCGTGCGGTCCTGGGAAGCTTTGTGATGAAATCCATAGTAATATCTTCCCATTTCCACATAGGGATATCTAACGGTTGTGTCTTGCCGTGAGGCCTCTGGTGCTCTGCCTTGACCTTCCTGCAGGTCAGGCACCTCTCGACGTACCAGGCTACATCCCGCTTCATGCCGGGCCACCAGTAATCAGGACGAAGATCTCTATACATCTTCGCCGCCCCGGGATGAATGGAAAATCGGGATTTGTGCGCCTCCTCCATCAGAGTCTGATGCAAAGCTCCATGATATGGAACCCACACCTTGCGGTGTAGTGTCAAAAACCCTCGGCTATCATAGTCGAAGGAGGAAACCTGGCCCACAATACGCTCGCTCTTTCGATGTTCCTCCTTAATAGCCTCCCGCTGAGCCTCTCGGATCTGCTCCAGAAGCGGAGTCACTACTGTCATCCACAGGCAGATATCTCTGATCGGGGCCGCCTTGTGGCTAAGAGCATCGGCCACCACATTGGCCTTTCCCGGGTGGTAGAGGATCTCACAGTCGTAATCCTTCACCACATCTAGCCACCGACGCTGTCTCATGTTCATATTCGGATGATCCATGAGGTATCTCAGACTCTTGTGATCCGTGTAAATGGTACAACGGACCCCATAGAGGTAATGTCACCAAATATTGAGGGCGAAGACGACTGCCCCCAACTCCAAATCATGTGTCGGGTAGTTCGCCTCGTGAGGCTTCAGCTGCCTCGAGGCGTAGGCGATGACGTGCCCTCTCTACATCAGTACTGCGCCCAAACCCGAAATGGATGCAACGCAGTATACTACGAAATCCTCCACGCCCTCTGGCAGGGCGAGGATCGGCGCATCGTATAGTCTCTGCCTCAATGTCTCAAACGCTGCCTGCTGCACAAGCCCCCAACGATATACAACGACTTTCTTCGTCAGCCGGGTCAAAGGTATGGCTATCTTGGAGAAGTCCTGAATGAATATCCGGTAATAGCGTGCCAATCCAAGGAAACTCTGATTCTCAGATGGAGACTTCAGAACCTCCCATCTATCATGTCCTCTACATTGTCCGGATCGACCAGAATCCCGTTCTGGTTGACAAGGCGCCCCATAAACCGCACCTCGCACAACCAAAACTATCACAGACCGATCCAGCATCGGTCTGCATACACGGTTCATGAGATCCATGAACGCGGCAGGAGCATTGGTGAGCCCGAAGGGCATCACCACGAACTCGTAGTGGCCATAGCAAGTCTGGAACGGAGTCTTCTGTACAACCTCGTCTATGACCCTCATTTGATGGTAGCCTGATCGTAAATCTATCTTGGAAAAATAAGATGCTCCCTGTAGTTGGTCGAATAGATCATCAATCCTCGAAGTGGGTAACGGTTCTTCACCGTTACCTTGTTCAGCTCCTGGTAATCTATACACATCCGATGCAACCCGTCTTTCTTCTTCACGAACGGAATCGAGGCTCCCCAGGGTGAATTGCTCGGTCTGATGAATCCCTTGTCTAACAGCTCCTGCAGCTGTGTAGACAACTCCTGCATCTCGGGAGGAGCCAACCGATATGGTGCCTTGGCTATCGGAGCCACACTAGGGACCAGGTCGATCCTAAACTCCACCTGTCTCTCCAGAGGTATCCGAGGCAAATCCTCTGGAAACACATCCGGGTACTCTCGCACAACTGGCACATCACTTACAGTCTCCTTACCCTCCTCCCGGGTATCCATGGCGTAGGCGACATACCCGACGCAACCCTGCTAAAGGTAGCGCCTAGCCCTCGCTGCTGAGCACAAAGCTGGTCCATGTTGTGGCCTCTCACCCCGAATCACCAGCTCTCCCCCACTTAGGGTCCTGACACGTACCAACTGCTGCGCGCAGTCTATCACTGCCCCATTAGTGCTCAACCAATCCATACCGATGATAATCTTGTTCCCTCGCAATGGTATGGGAACCAAGTCCACCAGGTAGCGCTCCTGGAACAGCCTCAAAACACAATCTCTGAAAACCTCTGATGCTCGTACTGATCGGTCATCAGCAATCTCGACCTCTAAAGGGAAATCCAACATGCTCGAAGACTCAGGGAACCTCTTGCTAAGCGCAAGAGAGACAAATGATTGGGTAGCACCCGAATCGAACAACACCTGAACTGGGATACCGTTCACATGGAACGATCCTAAACAAAACACATAACATGGAACATAAATATCATAATCAACATATAATAAGAGCTAGGGAGAGGAAATCATACCCATCACCACATCGGGTGTGACACGTTCCTCCTCGGTAGTTAACTGGAAGGCTCGACTCCTCACCACTGGAGCCTCTGACTTGCCCTACCGGCCATCAGTAATCTGCAGGGTCGCTGGAGCTGGCGCCACCACTGGCGATTCTGCTGCTGTCAATCTTGGGAAATCGGCCTTTTTGTGGCCCTTCTGATTGTAATGGAAGCAAATAACGTCTGATGTCTGGAATGTGGGGGTAGGGGCAGTACAATCCCTGCTGAAGTGCCCCGTCTTTCCGCACTTATAGCAACCCGATGATCCCAATCTACAAGCTCCCTCATGCGGCCTGCCACATTTCCTGCAGCGGCTATGGCCCGGATGGCCCTTCGACCTAGTGTCGGATCCCTTGGGTTTCTTCCCCGAAACCCTAGTAACCTGCTCCGTCTCTGCCTTCTTCTTCCTGAGGTGCTCTAAATCAATCTCCCTCTCCCTCGCCCTGGCAATCATGGAATCCAGGGTGGGGCATGCTGAGTAGCTGACATGCTCCCGAATATCAGCTCTCAACATGTCATGATAGCGGGTCTTCCGCATCTCCTCATCTCCTGCATACTGTGTGATATCCCCATTTTCACGGCCAGAAAAGACCGATTTTGTTTATGCTTTGTAAAAACCAGAGTACCTCTTTTAATAAAAATGTTGCGGAATTTGTTCCAAGAAAAACATGATAAATATATTATCAAAGCATTTCCGAAGAAATGTATTTTATTCCTTTTTTAAAACACCGGGATGTCATCGTCAATACAGAAACATAAGCATAAACAGACCTTACATTCATTTACACTAGTGATCTACATCTCCATAGTCTCTCGGTGTAATGTAGCTTCGTATCGACACCTGTGATACAAATAAACTGAGTGGGTCAGGGTGGGAAACCTGGTGAGTATATAGGGGTTTCAATCCTACAATGTTATATCATATATATAATTGAGAACTCACAAAATATACAATTTCACCATATATATAAGCAACTCTTACCCCACCCCGTCGATCCTCACAACGACACTATCCATACTCTCGGACCTTAAAATTTATCTCTTTACTTAATCCATACTCCCGGGTCAAATCAGAGCATGTCTTCTTCCTGAGGTGCTCTAAATCAATCTCCCTCTCCCTCGCCCTGGCAATCATGGAATCCAGGGTGGGGCATGCTGAGTAGCTGACATGCTCCCGAATATCAGCTCTCAACATGTCATGATAGCGGGTCTTCCGCATCTCCTCATCTCCTGCATACTGTGTGATATCCCCATTTTCACGGCCAGAAAAGACCGATTTTGTTTATGCTTTGTAAAAACCAGAGTACCTCTTTTAATAAAAATGTTGCGGAATTTGTTCCAAGAAAAACATGATAAATATATTATCAAAGCATTTCCGAAGAAATGTATTTTATTCCTTTTTTAAAACACCGGGATGTCATCGTCAATACAGAAACATAAGCATAAACAGACCTTACATTCATTTACACTAGTGATCTACATCTCCATAGTCTCTCGGTGTAATGTAGCTTCGTATCGACACCTGTGATACAAATAAACTGAGTGGGTCAGGGTGGGAAACCTGGTGAGTATATAGGGGTTTCAATCCTACAATGTTATATCATATATATAATTGAGAACTCACAAAATATACAATTTCACCATATATATAAGCAACTCTTACCCCACCCCGTCGATCCTCACAACGACACTATCCATACTCTCGGACCTTAAAATTTATCTCTTTACTTAATCCATACTCCCGGGTCAAATCCATGCTCTCGGATCAATAACTGTGCCCATTCCATACTCTCGTACTAGGGACAAATTTCTAAATCCATACTCCCGGATTAATGTCAAATAACTATGTCCTATCCATACTCCTGGACTAAGGACAACTGACTATGTCTTAATCCACACTCCCGGATTAATGACAACTGACTATTTCTTAATCCATACTCCCGGATTAATGACAATTGACTATGTCCAATCCATACTCTCAGACTAGGGACAATGACTATGTCTAATCCATGCTCCCGGATCAATGACATATTTTAAAGTTCTATTCTCTATGTATAACTCACTCGTACTTATAAGAAGATACTACCCAATATTCCCCATAATTAATTTAGGTTTACTCTTTATCCTAAATCATCATATATAACCAGGTATGTTCTTTGACACGTATTTCAGGCAACATCAAATAACTCGCACATAAACATATATTTAATACTTCAATCAATACTTTTATTAAAATCATGTTCATGAAAGGGACTATGCACTCACTTGTTAAGGTGGTGATTCCGAACTCAGACAACGCCTCGCTTCTATTAATTTATTTTCTTTCGATGAAACCTAGTATCATTACCACTAGATTTTAGTCTAATATTCATTGCGACTAATTATTAGTCTAGATTCATCATTAACTCAGAGTCTACTTCATGATCTATCAAGTAAGGACCAGCCAGGCAGGACAGTTGGGAGGCAGGACCATTTCGGCATATAGCTTTTATGATATCCAACAACCAAACCCAACGTGACCATTCTAGACACCTGTCCCGTAAGTAGTTCAATCAGTATAACGACTTTGAATAACTGATAAATCCTATTTATAGGCTTATAATAACGATATTAAATATAAGCTATATTTAAGGTAGGGTAAGTGTATCTCACTTACAGCGGGTTTTATTAAAAACCGGGCTTCACTGGAGCGGCGTTTCCGAGCCGAAAAGCTCTTTTTCTCGGAGCCTTCGGGAGCTCCGGGGCTTCCTTCGGGTGCTAAGGGGTACCCTAGGCTGGGGGGGGGGGGGTTGGGATAGGCTAGAGAGATGTTAGAGAGAGAAAGAGATTGGTTTTGGTGTGGTTTAGCTGGCTGCCCTCGCACCTCTATTTATAGGTGAGAGGCTTCGCACTACGCTGGGCGTAGTTCGGAGAATGCTGGGCGTAATAGCAAAGTCGTACAACACATGTCCGAAGCTCTTGGTGCATCATGGACGTCTCGGAACCGCACAACCGGAGACCGCTGGGCGTACAAGGATTGGTACACGGAGCGTACTCGGATGCGAGGCGTTCTCGGATTATGCGGGGCGTAGTCCTCGCACCAGCTGTCACCATCCGAAGCGAGACCGTGGGCAACAAGTGACGGCTGAGATTTTGCCACGTTATCGATTCTCGCTACAGCCTACCTCTAACTTCTAAATTCCGTAACTTTCGCGTACGAGCTCCATTTTCGACGTTCTTTATATCCACGCGTAGGCGGGACCGTACTCTACAACTTTCTTTTAGACTCCGTCAGCTAATTTTGACTTTATTTTCAAATATATATTTTTAACAGGCCGAGATAGGAAAAGTCCGTTAAAAATTCATAACTTCTTCATCCGATGTCCGTTTTCGTCTGTCTTTTTATCGTTACACTACTATTAACGAGATATTCGATTCTCGTTTAGGTTGTGTCAGCTAAAAATTGCTCGATCTAATATTCGAACTCTGGGCTGTGTACTGCTAAGCCGAAACTTAGAAAAAATCATAACTTCCTCATACAAAGTCAGATTTGGGCGTTCTTTTTATGAACGCTCTCGGTTTAACGTATTATACGACTTTCGTTTAGATCGCTAAGGTTAAAAAGCACTCTATCATAAATTCACTATTTACGTCACGCAATGTCGTGCCGGTTTTGCCGCGAAACTTAGACGGGCCATAACTTCTTCGTTATAACTCGGATTTCGGTATTATTTATATGTACGGAACCCTTGTGACAGATGCTACAGTTTTTATTAAGATTATTCCTTCTAAATAACCTTCTATCAAAAAGTCATTTTCGACACTTACTGTCTCTAAATTGACTAGCCCGGATCTACGGGCGTTACAATTATCTCCCCTTAGGATGATTACGTCCCAGAATCATCAACGAGACAGGGCTTGTATAATGATTCCATATGTTGTCTCTTCATCCTAGGTAATAACCGTATCTTCTATGTTTCTTTGAACGAGTATCTAACTCCTGGATTCCTTGACTGTAGGCGGTGCTCGATCTTGTACCCGCTTTCTATCTCATGTTAGACTCCAAATTATGACCTTCAAGTCACAATCTCGATCCTTATTGGAGACTCCTTCTTCTTCTTAACAGACTTAAGATAAATTATTTGATTTCCACAATAGACCGATGGGTTACGTTCTAATGACCTCTCATCGTATGTTGCAACGCTTAGAATCAGGTCTCTTATAGTCAAATTCCAGGACGGAATATACCTTCCTTCATGTCCTAATGTGATATAATCACCTTTTAGTATGTAGCACTTCTAGCTACAAGTTTCTTACTTTAACAGTGATCGCGATACTTCTACTGATCGCTTCGATTATCTTTCATTCCAATCTTCTGGCTTAACTCAAATGCTACATTGATCTTGGTTCTCTGAACCTCGTAACATACTCATCTTAGTCGGAATCGATTTGATATGACCACTAGGGTCGAAATAACAATCATCTTCTTAGTCATCACCGAAACAATGGTGACGACATACATGAACAAAATGGAATCAATTACTGGCTTCTTGGTAACATTGTGACTTTCCCTGATCCAAACGTGAGTCATGTGCTTCCGGTAGTATAGGCCTCTACTACCATTCACACCTACTCATACTCGTCCCAAGTATTGTCCCTTAGTTTATCCATATCACCATACAATAAAATCACACAATCATTCAACGCATCAAATAACAAAACGAAGGTTTACATTATTTCTTGAAACGATTACATAGGTGTTCGAGTTCACCCTATACTATGCCTCTAACAGGATACACCACGTGGTACTACCTACGAGGCTACTCGATCTTTGGATATAAAATTCTTATTCCTGATTCCTTGCATTGTCATCTGCTTCGTCAAGGATCATTTGAAATGATCTTGCCTTTGGCCTTGGCGGTACATTTGGATTTGCAACCCCTTCCTTATTCGGGTAGTCTTGCTTGAAGTGTCCTTCTTCACCACAATTAAAGTAGACTTCTTTCTTGGCCATGCATTCGTCGGCATAGTGACCAGTCTTCCCGCATTTGAAGCATGTCACCTCTTTAGAGCATCTCTCAACTTGTTTCCTTCTACACTTGTCGCACCATTGTGCCCCTTCTTCGAACCAGACTTCGAGAGTTTTCTCTTCTCCTCGGACCTTGAAGATCCTTCAAACTTTATCCTCTCACCAACTTCAACCTTGTTGGTGGCTCTACTCTTGATCATTTCCTCAACAGACTTAGCAGCCCAGATAGCTGCCTCAAGAGTAGGTGCCTGGTGTACTAGCACAACATATTCCCATGGTAGTCCCTTTGTATACTTATCGATTTTCGTCTGCTCGTCAGGGACAATGCGTAAGGCAAATTCCATCTTGTCAGTGAAGGCATTGGTGTATTCGTCAATAGACATGCTGCTCTTCTTCAATGTTAGGAATTGGTTCTCTAGCTCTAGCAGATTTTGGGTTGAGCAGAACTTTCATTTGAAATGCACCAAGAACTCTGCCCAAGTCAGTTGCAGTGGCTCATTAAGGCTCATGATTTTTCCTAAAGTGTTCCGCCAGCGAACAGCGCCACCCCTGAACTGACGCACTGCATATGTGGTTTGTAGCTTGCCTTTGCATCCACATGTTATGAAAGCCAACTCAATCTCCTAGATCCAGTCCATAACTCCGACTGGATCCCCTGAAGTCCTTAAAGGACAGTGTGCACGCCCCTGACTGGCTAGACACCCAGTCACTCTTAAACGTCCTGAGGCGATCCTCCATCATCTCGATAATCCCTTCCTTGATCGACCCAAAAATCACTGGGGTCGACTCAAGGATGCCTCTCGTGATATCAGACGCGATGAACTCGTGTAGTCCCTCATCCACTGGCTCGGCTCCCGAACCCGAACCTGATCCTGACCCTGAACCTCCTCCTCCGTGTCGCGTAATCATCACCATTCTGAAACACATAATCGTCAGGGTCATACATAACATCTGGAGGTCTCACATACTACAAGTTCCATGGTTCTACCTTCCACATCTATCCGTACTTTCCTCAAGGATTGCTTTGACTTCACCAAGTCCCTTTCACTACTACTGCTCGTTGCACTAATCTCATCCTAGGCTTAACCTAGGGTAACCCTCCGACCTACTCTCCGCCATCATCTGCATAAGGAATTCCTACCACCTTTACCTAACTAGCTTGCCAATACAATTACATATCACTAAGACCAGATAATTATTCGAATGAGAGGTCCTACCCTACAACTGTTGGACTCAAACAAGAGTTGCGCAGTAGGGCTAGACCTAACCTTCTGAAATTATTTAGTCATTGCAATATGTAACTTAATGTATCCGTTTACTAGTTAGCTAAAGATAACTAGAACTCCTCATAGCACAAAGCAAGCAGCATTCGAGCATTGAGTAACCATACCAAGCATACCCTATTCAGGCCATCATATTGTTGACTAATCAGTTCTAGCATGTAACTTAATAAGCACATATAGTACGCACATAAGGCATCTTCCTAGATCCTTAGTCCTAATCTAGTATGCAGTTCTCATACAATGACAACATGTATATAAGGCATCATTCCTAGATCCTTAGCCCTAATCTAGCATGCAGTTCTCATAATCATATCACATCATAACATAACATGTATGAGTATCTTGGGGAAAATTTACTTGAGCTCGGCCGGTTGCACGCATCACACACCTTGTTCTTTCTCAAAACCTTTTTATTTTAAATTTTAGAGAAATTATTTTCTTGTAAAAATATTTTAAACCCTCGATTTGATTCAAAACACCCCCGAAGGTGCGTCCAAATCCCTCAAACCAAGGCTCTGATACCAACTTATAACATCCTAATTTTCAAGACGAAAAATTTTGTTTTTAATCAAGTAACTTATAAAACAGTTTACTAAAAAACATCATCGATTCATATCATTTCATAAAACATAGTCACGTGTCTTAAACCATATCATAAAACAGTAATAATGTCAGAGTACAATCCCAAGAATCTCATAATGCGGAAATCCTGTGTGTAAGTGTGATGCGCTGCTACCGTGCCGACTCCTTCCCCTTCGAAGAAGAGGTACATGAAAACAAAACTGAAACTTTAATCACAAAGCTTAGTGAGTTCCCCCATCATACCACGTACCATACAACATACATACTGTCGGGCAATTCTGGGGTGCCCGACCTACCCTGCCAGGCATTTCCGGGGTGCCTGACCTACCCATGTCAAGCAGTTCTGGGGTGCTTGACCTACCCTGTCAGGCAATTCTGGGGTGCCCAACCTACCCTCAAGTCCTTACGACCGTGTCGCGGGGACTATTCCCCCTACTACTACTATCACATATCATCATATCATGCTAACAAAAAACATATCAGGTAGTAGCAACCTAGATAATTATCACAAAGACAATCATCTAACATACAACTCCTACTAGTGGGCCGACATTGTGGCCGTAGACCCACCGCTACTGGAAGGTAACTCACCTCAATGACGTGAAGTGTCTGAACTGTCCTCGATGCTGGGATCAACTCCTCATAAACTCCTACACATAACAACCTTCCTTAATTACCATTTCATACTCTTAACCCTTTCAAGGGTCAACTCAGGTCAAAGTCAAAGTCGAGGTCGACACCCTGGTCAAAGTCAACTTTTGGTCAAAGTCAACATCTGGTTGACTCAACTCGCCGAGTTGGTCCACCAACTCGTCGAGTTCCATAACCCACAAAAATACTAGAACTCCGATCCTACTCGTCGAGTCTTTCAAGAACTCGTCGAGTTGTCTTTCATACAGAATCAGGACCTTTTGCCTATGACTCGCCGAGTCCATCCTTGAACTCGTCGAGTCCTTTTTCATGCAAGTTGGAATGTTAGTCCTTGACTCGCCAAGTCTTTCCTTGACTCGTCGAGTTCTTCTTCATATACATTGGGACAATTCCTTTAACTCGTCGAGTTCTTCAATCTTCAAGTCCATATTCAAGTCCATCTTGTTGAGTCCTCTTCTATACTCAACCAGATCGATCAGAAACAGAAAAGGTTGGGGAACCATAACCCGACTCGCCGAGTCCGATGAGCGACTCGCCGAGTCCCCCAAATTCCAAGTCTACCAAGTCGATTTCAGTCGAGCTTAATGCATCCAAAGGGTAGATCTGACCTCCTAGGGTAGATATAACACGTAAAGTCACGAACTTTACGTCCATGCATGGGTCTTCAAGCTCAAAAGACCCAAAAATGAAGTCTACAAGGTGCATGGGGCTCCCATGGCCATAAAGTTGACACTTTTATGCCATGAGAACCCTCCATGGCTCAAGATCTGAAGTCATCACTCTAATATACACTCTAAACTCGAAAGTGACTTAGAAATGCCCCAAAAATGACAAGATTCAAGACCTAAAGAAGATCTAACAAATAGGAAGTCAAGGTTGAAGCTTTTTACCTCAAACAAGCTGGAAATGCAACCAATACTCTGGATCTACTGCCTTCTTCTTGAACCTCCAAGCCTTTCCTTCCTTCTCCAAGCTTCAAATCACCAGAATGGCACCAAAATAGCTCAGGAACACTCACAACTGATTAGGGTTTTGAGAATGGGATTAGAGGGTGATGGAGGCTGGAGTGGAGGCCAGTTAAAGTGTTTAAATAGGGTGCAAACCCTAAAATTTAGGGTTTCATCCACACTGATCTACTCGTCGAGTCAGCTTCCGGCTCGGCGAGTAGACTTTTCCACCCGCGTCCAATCACTCGCAACTACTCGATGAGTTGGGCCTCCAACTCGTCGATTCCCTGCGTAAATATGCAAAAACTTGTAATAAAAATACGTACCGGGAACCCGGTGTTACAAGCTGGTGCAGCCCAAGGCCATAAAGTTTTAGGGTTTTTGCTATATTTAAGCCCGTAAACCTTAGTTTTAGGGAATCCTCGTCAGCCTCCATCTCCCCATTTCGAAACCCTAGCCTCTATGCATGCTTGAGAGTCCATTTCATCAATTTTGAGCCTTGTTCTTGGGTTTTTTGGTATAGTTTTGGAAGACGGAAGTTCACAAGGAAGCAAGGGAATAAGAATCAAGTTTGGATCCAATATTCTCTTTAATTTTATGAGTTTTTGAAGGTATAAAGCTCATACCTTGACAACTTTCCTTATAGATTCAAGTTCTAGGTCCTTTTTGGGTGATTTTTGTCCCTTTCTTGGATGTTCTTGGAGTTTGAAGAACTCCAAAATGTAGGGTGGATTCCCTAGGTCCTTGGACTTCTGTTTATTGAGAAAAAGGACCATACTTGGTCTATTTTGTGTCCATGTTCAAGTTACAACCTCATTAAGGACCTAATGGACTTTAAATGTTAGATGTAGCCTTGATATGGAGTCCTAATAGATAAAGTTGGAAACTTTATCCATTAAGTCAGTGTGGAAGAGTACATCTGGAAGTAGTAGCTTAAATCTGAAAGGATTAAACCCTTAATGAGATAAATGACATTTTCTAGTAGCCACGGCATTGTGAAATCAAAAATCGTGACTGCCTTGTTTTGGAATTGCCATGGCGTGGCCAAGGAGGACCACGATGTGGTAATGTCCTTCATGATTGACTGTTTCACTTTACGCGCCCATGACGTGGCCAGGGAGGGCCATAATGTAGCGTTGAATTTGACCAAGATTGACCGTTGACTTTTGAACAAGTTGTACTTTGGGTCAAACTTGAGGGTTTTAGACTATTGATTAAGATTCTACCATGTTTCGGGTGTCAGAAGGTTCGGGGGAACAAGCAGTGTAGAAAAAGGAGTGTGTCGCAGTGTTTCTGGGTTCTTTGATTCAAGCAAGTTTTCCTCACTGTACCCATGTTCGAAGGCACCAATGCCAACCCACTAGTTTTGGTTAACGTTTAGTGGAATGTTTTAGGGGTTGTACGTAGTCACACAGGATAGCCTTAGGACCCTTGATCTTGGCTTTCTTACATGTTCCTCGTTTGGTTGTGGCTCTAGTGTAGGATCATTTGTCCGGGTGTCTATCTCACCTCTGATTACATATAGTTATGCATTATTTGGAGATTTAGCTATGTATCCTGGTACATAAGGTGGGGGGGGGGGGTTGTGATGTAGTGGTATGTATGATATATATATATATATATATATATATATATATATATATATATATATATGTATATATATATATATATATATATATATATATATATATATCCTTATGTGTTAGGATGCAACTGTAGTTGTATGTTGGTTAGTGTAATAGTAGACAAGTTATCGTCTATTGGAGTGGCCTAGGGGTTGTATGTAGTCATATAGGATAGCCTGAGAACTCTTGATTCAGGCTTTCTTGGTTGTTTCTCGTATGGTTGTGGCTCTAGAGTAGGATCATCTGTTTGGGTGGCTATCTCACCTCCGGTTACTTATGGTTACGCATTCCACAAAGATTCGCTGGTAGCAGAGCAATGTGTTGTGAGGGGTCTAGTAGGTGGTAGTGAGTTGTATGATTGATAATTGCCTCTATTATATGCCTACTTGATCCTTGATTGATTAGATGTTGACATATGGTGGAGGATGAGGCTGAGGCGGTCCTGTTGTGTGGTGTAGGCCTAGATACCAGGTGTGTGTCGGTTGTAAGCCGTAGGCATGGAGGTCCAGGAGGACAGTTGGGTTGAGGCGGCATGCCAACAAACCCGGGGGATTCCCATCGGGAGACTGTGGGTCGAGGGTATTCCAGTCCTATGAATAAGGACCCGATATTCACTCTTGTATGTTTGTTGTGTGGGGTATTTTGGAAAAACTCACTAAGCTTCATGATTACCCAACTGTTGTTGTTTTCAGGTATCATCGGTCGTCATGGGAAGGAGAAGGCATGAATGTACACATTCATCAGCAGCAACGAAGATTTTGCGTTATTATATTACTCTGATTTTCAGCAAATGTAATTTGGAACAAATGGTTTTCTTAATATGGATTTTATATTATGGAGTTTTACCTTAATAAAAATGAAAATTTTTGGTTGTGAAAGTGGGACGTTACAGGAATGAGCTGTTATGCGAAGCAGTTTTGTAAAATTCGCCATAAATTGAAGAGAAATTGTATGAAGGCGTGTGAGTAGTTACTGAAAAGGTAAGGACCTGAACTATCAATGTGTAGTTTAATTTTGCCAAATATGAAATTAAGGTGGGCAAAACATGTCCCGACCAGACCTTAATGTTTATTTAGAAATCTGAAATTTAACCAATTTCCAATTTGCATAATTAGGGTACATGAGTAGCTAAAGTTAACTTAAATTGTTATTATTAGGGAGTTTGAAGGGTGATCAGGTGTGAGTGAGTCCAATATTGCTTTGGAATGTTTCTTTGCTTTTGGAGGTGAGTTCCTCACTACACCGTGTTGTGTTATATCTTCTTTACAATAGCTCGTGTGTGCTATGTATGTATTGTTTATACGGGTGGTACTAGGTTGGGTAGATTATATTGGTTTGCCTCACATATTGAGGACTATGCATGATAGGACTCGGTGCATCTGTGTGGGGATCGGACGTAGCCATGTGTCCCAAGGGCTTGACGTACACATCAAGGGGGATCGGGCATGGCCAATATGTCCCAATGGGTTTGGGTACGGGGACTGGGATTAGCCAATGTGTCCCAATGGCTTGATGTACCTAACAAGGGGGATTGTCCTAGCCAGTGTGTTCTAATAATAGTATGTCTATTATCGATTCATTCTTTGACATGCATGCATGATTATGTGTTTGATACCGTGTAACACCGTAAATTCTCAAACAAATTTTTCATTGTAAAAAATCATATAATTCTCATAAACATAGTTTACAAATCTCCAAAATGACAATTTATCAAAAACACATGTTCATAAAATTGTTTAAACACAATCCAGGATCCTCAAAACATAACTCCGCCTCGTGTGTACAATCAAGCCGACGCCTTCCCGTGATCCTGAGAAGTACCTGAAACACATAACATATAACATGGTAAGCACGAAGCTTAGTGAGTTCCCCAAAATACCACACGTAACTTATTAGCCTCTCATTATGCAGGATATCACAATACTCAATACAAGCACATAAGACCCTCCGGTCACACAAAAATTACCACTCTAGGTAAGTATAGTGAGAAGACTCACCTCGCAAGCAAGTAAATGAACCTCGTACACGAATCACCGATCTAGCCTCCGCCTAACTCATATGATAATTATCTCTAATTAACACTCCAATCACAACTCTAAATAAAGCAAAGGCTATTCTCTCTCTCTAACTCTTGGAATGGGTAAACAACCATTCTACCTATCCATGGTCTCAACAATCCATGTCTTGACCAAACCCTAAAGTCAACTGAAGTCAACACTCGATTCAACAGCCCATGTTGACCCGACGTGTCGAGTGCATCTATGTGACTCGTCGAGTTCCCTTGTTCCTTCAAAAAAGTCACGACAAACCAATTTAACTCGCCGAGTTGTCTTATCAACTCGCCGAGTTACTCCTGTCCAGACTCAGGGAAAACCCTAGTTGACTCGTCGAGTTGGCTCATCAACTCGGCGAGTCCCTTAAGTCTCTTTTCTCATTCAGACGTTTTAAGGCAGATTCACAACCCCAAACTCTAGATCTAGCCTCCCAAGGCTGAGATACCACGTAAAGCTACAATCTTTACGTCCATGCATGGCACTTAGGGCTTGAAATGCCAAAACAAGCTCCATTTAGGGTCTTAAGCATAAAAGCTCCTCTATAGTTGGATAAAGATGGGACCTTTGGACTCTAGGGACCTCACAAGGTCCAGATCTGAAGTCTCAATCACTTGATAAGTTCAACACACTCAAGGTCTCAAGGAAAGATGGAAAAAGCCCTAAAACTCCATGAAAACAGGATCTAATCATAATAATAAGCAAGGTGAAGACTTTTTACCTTCCATAGAAGCTAAAGATGAAATAGCACCAGATCCAACAGCCTCTTCTCGTTCGTTGACTTGATGCTATTCTCTTATCTTCAAAAGGTGCACCAAAATGCCCAAAGATTAACTCTCTTTCTCTCTTAGCTCAATATATGCGATTAGGGTTTCACACAGGGGAGTAAGGTGGCTGGTGAGGCAGAAATGAGGGCTTAAGGTCCTTTAAATAGGATCCAACCCCGAAGAATTAGGGTTTCCTCTCACAGCGCCAACTCGCCGAGTTGGTCTCTCCGACTCGTCGAGTTGGTCATAAAACACACGTGGTCAATCCGCCTCTACTCGACGAGTTGGGGCATCTAACTCCTCGAGTTGCTCAAACAACTCATACATAAATATATAAATATTATACCTGGGACTCGGGATGTTACAATTCCCCCCCCCCCCCCATTAGAATTAGACTTCGCCCTCGAAGTCATGCTCCGGAAACAACTCTGGGTACTACTCGGGCATCTCGGACTTCGTTTCCCAAGTCCACTCGGATCCCCTGCGGTGCTCCCACTACACCTTAACTAGTCGCACCTCCTTGTTCCTCAGGGTCTTAACTTTTCTATCCAAAATTGCTATCGGTCTCTCGATGTAATTCAGGATAGCATCTAACTGAATGTCCTCTAAGGGTACCACCGCTGTCTCATTGGCTACACACTTCCTCAACTGAGACACGTGGAAGGTGTTATGAATTTGGCTCAACTCTGCAGGTAGCTCCAACCGATAGGCTACCTTTCCCACTCTGGCAGTCACTCCGAAAGGACCGATATATCTAGGACCCAACTTTCCCCGTTTCCTGAATCGAATCACCCCTTTCCATGGGGATACCATCAGGAGGACAAAATCTCCAACCTGGAACTCTAGCTCGGATCATCGCCGATCTGTATAACTCTTCTGGCGACTCTGAGCTGTCAGTAACCTCTGTCTGACCTGCTGAATCTGCTCAGTCGTCTTGAGCACTATCTCAGTGCTACCCATCACTCTCTGCCCTACCTCTCCCCAACAGATGGGAGTCCGACACCTCCTGCCATATAAGATATCAAAGGGAGGCATACCAATACTAGAATGATGGCTGTTGTTATAAGAAAACTCAGCAAAGGGTAGATAGGTGTACCAACTTCCTCCGAAGTCCATAACACATGCTCGCAGCATATCCTTAAGCGTCTGAATCGTCCGCTCACTCTGCTCGTCAGTCTGTGGGTGGTATGCGGTACTGAAGTGCAATCGGGTACCCAACTCCTCATGAAACCTCTTCCAGAACCTGGAAGTAAAATGTACATCCCGATCTGACACTATCGATGTCGGCACTCCATGCCGTTCCACCACCTCTCTTACATAAATCTCGGCTAATCTCTCTGCAGAAGAGCTTTCACTGATAGCAAGGAAGTGAGCACTCTTCGTCAACCGGTCCACAATCACCCATATCGCGTCGACACCTCGTTCGGTTCTCGGTAATTTGGTGATAAAATCCATGGAAATCTGTTCCCACTTCCACTGGGGAATCTCTAGAGGCTGTAACGGGCCATGTGGACGCTGGTGCTCCGCCTTAACCCGGCGACAGGTCAAGCACCTCTCAACTACCCATGCCACATCCCTCTTCATACAGGGCCACCAGTAATCTCTCTTCAGATCCAAATACATCTTAGTGGCTTCTGGATGGATCGAGAATCTCGATCTATGTGCCTCCTGTTGGATTAGGTGTCTAAGCCCATAACTATAATTGGTATGTACTTGACCCGAGAGTAGCATGGTCCATTTGGGTTGCCTTCACCAGGACAATTTGATGGATTTTTTAGAAGAGCTTATTATGATGTGTTAATATATTATAAGTTATAATATATTAATAATCATATAATTTAACTAGTATTGATCAAGAATTAATTTGGAATTAATTCTGTGATCAAAAGAGACTAATTAGATATATGGGGATTGATTAGGTAAATCAATAATTTTTATAGTGTGCGCCAATTGTCATGGGCTAAACCAATATGGTGGTCCATGGATAGTTCAGGGAGGTTTAACCCATGGAGCCTAAGGAAATGAAAGGTCATGGGCATTAGCGTTTTGCATGGATGAAACCCTAGACCTTGTCACACTATAAAAAGGACCCATAGTCACCAAAATCGGCACCTATGCATTCTAAGGAGGAGATAGCTGATTTTGTGTGACAAGAAGCTTCTCTCAAAAAGTCATCTTTTGTTCATGGTGTGTGTGAACCATTTGAGGTGCAACACTTGGGGAATTAAGTTCTTAAAGCCAAAAGTCTTTCAAGCAACACCAAATACATCAAGACTTCAAGCCACATATAAGGTATGTTACTCTAACTAGTATCTTGTATTGTTTATGACAAATTGCATGCTAGTTATAGGTTTAATGCCTTAGAAACCATTTGCATGTATTATTAGTGAAAACATAGATCCAAGGTATTTAGGGTTGTATGTGCACCATAGGATGTTGTAGTATACCAAAAATCATCAGTGGTATCAGAGCCATGGGTTGTTTTCAATTATACTTGATGCAAATTGCTGAAAAAAGCTGAAAAAATCGAATTTTTTGTTGTCTGGACAGGGGACTCGACGAGTCCATGTACAAACTCATCCAACCCGTCGAGTTTGTTCCTGCACTCGGCGAGTTGCACCCCCTGACAGCATATCTTCGAGTTTTTTGGCTGGAATTGGACTAGGAACATTACCCTAAGCAGTTTTTGAACTTATAAACCTGTTTTTTATGTGGTAATGTTCATGCTAATCCAATTCAAAAGATAATTGTCAATAGATTCATGTTTTGTATTAGTTTAGTGGTTAGGGTAATTACATGAAAATTGTTTGATTTGAATTATCTTATTCTTATGAGTTAATTTAGATTAATAGGAAAATTATGTGATAATTTGTTTTCGATCCAAATTGATCTAAAAGTTGTTCATAAAATGTGTTTTTGTAACTTGTCCTCAAGTTATATGAAAAGACTCATTTATGATTTTTAAAACTCATAAGATTTCCATAAGTTATGAAAAATGAAGAGTCTCATTTTTAAATGTTTTAAAGTCTTCCATAACTTGTCCTCAAGTTATGGAACTTGAAGAGTTTTTCATTAAAACTACTTTAAACTCATAAGTTATGGAAACCAAAAGTTTTTGAATTGTTCAAAACTTGTCCTCAAGTTTTGGAATTTGTAAGTTTCCCCCCATAAATACTTTAATTCCAAGTAAACCCTTAGAATTTTAAAAGTTAAAATTCAACCCTTATACTATTATAATATTAATAGTTAATAGTTATATATATATGTATATAAGAACAAAGTCAATCTTACCGTTAGTAGGCCTCATTCACGAAGCCGGTCTATAAAGGGGTATAAGGTTACTGCCTATAAAATGACAGTTTAATGGGTGTCCACTCTCACCCACCGCTTCCTTGACTGGTGGAGGGTCGTTAGCCGAACGGGTAGGACATGACTATAATTCTCCCTTCATTAAAAGTATAATGATAAATACTAAGTAGCTAAACACTTATAAATTCCCAATCTTAGTTACTTAGGAAAATGTGAATTTGATGTTAACCCATGAAATTGCACTTTGTACCTTACCAAGTCGTTGGTGGAGCGTGTGTGGGTAACCGACACACTAACATGGACTAGTAAGAGTGGAAAAGGGTGACTTAATGGTTATCATAGATCGGTGGAGCGCGTGTGGGTAACTGACACATCGATTAGGTGATAAAGATAAGGGTACCAAGTTAATTTGCATGGTTATTCACACCTTGTTTGTGATCCTCGGCATCCCAGTCACAAACTTGAAAGGGCACAATCGAGATTTAAACATGGCATTGAAAAGTTCAATGAATCTCAAAAGATCTAGGAGTTTCAAACCAATTAAAACCTAATACCTATTTCGTTTTTCATGGTGGAAATTGGTGAATCGTCATTCGCCTATCTTCAAATATCTTATAGCTTGGATTACGACATCCCTCTTCCAAGTTATAAAATATTGTGTTGGGTCCTAGCCTTAATATTTCGTATTGGGTGTTATATTAAGGACTTAAATCAACTAACTTGAATTTCTCCCATTTTAGATGTCTGGTTCAGATAACTATGATCATCCCAAATCCCTTGGAACAAGCTTTCCTAATGAAGATGATGTCTCGTGGTTGGATCATGGAAATCATACTTCAATTCCTCCACCTCCTCTAATTATTCTTCCTAACCCACAAGTTCTTGAATAGTTCAAGGTCACTCAAGCCCTATTGGCAAGCAAAGTCTATGTGTGCTCATATCTTGGAGACGAAGTCACATATTGACAAGCCGGGAGAGTTGGGTGTCAAAGTCTTGAGGAATTTGGTTATTGACTAGGTTCTTCAATCACTTTCTAAGTCACATAGTGAGTTCCTTTGGGACTACTATATGACAGACCATGGCATGACCCTTAATGATCTTACCTATTTGCTTGATGCTGTTGAATCAACAATGATTTGGAGCAGTGGTAAAGCAAATTTGATTGGAAGATCGACTTCCCAAACTTCCATGGACGTTGACAATGGTAACATTGGAAATCCAGAAATTCTTTCTCTTCCCAATGGAAAGGGATCGACCATAGTCAACTCAGTTGACAAAATGGTAAAGAGAAAGGCTAAGTCTGAGATAGTCCCGTGTACCATTCCCAAAGAGTCCATATGTTTCTTTTGCCAAAGGAAGGGAGATTGGTTGCGAAGCTGCCCTATTTACCTGAAAGATCATGAGGATGGTAAAGTCAAAAAGTTTGACTCTACTTCGGGTAAAGTCCACTATCTAACTCTATTAAGTTCCTTTTTGGAGATTCTTATTACATGATGTGACTAGGTCGCATGTTGATGTTTTAAGAATCAAAGAAAAGAGGAAGCTTAAAGGAATAATATGCTGATTCTGATCGCGAAGATGGATTTCGATCACATGGTTCGGTGATCAGAATTTTGAGTTGTTGCTTAAGAGTTATAATATTTTCTTAGGAATAGATAACAACAAGTTTTCATATGCATTTACATTGTAAGGATAAGTTTTTTCCGCAAGTTTTAAAATAAAATAAAAGGTTTTATTTTTTATTTATTTTTACAGTGGCATTTGTGAAAAATTGTTGTTTATATGATTCCATTGATAACAATATTGGAAAATGGATTTGATTATTTCGTTTGTGGTAGTGTCATAATTTACCAAATAAGGAAAGATTCTCATCACCCAAGTTTCAATTGGATAGAAACTTGGAATCATGCAACTTGTATTGTATGATGAATGAGAATTTTCATCTTTGAGAAATTAAGACTAATTCCTTGATCACATGTATATGTGAGTCAAGTGAAGGGCTAGGAGATCGGGTACACTTGGTTGTGCGCTGATCAGGTCCACCACAAAGAACGATAAGGCTGGTTGTCATGATTTACTAAAGTTTAGTAAATATGGTTGTATTTACAAGTTTAAGTATAATTCTGAAACATTGGAAAAGTTTCAATGTGTGGCAGAACGAATGAGAAGAATCAAATTAGGCAGAAAGATAAAAGTTTCTCCAATCTGAAAAGATGGAATAGTACTTGAGTATCTCTTTTTATGGTTATCTTAGTGAGTATGAAACCATATCACAAATTGATCCTCTAAGGACATCTTAGTGCATTTGTTTGACTAAGAAGAGGAATCGTGAATTGTTGAAATGGTTAAATCAAGAAGATGAATCATACTTCGTTCCAAAACAATTCTTAGAGTGATGCTCCAAGATTGTAACTTGAGTGACATAATCCTTAGAAGGTTTATAACACTTGTCAAATGTAGAGTAAAATGTTTTCTTACTCTTGTACATTTGAAATTGGTAAGTTGTGATGTTTTGGATAAAACAAAGACCAACTAAGGCCAATTGTGTGAAGTGTTTGTCTTGATAAGAATCCGCACTAACTCTTGAATATTTACTTTATCAAGGAATGGTTCTTGACAAGAGAATCTCATATGTCAAGAGGTCAGTGGGAGTCTTAAAGATCTTGAAAAAGTTTCAAGAACTAATCAAGAATAAAACCTGTTGGTTATCACTAGCACACGACTTGAGGTTTATAACCTATCGTGTTAACATATTCTTTTTTTTGTGCCCATTCCAGTTAAAAGTTGACTATGCATATGAGTTCTATGAGTTCTCAGTTGTTTGCATAACTACTTGGAAGCAATGGTAGGCTCTTGTGCTGCCAAGTGTCAAGAAGTTAAGATTGCACAAGTTCAGTCCATATGAGTTTGGATTTGTCACTAACCTTGTCTTGTGATTATGGTTCTGACAAATTTACATAGATAAGAACACATACACCATAAAATATAAGTGTCATAAGGTTTCTCTTCGATTCATGAAAATGATGGTGAGGAAACTCTTTCACTAAGTAGATTTTAAGCAGATAGCAATTGTGATATTTGCATTCTCAAAGTCGTTAGTGGAGCGTGTGTGGTTAACCGGCACACTAACATGGACTTGTGAGAAATGGCAAAGATCTAAACAATTGAGACTATAATTACGGCATCCTTTTTTATTGTTCTACAAATTGTTTAGACACACATGTGAGCTATCTAAGAAAAGGTGTATGATTTTTGATAAAGTTTTATCAAAGCATCGTGTATCAGAAATCTGAACTTTAGTAAGAAAGTCAATAAAGTATTGATTTCTAGAAGTCCAGCTGATTTCTGGATACATGTCAAAGCTAGTGGGAGCATAATTGTTATGCTAATAATTATCATGTTAGTGGGAGCATGATAATTATGATAAGTGTTGCAAGTTAGCAATGTTAATTATAGAAAACAAAAGTTTCAATTGGGAAAAGTTGTTTTGCTATAATTAAGGGAGAGGAAATTATACTTCATTTCAATTCTAAAAGCTTAGATTGAGTTTTAATCATCTTTAGTCAAGTATATATATATATATATATATATATATATATATATATATATATATATATATATATATATATATATATATATATATATATAAATTTTATGCTGGAATGCTTCAACATAAGGAAATTCTATATATATTGCGTTCTCAAAATTCGATTATGATTACGACATCCCTCTTCATAGTCGAATTATGAAAACATGGCAAATAAAAAATATTGTAGCAAAAGACTGGTCTAGGATCATGTCTTTATGTGAGACATCATGAATCGTGTCCCATATGCTTCGTATATAGGATCAATTACATGTGCTATAATATTTATCCTTTCTAAAATTTCCAAATGCCTAGGGCATTAAGAAGGGAAAAGGTCTAGAATTGGATATGACTAAAGTGATTAAGCAATTGTCGAGGACAATCTGAGGATTACCAAAGATTCGTTGCTCATGGACAGTTGGAAGTATGGTGTAAATTTTTGGAAAGGACCATATTGACATATTCTGAAATGAGGCAACTCTTGTTCAGAAGTAATAGTCAAAATGGTAATTTGGAAATGTTTCATAGGTGGAAGTTATTCATTAAATCTGTGTAAGATTAGAAAACTTAATGCAGGAAGGATGTTCAAAGTAATGTACTTTGAATTTGAGACTTCGTTTCCATGGAATTGCTCTCCATTGGAATACTTTGTAATGTATGTTGCCAAGTCTTTGTGACTTTTGTGCATAGTCATTACAAGATGATCAATGCATATAAGTTTAGAATCTAACAGATTTCGGTAAATGGTAGGTATTTGGAATTCTTACATTTACGATAAGGATTTGGATTGTGAAATGAGCATCATTGGAATCATGTTCAATTGGTCTATTTCACAAAGTAAGGATCATAGACAAACATAGTGTGCATACTTGGAGTATGGCATAACTATTGTTTGGACAAACATAGTGTGCATGCTTGGAGCATGGTATGACTATTGTTTTTAATTCAAGTACTTGGTTGATAAATCGAAACATTATACAATGAATAATGTGTAATCAATATGGTGATAAATAAAAGGTGTTTTATTTATATTCATAAGTTCTGAGACCATATTGGATTCGATTATTCTTGTGTTTCACTTTGCATGTTTTGACTTCCAGAATAACTAGGTTATTCTTTCCGATAGACTAAGTTATTCAAACCATCCACAGTCGATTATACTTTGGAAGTAGGTATTGACGCAAGACTGTCATGAATGGGTCTGTAGTTTGTCTGGGACAAAGTGGTTGCAGTGTTCATGAGTACTCCTGGAATGAGATTCGATTATTGGATTCAAGCCATGCTCATTTGAATCACTTCAAGGATTTTATCACGAGTGAATCATGAGACGATAATATCATATAAGTCTTCAAACCCAGAGATATGAGTTGTTGACTATGAGTTGGTTATACATTGATTGTACGAAAACGCATTGGTAACTCGATGTTATAAAACGTGCCTTTGTGTATGATTCAACAAGTAGTAGAACAAGCATATGAGTCGAAGTTTATCTATTCCTTTTACCATTGGAGGGATAAAAGCGATATATGTGGGCCCCTCGATGATTTGGTGATGACAAACGTAAGTGCTCAGCCGGGCCTAGACTGATTTGATTTGTTCAATTAGTCAGTCATCATAAATCGGAAATCGGGAAACAACAAATGGACAGAGAGAATGATTATAATCCATGTCTCAGTCCATATGATATCTAGAAGGGAGGAATATATGATCCCTTATCTAATGGACATGTCATTGACTAGATCAGAGTTCGACAACGACTTTTAAGAGCTACGATTGCTAGTCGGGTCGTACTTGCAATAATAGTTATTAGACTTATCCAAGTGGGAGACTGTTGGATTATGTGTCTAAGCCCATAACTATAGTTGGTATGTACTTGACCCGAGAGTAGCATGGTCCATTTAGTTGCCTTCACCAGGACAATTTGATGGATTTTTGAGAAGAGCTTATTATGATGTGTTAATATATTATAAGTTATTATATATTAATAACCATATAATTTAATTAGTATTGATCAAGAATTAATTTGGAATTAATTCTGTGATCAAAAGAGACTAATTAGATATATGGGGATTGATTTGGTAAATCAATAATTCTTATAGTGTGGGCCAATTGTCATGGGCTAAACCAGTATGGTGGTCCATGGATAGTCCATGGATGTTTAACCCATGGAGCCTAAGGAAATGAAAGGTCATGGGCATTACGGTTTTGCATGGATGAAACCCTGGACCTTGTCACACTATAAAAAGGGCCCATAGTCACCAAAATCGGCACCTATGCATTCTAAGGAGGAGATAGCCGATTTTGTGTGACAAGAAGCTTCTCTCAAAAAGTCATCTTTTGTTCATGGTGTTTGTGAACCATTTGAGGTGCAACACTTGGGGCACTAAGTTCTTAAAGCCAAAAGTCTTTCAAGCAACACCAAATACATCAAGACTTCAAGCCACATATAAGGTATGTTACTCTAACTACTATCTTGTATTGTTTATGACAAATTGCATGCTAGTTATAGGTTTAATGCCTTGGAAACCATTTGCATGTATAATTAGTGAAAACATAGATCCAAGGTATTTAGGGTTGTATGTGCACCATAGGATGTTGTAGTATACCAAAACCCATCACCTCCTCCATCAGTATGCACCGAGCTCCACCTGTATTGGGCACCCAAATCCTCCCACGAAAAGTCGTAAGCCCCCAACTATCCGTCTCAAACTCGGAAACTTGCCTGACCACTTGCTCCCCCTTGAGGTTCTCTGGCCTCACACCCTCCACCTGAGCCTCTCGGATGATATCTAGGACTAGGGTCATCACCGTCATCCTCATACACACGTCTCGAATCGGAGCACTATCTGCTCTACGGCTCAAGGCATCGGCTACAATATTAGCCCTGCATGGGTGATATAAGATCTCGCAGTCGTAGTCTTTCACTACATCCAACCACCTCCTCTGTCTCATATTCAGGTTGAGATGATCCATGAGGTACTTCAGGCTCTTTTGGTCCGTGTATATGGTGCACCGGACTCCATACAGATAGTGGCGCCAGATCTTGAGGGCGAACACCACCGCCCCCAGCTCCAAATCGTGGGTGGGATACTTCGTGATGCTCTCTGGACCTCGAGTACACCAGAATATCGTTGATGAACACGATCACCGATCGATCCAACATGGGCCTGCACACCCGGTTCATGAGATCCATGAACGTTGTCGGTGCTTTGGCGAGCCCGAAAAGCATCGCCACAAACTCGTAATGCCCATAACGAGTTCTGAAGGCCGTCTTGTGGATATCCTCCTCGCAAACTCTCATCTGATGAATTTTTGATATTGGACTGAATGAGTTTTTATAAATTTTAGAATTATAATTGATAATGGTTTTGGTAATTGAATTGATCTTGGGTTTTTTGTAAATTTTATTTTGAATACAAGATATTAAATGAATGATTAATCTGATTAAGAGATATGGTGTCACATATTGGATATTCACCGCATAAAATACACAAACAAATGGCCAAACTTAAGTGTCAAATAGAGAGGCTAAACAAATTCTTGAAAAGACGGTCAATACCACACCAAAATGTTGGAGCTTGAAGTTTGAAGATGCATTGTGGGCGTATCGATCCGCCTACAAAACTCCAATTGGCATGTCTCCATTCCGCCTCATCTATGGAAAGTCTTATAACTTATCGGTGGAATTGGAACACAAAGCATATTGGGCGGTTAAAAAGTGTAACTTTAACTTGGAAGAAACCGAGAATCACAGAAAGATGCGACTTTAGGAAATATATGAGTAACAAGTCTTCTGAAAAAACAAGTATCTACAAAGAAAAGGAAAAGACATTTCATGACAAGAACATAACACGAAAGCACTTTGTTCTGGGTCAAAAGGTCATTTTGTATCATTCACGCTTAAAATTATTCTCGGGAAAAATGAGATCTCGATAAAATGGACCGTTTATTGTTGTAAAAGTGTTTGATCATGGTGCGGTTAAAATCAAGAGTTTGGACACGGATGAAATTTTCAAAGTGAATGGGCGTTGTTTGAAACTGTTTTATGAAGGATTTGAGACATGGGAGTTCGACAACGTAACACTGGAGACCACGGTTTATCAAGACTAAAAGAAGAGGGACCATGTCTTGGCAAAGACGTTAAATAAATGCATTGTGAATAAATAATCTCCGCTTGGAGTTTGGATGTTTCTAGGCTTGAAGTTGGTAAAAGACAAGCATCGACTGGATTAGAAATGATTTTGGTGAAGTTTAGGAGAAAATCGGGACTTATGGAGAGAATACTTGTGAAATTTGTCAAAACTCAGAAAATTGTGCGGCCAGGGTGTCCACCCGTGCACGATCCAGGTCTCACCCGTGCAAGCTACAACTCAAAATGTGAAAAAATAAGGATACTCTCTGATGTTGTTGCACGGCTGGTCCCTCACCCGCGTAGCTTTGCACGCTCGAGCCTCCACCCTTACAACCGATTTGCACGCCTCCTCCTCACCCTCGCATATATTGTTGAAATAATATCAGCTCATTCTTCCACCACTCCACCCACTAAATTTGACTCATTTTGTCCCCTCCACACCTCACATGATTCAAAATGGACCAATTGTAACACCCATAAAAATCGAGTCAATTTAAAACTTTTTCAAACATTCAAAAGCCAATAGTTATTACAAAAATGATTTCAAAATAGTTTAAGATCAGAGTATCCCGGAAACCATAAGTCCAATTCACGAGGATGTGTACGATCACGCCTTCGCCTTGCCGAACATCTGGAGCACCTGAAACAATAAACTGAAACCGTAAGCACACAGCTTAGTGATCTGTCACACCCCCAAACCAAACGGCGGAAACGTCCGGGGGTGGAGGACTTCAGTTGTAGTATCACAACACATGCAACATAGTAATCAATGTACAAACAACCATTGTATTTAAAAAGTATAAGTATTTACATGTGTTCAATCATTGTATATTGAAACCAAAATAGTTATACAAAAGAAGAAGATATGACTCAAAATAGCTCCATCTTCTCAAAAAGCTCGGGGAGTACCTGTTTATTGTTTCCCTGAGAATACAAGTAATTTCAAAAGAGAGTATCAACATAAAGTTGAGTGAGTGCATAAGTATTTATGTTTAAAAGTATGTTTCTGTAACTTGAATATGTAAACTGTTCCAGAAAATCCTATATTTTCTACTGTATATGAAAAGTAGTTTTATTCTCATAAAACGGTTCTATTTGTAAACCAATGTTCTCTATTTGTATCCCTTTATGTAAAACTTGTAACTGTGAGTGTGCCTGGTTCCACCAGCTGTTATTGTAAACTGTAATGTACTACTGTAGTTTGTATTTTGTAAACTAGTACTTTGAAAAAAGTACTTACGTTTAGTTGATTATACACTAACGTATTGTTAATATCTTTTAATGAGTTATTATAACCATACTGAGACTAGATGGCTTGAAACAAACGTTTTGTAGGCGTTTAAACTGTTGATAACAATTGTCACTCATTGGCGTGTATGCCTGACTGTAGCTAGCAGCCTGAGTGCGGGGTTGTCAATCCCAATATAGATCTACACACAACTTGTTTCGATCCCCTGACTGGATATTCTGGTTATAATATCAGGACTTTAACTATGTTGTTTAAATGAATTAAACAACCTGAATCAAATGACTCATAAAAAACATATAAACGTTACATGTATAATAGTTATGAAAACCCAATCATCCTGAAATAATGATTGATTGTATATTCCTGAATTAGTATTCTTAACATGTATTTGAAACTTGTATACCCTTGATTTGTTTTGAATCAAACCTTTGTTTCTTGTAAAACGGTGTATTCTAGTATAGTTGAATCATGAACTAATGTTCTATGTATCATAAATTATACCTATTATAATTTATATGTACTTTCTGAATTGGTATTAACTGTTTTTGAATGTAACCCCTTGCTCAACATGTTACAAATGGTATTTAAACATAATGAAATAACTTTTATATTTATATACATATACAATTATATATAAGTAAAATTTAAACGACATTCGAACAAATAACCGGTACTATAAGCCCACATCCAAACAAGGAAAAGGACCCAGAATGAGTTATCAGTCCTAAGCCTTTTAAATCTTATTTATATAAATATATATATATATATATATATATATATATATATATATATATATATATATATATATATATATATATAAAAGAGTTTAATATTTTGAAGTATTTTTGATGACTTAATGGCATTTTATCACGATTTGAAATCATTTGATTGTAATACAAAATTCTTGTGTTAGACTTGTATTCCCCCCCTTAAAACAGTAAAAATTATGAAAATACGGGGGTATGAACTCACTTGATAGGTGGTGATTTGGATAGCGTTTCGTTTTCTGTAAAGGAGTTCATTTGAAGAAAAACCGGCTTTACTCGGGCAGAGTTTCGACTGGAGAAGGTTGTTTTTCTCGAGAATCTCGGGGCTTCGAGGCTTGCTTAGGGTTTTAGATATGATACCGGAGCGTTGGGGGTTGTAAGTAAGTTTGTGGGAGTGAAAGAGGTGAAAGAGGATGGAAAACGGTGTAAAAATGGGGTTAAAACCGAAGAGTCTCGCACCTTATATATAGGCCGAAGCCTTGAATCCGAAGGAAGGGGAAGGAGACGCGTGTCTCGGACAGGTGGCGAGGGGGAGGCTTCGCCTCGGACAGCTGGCGAGGCGCGTCGGAACATGTGTGGCCGACACTTCAGTTGAATCAGAAGCGAACACGAGGCGGCACGCGGCAGCCTTGCATGCAAGGGGACGTGGCGACTATACACCATGCGAAATTTCCCGATTTTCAAGGATTTCTCGATTTTTGAGCCAAAAACTTCCGAAAATCATAATTTTCTCATACGAGCTCCGTTTTCGACGTTATTTATATGCACACGTAGGTAAAATTATACTCTACGACATTCGTTTAGACTTTGTCGGCTAATTTTGACTTTATTTTTAATATTATTATTTTTAACAGACCAGGACAGGAAAATCCGTTAAAAATTCATAACTTCTTCATCCGACGTCCGTTTTTGTCTGTCTTTTTACCGTTGTACTACTATTGACGAGACCTTCAATTCTCGTTTAGGTTGTGTTGGCTAAAAATCACTCGATCTTTATTTCGAGTTTTTAGTTGTATACTGTTATACTGAAACTTAGAAAAATCATAACTTCCTCATACGGAGTCAGATTTTGACGTTCTTTTTATGAAAGTTCTCGGTTTAACATATTCTACAACTTTTATTTAGATTGTTAAGGCTAAAAAGCCTTTTATTGAAAATTCACTTTTTACACTGAACAGTGTTTTGCCGGTTTTGTCGCGGATCTTCGATTGGTCATAACTTCTTCGTTATAACTCGAATTTTAGTGTTCTTTATATTTTTGGAACCTTGTTACAATATCTACCACTTTGTTCATCACAATCGAGATTGTTTAATACTTCATTTTTGAGGGTCAATTCTGTAAATGTACACAGTATGCTAAAATTTCTCTTTATTATTTTAAAAAGAACTACAAATTGACCTATATTATTACATAGGTTTGAAATAACGGTTTGTTACATTATCCCCCCGTTAGAGAGAATTTTGTCCCGAAATTAGCATTACAGATAGACTAGGGAAAAAGATGTGGATATTTTTGTTGCATTTGATCCTCCCGCTCTCAAGTGAATTCAGGTCCCCGTTTTGCATTCCAGCGAACCTTCACTATCGGGATACGACTTTGTTTGGTTTTCTTAACTTCCCTGTCTAGAATCTCTACGGGTTCTTCCACAAAGTTGAGGCTCTCGTTTAACTCGATTTCCTCGAGTGGGATCACAAGAGTCTCTTCGGATAGACACTTTTTCAAGTTCGAAACGTGGAAGGTAGGATGAATGTTACTTAGTTCTTGGGGTAGTCGAAGTTTGTAAGCTACAGGACCGATTCTGGCAAGAATCTCGAATGGTTCTATGTACCTTGGATTAAGTTTGTCACGCTTTCCAAAGCGTATCATGCCCTTCCAGGGTGAGACCTTTAACAATACGCGATCACCAACCTGGAATTCCAAGGGTTTTCTCCTTTTGTCAGCGTAGCTTTTCTGTCTATCTCTGGAAGCTTTTAGTCGCTCCCAGATTTGTAAGATTTTCTCTGTAGTTTCGCGAATGATTTCTGGACCAGTGAGAGCACTGTCAGGAGTTTGACCTCTAGCTAGCTGCGTGTCACCTACTTCAGCCCAACACAGAATGGATCTGCACTTGCGGCCATAGAGGGCTTTGAATGGAGCAGCCTTTATGCTAGTGTGATAACTGTTGTTATAAGAGAATTCGACAAGGGGTAAATGAGCATCCCATGCCTTTCCAAAGTCTAGCACGCAAGCTCGCAACATGTCTTCTAATGTTTGAATCGTCCTCTCACTTTGTCTGTCGGTTTTGTGGATGCTAGGTTGTACTCATGTCCAGCCTAGTTCCCAAAGAGTTTTGTAAAGATTTCCATAAATGAGAAGTGAATCTACTATCTCGGTCAGAAATAATAGATATTGGTACACCATGCAGTCTAACAATCTCCTTGAGGTAACTTCTTGTTAGCTTCTCCATCTTGTCGGTTTCTTTTATTGGCAAGAAGTGTACGGATTTCGTTTATCTAGCGACGCTTACCCAAATAGTATCATAACCACCCGTTGTCTTGGGTAACTTAGTTATGAAATCCATCGTAATCCACTCGCACTTCCATTCAGGGATTTCAGGTTGTTGCAATAAACCTGAAGGTTTCTGGCACTCTACCTTGACTTTGGCACAAGTAAGGCACTTGCCCACAAAGGTAGCGATTTCGGCCTTCATGTTAGGCCACCAGTATAGTTTCTTGAGGTCCAGATACATCTTGTCTGAACCTGGATGAATGGAGTATCGGGTTTTGTGTGCATCATTCATAACCACGTCTCTGTAACCACCGAACTTTGGTGTCCAGATCCGGTTCATGAAATAATAGACTCCATCATCCCTGACTTCGAAGTTCTTATCCATTCCTCTAAGGGTTTCACCTGCCATTTTTTCGGGTCTCAAGGCTTCAAGTTGAGCTTCTTTGATCTGTGTGGACAGATGTGAATGGATTGTCATGGTCAACGACTTTACTCGGCGTCCCGAGTATTCTTTTCTGCTAAGGGCGTCAGCTACTACGTTAGCTTTACCAGGGTGATAAAGAATCTCACAATCGTAGTCGTTAAGTAGCTCCAACCACCGTCGTTGTCTCATGTTAAACTCTTTCTGATCGAAGATATGCTGGAGACTTTTATGGTCCGTGAATATTGTGCATTTTGTGCCATATAAGTAATGTCTCTAGATCTTCAGAGCAAACACCACTGCTCCTAGCTCAAGGTCACGTGTTGTATAGTTGACCTCATGCGTCTTAAGCTGTCTTGAGGCGTAGGATATAACCTTTCCTCTTTGCATAGGAACACACCCAAGCCCTTGATTAGAAGCATCACAATACAGTACAAAGTCCTTTGTCCCTTCGGGTAGTGACAAGATCGGTGCACTGCACAAGGCTTGTTTCAGCGTTTGGAATGTTGTTTCTTGCTTCTCTCCCCAACTAAAAGTTACACCCTTTTGTGTCAGGGTGGTAAGCGGTTTAGCGATTCGGGAGAAATTATGGATGAATCTGCGATAGTAGCCAGCAAGACCTAAGAATTGACGGATTTATGTAGGTGTTTTGGGTGCTGACCAGTTTTCAATTGCCTTGATTTTGGAAGGGTCCACGTGTATTCCTTCTGAACTGACCACGTGACCTAGGAAATCAACCTTCCTGATCCAAAACTCGCACTTTGAGAACTTCGCATAGAGTTTCTCTGTTCTAAGAGTTTGTAATACTTGACGAAGATGTTGGCCATGTTCCTCTTTGCTTCTTGAGTAGATAAGGATGTCGTCAATGAAGACTATGACGAATTTGTCCAGGAATGGACGACACACTCTATTCAATAGGTCCATGAACACAGCAGGTGCATTCGTCAATCCGAATGGCATCACTACAAACTCATAATGTCCATAACGAGTTCTGAACGTGGTTTTGGGAATGTCCTCCTCCAAAATCCGTAACTGGTGATACCCGGATCTTAAGTCTATTTTCGAGAAGTAGTTCGCACCTTGAAGTTGTTCGAACAGATCGTCAATGCGAGGCAGAGGATATCGATTCTTGATGGTAAGTTTATTCCGCTCGCGGTAGTCTATGCACATGCGGAATGATCCATCCTTCTTCTTTACGAACAAAACCGATGCTCCCCAAGGTGAGAAGCTTGGTCTTATGAAACCTTTGCTTAGGAGTTCGTTAAGCTGGCTGGATAATTCCTGCATCTCAAAAGGTTCAAGATGATAGGGGGATTTGGCTATAGGGGTAGCCCCAGGGATTAAGTCGATTCTGAATTTAACTTGTCGTTCGGGAGGCACTCCTGGAAGATTGTCGGGAAAAATGTCGGGAAAGTTGCAGACCTCAGGAATGCTTGCGATGTCTTTCACTTCTTGCTTTTTGTCTACCACATGAGATAAGAAAGCACAGTACTCCTTACGAAGGTATTTATGTGCCTTGATGCAAGAAATATTTTGAAGGTTCGTTCCGGGTTTGTCGCCATAGATAATAAGAGTTTCATTAGTTGGCAAGTTCAAGCGAATAGCTCTTTCATAGCATAGGATGTCGGCATGGTTAGGGTACAACCAATCCATACCTATTATGACGTCAAAACTTTTGATAGAGACCGGCATAAGGTCTATTGGGAAAGACAAATCATTCAAGGTAAGGGTACATCCTATGTATATATCGTTGGTGGATTCAGATTTCCCGTTACCCATTTCGACTATGAAAGTTTCATTTAGTGGTTGGGAGTTTTGATTTAGTATATGTTTAAAATTATGGCTCACGAAGCTCCTCTCAGCACCACCATCAAATAGAATGCATGCATAAGTATTGTTGAGAAGGAACGTACCCGTGACCATTGCAGGGTCTGCCACCACTTCTTCGTGACCCAGTGCTCGAATCCTCCCAACTCCACCGGCATTTCTAGCTTTTGGACAATCTCTATTGCAATGCCCCACATCACCGCATTAGTAGCATGCTTGACCTTCTCCAACGGCTGGTACTTGGTTAATCGGGTGGGGTGGTGTTCTACAGAATCGGGCAGTATGCCCTTTTCTGTTGCAGTTACGGCACTGCATTTCACGGTAATTTCCGTTGTGGTGAAAATTGCACTTGTTGCATTTAGGGAGGTTACCAGCGTAAGGCTTAACTGGTGCAGGGTTAATAGGAACAGCAGCAGGTACGGTAGCAGGTATAGTAGCAGCATGGACCACCGCTACTTGTTGCTTCTTTGAAGGTTCCTGAGGAGATTTTCCCTTCCTCTTGTTCCAACCCTTCTTGTTGTTGTTGTTGCTGTTCTCCTTAGGTTGTTCTGGGGTAGCAACCACAGAGTTTTGACGATTTCCGTGGTCAATAAGTGACTGTGCCAACTCCTTGGCACTGTCAAAGGTAGCAGGCCTAGAAGCAATGACACTTGCCTGTATCTGGGGCGACAGTCCCCAAATATACCTTTCAATCTTTTTGCTCTCCAGAGCAACCATTTCTGGACAAAGGATTGCCAAATCACAAAATCTACTGGTATAGGTTGATATGTCAGAAACAACCATTGTAAGACCCCAGAACTCTTGCTCGAGTTTCTGAACTTCCCCTCGCGGACAGTATTCCCGCATTAGCATGGCTTTTAAGTTCTCCCAGCTTATCGAGTTAGCCACTACCAGAGTCAGTGACTTAACATGGCCATTCCACCACGTTAAAGCTCTATCTGAAAAGGTACAAGCAACGAATTCGACTTTGCTGCTCTCTGGACAGGAGCAGATTTCAAAAATTGCTTCTGTCTTCTCCATCCACTGTCTTAATGCCATAACTCCCTCAGTCCCGTTAAAGGTCTTGGGTTTGGCATTCGAAATTTTTTTATAAGTGCACTCTCACGAATGCCCATGACTCTCGCCATGGTTAGAAGGATGTGCACCAGCTCCCGACCCACTAGTACCAGGAGTATTGATATGAGACATGGCAGCCGCTACAGCCGCCGTGACCGCCGCTTGGAACATAGCAGCGTCGAACTAAGGAGGTGGTGGCGGAGGTGGCGGAGGTGCTTCATTAACAGTGTTACGTCTTGGATTTCTACGAGGAGGCATCTTTCTCTATAAAAGTTAAAAGATACAAAGATGGTAAGATATCAAGAGTGAATATGAATTTTGATATCTCTGAACTAAAACATATAGTTCAACATGAATCTTGTAATGAATTGGAAATAGAAGTCTACGACAAGTACAACTTGCAACATGATGATATGAAATTGAGTGGTTATTTTTCAAAGAGTATGAAAATGCATGTCGATAATATTGGCATATTGAATACATAAAGTCTAGAAAACTTGACCCTAAATAGGTCTACAATATACCAAATTCTGGGAAAAACATCGACATCATATTGACCTACCGAAAATGAAATTTTTGCGGTCTTACTGAAAAACATGAAAAATAACGCTAGAACATATCCGTAGACTTTAACTATAACCAAAAGAGTGAATAGGAAATGAGTAGAGCATCTCCTACTGGCGATGGGTATCACTTGGACGAAACCTCAACTCAGCCAGCTGACGCTCCACAGCAAGCAGATGTATTTCATATATTGTCAGACGTGCTCGGAGCTCTATGACTTCAGCTCGAGTTACAGCTAACTCTTGCAGTAAGGCTTCATTGTCTCTCATTGCTCTAACACGAGCATCTTTAAGACGACGAATGCGGACTGTATTAACTCCCGCATTGGCATCAACTTCCATGATTCGGTTGATGGCTGTCCTACCCTGTATTTCATTTCGAGCAACCCTGCGGACCAGAATTGGAAGGACTCTGTCTGCTGAGCCTCCTTCGCGCAGGTTGTAGAAGCTTCTGTCTCCGTTGTATGGCATGGGTTGACCCTGTTATTGACTCCATGTTTCCAAGCTTTCCGCCCATAGAGGCGTCGGGCCTTGAAAAGTCAGACGAGGGTTAGGATTTTGGGCAACTGGTGGTGGATTATAGGCTTCTGATTCGGAATCATTGTCTTCAAGAAAATTTTATGCAAAATCATCATCTAAGGGAATTTCGTGATTTTCTTCTGGCTCTGCATCTTGTCCTTGATTGGGAAAATAAGGCTCTCCAGGTAGATGAAATCCAGCCATTGATATCTAAGCGAGAATAGGGATAGGAAATATAGAATATAGTTAGTAACGGTAGATTAAGGATACAAGTTTCTACGAGAGAGACCTACAGTTATCAAGGAATGTATTCTGTATGACTTGTTCTAGGTATTACTATAACTATAAAGTGTATACTAATTATATATAACTTAGGTATAATCGACCTTTGATTAAATGACCCGGCTCTAAATCAACAACCAAACAAGGAACATGAAATGAAGCTAGACCACTTATTCTAAGTCTATATAACTTTAATTATATATAACTGTAATATACCCTTAATATTTATAGTTCTACCCTCAACTGTTCTATTGTTCTCACATGTTCGATATTAATATATAGTGCCTAAAATACCCCTATAGTATTTTAATCTTTATGTTTTGTTCTAGAGTTCTTCTGAATATGTATGGTTGGTATGTTTTAGACATGTCGTAAAACTACTATCACTCCCAAACACATGTTGTTCATATCTCAAATCAATATAGTTGATCAGTCTATATTAATCCCAGATATGATTACATAACTGCCCAGGTTTGACTATAATGTTCAACATCCAAATACTTTTAAGTTCTTATGATTGTGATACTGTACTTGTACGTATGAGTGTTAGTATACTTCTTGTAAAAATACTTAAATTTTTAAAAAGTATACTTGTAGTCAGAGCTCTTAGCCCCAAATGTATTTATAGTTTGTATATCTTTTATGGATTGAAATACTGAGTTCACTATAAACATTGCTCTGATACCAATCTGTCACACCCCAAACCAAACGGCGGAAACGTTCGGGGGTGGAGGACTTCATTTGTAGTATCACAACACATGCATCATAGTAATCAAAGTACAAACAACCATTGTATTTAAAAAGTATAAGTATTTACATGTGTTCAAGAGTGAGTGCATAAGTATTTATGTTTAAAAGTATGTTTTTGTATCTTGAATATGTAAACTGTTCCAGAAAATCCTATATTTTCTGTTGTATATGAAAAGTAGTTTTATTCTCATAAAACCGTTCTATTTGTAAACCAATGTTCTGTATTTGTATCCCTTTTTGTAAAACTTGTAACTGTGAGTGTTCTTGGTTCCACCAGCTGTTATTGTAAACTGTAATGTACTACTGTAGTTTGTATTTTGTAAACTAGTACTTTGAAAAAAGTACTTACGTTTAGTTGATTATACACTAACGTATTGTTAATATCTTTTAATGAGTTATTATAACCATACTGAGACTAGATGGCTTGAAACAAACGTTTTGTAGGTGTTTAAACTGTTGATAACAATTGTCACTCATTGGCGTGTATGCCTGACTGTAGCTAGCAGCCTGAGTGTGGGGTTGTCAATCCCAATATATATCTACACACAACTTGTTTCGATCCCCTGACTGGATATTCTGGTTATAATATCAGGACTTTAACTATGTTGTTTAAATGAATTAAACAACCTGAATCAAATGACTCATAAAAAGCATATAAACGTTACATGTATAATAGTTATGAAAACCCAATCATCCTGAAATAATGATTGATTGTATATTCCTGAATTAGTATTCTTAACATGTATTTGAAAGTTGTATACCCTTGATTTGTTTTGAATCAAACCTTTGTTTCTTGTAAAACGGTGCATTCTAGTATACTTGAATCACGAACTAATGTTCTATGTATCATAAATTATACCTATTATAATTTATATGTACTTTCTGAATTGGTATTAACTGTTTTTGAATGTAACCCCTTGCTCAACATGTTACAAATGGTATTTAAACTGAATGAAATAACTTTTATATTTATATACATATACAATTATATATAAGTAAAATTTAAACGACATTCGGACAAATAACCGGTACTATAAGCCCACATCCAAACAAGGAAAAGGACCCAGAATGAGTTATCAGTCCTAAGCCTTTTAAATCTTATTTATATATATATATATATATATATATATATATATATATATATATATATATATATATATATATATATATATGAATTTTGGGGAAAAGTATAAGTTTATAAAAGAGTTTAATATTTTGAAATATTTTTGATGACTTAATGTCATTTTATCACGATTTGAAATCATTTGATTGTAATACAAAATTCTTGTGTTAGACTTGTATTCCCCCCCTTAAAACAGTAAAAATTATGAAAATACGGGGTTATGAACTCACTTGATAGGTGGTGATTTGGATAGCGTTTCGTTTTCTGGAAAGGAGTTCATTTGAAGGAAAACCGGCTTTACTCGGGCAGAGTTTCGACTGGAGAAGGTTGTTTTTCTCGAGAATCTCGGGGCTTCGAGGCTTGCTTAGGGTTTTAGATATGATACCGGAGCTTTGGGGGTTGTAAGTAGGTTTGTGGGAGTGAAAGAGGTGAAAGAGGATGGAAAACGGTGTAAAAATGGGGTTAAAACCGAAGAGTCTCGCACCTTATATATAGGCCGAAGCCTCGAATCCGAAGGAAGGGGAAGGAGACGCGTGTCTCGGATAGGTGGCGAGGGGGAGGCTTCGACTCGGACAGTTGGCGAGGCGCGTCGGAACATGAGTGGCCGACACTTCAGTTGAATCAAAAGCGAACACGAGGCGACACGCGGCAGCCTCGCATGCGAGGGGACGTGGCGACTATACACCATGCGAAATTTCCCGATTTTCAAGGATTTCTCGATTTTTGAGCCAAAATCTTCCGAAATTCATAACTTTCGCATACGAGCTCCGTTTTCGACGTTATTTATATGCACACGTAGGTAAAATTATACTCTACGACATTCGTTTAGACTTTGTCGGCTAATTTTGACTTTATTTTTAATATTATTATTTTTAACAGACCAGGACAGGAAAATCCGTTAAAAATTCATAACTTCTTCATCCGACGTCCCTTTTTGTCTGTCTTTTTACCGTTGTACTACTATTGACGAGACCTTCAATTCTTGTTTAGGTTGTGTTGGCTAAAAATCACTCGATCTTTATTTCGAGTTTTTAGCTGTATACTGTTATACTGAAACTTAGAAAAATCATAACTTCCTCATACGAAGTCAGATTTTGACGTTCTTTTTATGAAAGTTCTCGGTTTAACATATTCTACAACTTTCATTTAGATTGTTAAGGCTAAAAAGCCTTTTATTGAAAATTCACTTTTTACACTGAACAGTGTTTTGCCGGTTTTGTCGCGGATCTTCGATTGGTCATAACTTCTTCGTTATAACTCGAATTTTAGTGTTCTTTATATTTTTGGAACCTTGTTATAATATCTACCACTTTGTTCATCCCAATCGAGATTGTTTAATACTTCATTTTTGAGGGTCAATTCTGTAAATGTACACAGTATGCTAAAATTTCTCTTAATTATTTTAAAAAGAACTACAAATTGACCTATATTATTACATAGGTTTGAAATAACGGTTTGTTACATTATCCCCCCGTTAGAGAGAATTTTGTCCCGAAATTAGCATTATAGGTAGACTAGGGAAAAAGATGTGGATATTTTTGTTGCATTTGATCCTCCCGCTCTCAAGTGAATTCAGGTCCCCGTTTTGCATTCCAGCGAACCTTCACTATCGGGATACGACTTTGTTTGGTTTTCTTAACTTCCCTGTCTAGAATCTCTATGGGTTCTTCCACAAATTTGAGGCTCTCGTTTAACTCGATTTCCTCGAGTGGGATCACAAGAGTCTCTTCGGATAGACACTTTTTCAAGTTCGAAACGTGGAAGGTAGGATGAATGTTACTTAGTTCTTGGGGTAGTCGAAGTTTGTAAGCTACAGGACCGATTCTGGCAAGAATCTCGAATGGTTCTATGTACCTTGGATTAAGTTTGTCACGCTTTCCAAAGCGTATCATGCCCTTCCAGGGTGAGACCTTTAACAATACGCGATCACCAACCTGGAATTCCAAGGGTTTTCTCCTTTTGTCAGCGTAGCTTTTCTGTCTATCTCTGGAAGCTTTAAGTCGCTCCCAGATTTGTAAGATTTTCTCTGTAGTTTCGCGAATGATTTCTGGACCAGTGAGAGCACTGTCAGGAGTTTGACCTCTAGCTAGCTGCGTGTCACCCACTTCAGCCCAACACAGAATGGATCTGCACTTGCGGCCATATAGGGCTTTGAATGGAGCAGCCTTTATGCTAGTGTGATAACTGTTGTTATAAGAGAATTCGACAAGGGGTAAATGAGCATCCCATGCCTTTCCAAAGTCTAGCACGCAAGCTCGCAACATGTCTTCTAATGTTTGAATCGTCCTCTCACTTTGTCCGTCGGTTTGTGGATGGTAGGTTGTACTCATGTCCAGCCTAGTTCCCAAAGAGTTTTGTAAAGATTTCCATAAACGAGAAGTGAATCTACTATCTCGGTCAGAAATAATAGATATTGGTACACCATGCAGTCTAACAATCTCCTTGAGGTAACTTCTTGTTAGCTTCTCCATCTTGTCGGTTTCTTTTATTGGCAAGAAGTGTACGGATTTCGTTTATCTAGCGACGCTTACCCAAATAGTATCATAACCACCCGTTGTCTTGGGTAACTTAGTTATGAAATCCATCGTAATCCACTCGCACTTCCATTCAGGGATTTCAGGTTGTTGCAATAAACCTGAAGGTTTCTGGCACTCTACCTTGACTTTGGCACAAGTAAGGCACTTGCCCACAAAGGTAGCGATTTCGGCCTTCATGTTAGGCCACCAGTATAGTTTCTTGAGGTCCAGATACATCTTGTCTGAACCTGGATGAATGGAGTATAGCTTCATTCATAACCACGTCTCTGTAACCACCGAACTTTGGTGTCCAGATCCGGTTCATGAAATAATAGACTCCATCATCCCTGACTTCGAAGTTCTTATCCATTCCTCTAAGGGTTTCACCTGCCATTTTTTCGGGTCTCAAGGCTTCAAGTTGAGCTTCTTTGATTTGTGTGGACAGATGTGAATGGATTGTCATGGTCAACGACTTTACTCGGCGTCCCGAGTATTCTTTTCTGCTAAGGGCGTCAGCTACTACGTTAGCTTTACCAGGGTGATAAAGAATCTCACAATCGTAGTCGTTAAGCAGCTCCAACCACCGTAGTTGTCTCATGTTCAACTCTTTCTGATCGAAGATATGCTGGAGACTTTTATGGTCCGTGAATATTGTGCATTTTGTGCCATATAAGTAATGTCTCTAGATCTTCAGAGCAAACACCACTGCTCCTAGCTCAAGGTCATGTGTTGTATAGTTGACCTCATGCGTCTTAAGCTGTCTTGAGGCGTAGGATATAACCTTTCCTCTTTGCATAGGAACACACCCAAGCCCTTGATTAGAAGCATCACAATAAAGTACCCACTAGTACCAGGAGTATTGATATGAGACATGGCAGCCGCTACAGCCGCCGTGACCGCCGCTTGGAACATAGCAGCGTCGAACTGAGGAGGTGGTGGCGGAGGTGGCGGAGGTGCTTCATTAACAGTGTTACGTCTTAGATTTCTATGAGGAGGCATCTTTCTTTATAAAAGTTAAAAGATACAAAGATGGTAAGATATCAAGAGTGAATATGAATTTTGATATCTCTGAACTAAAACATATAGTTCAACATGAATCTTGTAATGAATTGGAAATAGAAGTCTACGACAAGTACAACTTGCAACATGATGATATGAAATTGAGTGGTTATTTTTCAAAGAGTATGAAAATGCATGTCGATAATATTGGCATATTGAATACATAAAGTCTAGAAAACTTGACCCTAAATAGGTCTACAATATACCAAATTCTGGGAAAAACATCGACATCATATTGACCTACCGAAAATGAAATTTTTGCGGTCTTACTGAAAAACATGAAAAATAACGCTAGAACATATCCGTAGACTTTAACTATAACCAAAAGAGTGAATAGGAAATGAGTAGAGCATCTCCTACTGGCGATGGGTATCACTTGGACGAAACCTCAACTCAGCCAGCTGACGCTCCACAGCAAGCAGATGTATTTCATATATTGTCAGACGTGCTCGGAGCTCAATGACTTCAGCTCGAGTTACAGCTAACTCTTGTAGTAAGGCTTCATTGTCTCTCATTTCTCTAACACGAGCATATTTAAGACGACGAATGCGGACTGTATTAACTCCCGCATTGGCATCAACTTCCATGATTCGGTTGATGGCTGTCCTACCCTGTATTTCATTTCGAGCAACCCTGCGGACCAGAATTGGAAGGACTCTGTCTGCTGAGCCTCCTTCGCTCAGGTTGTAGAAGCTTCTGTCTCCGTTGTATGGCATGGGTTGACCCTGTTATTGACTCCATGTTTCCAAGCTTTCCGCCCATAGAGGCGTCGGGCCTTGAAAAGTCGGACGAGGGTTAGGATTTTGGGCAACTGGTGGTGGATTATAGGCTTCTGATTCGGAATCATTGTCTTCAAGAAAATTTTATGCAAAATCATCATCTAAGGGAATTTCGTGATTTTCTTCTGGCTCTGCATCTTGTCCTTGATTGGGAAAATAAGGCTCTCCAGGTAGATGAAATCCAGCCATTGATATCTAAGCGAGAATAGGGATAGGAAATATAGAATATAGTTAGTAACGGTAGTTTAAGGATACAAGTTTCTACGAGAGAGACCTACAGTTATCAAGGAATGTATTCTGTATGACTTGTTCTAGGTATTACTATAACTATAAAGTGTATACTAATTATATATAACTTGGGTATAATCGACCTTTGATTAAATGACCCGGCTCTAAATCAACAACCAAACAAGGAACATGAAATGAAGCTAGACCACTTATTCTAAGTCTATATAACTTTAATTATATATAACTGTAATATACCCTTAATATTTATAGTTCTACCCTCAACTGTTCTATTGTTCTCACATGTTCGATATTAATATATAGTGCCTAAAATACCCCTATAGTATTTTAATCTTTATGTTTTGTTCTAGAGTTCTTCTGAATATGTATGGTTGGTATGTTTTAGACATGTCGTAAAACTACTATCACTCCCAAACACATGTTGTTCATATCTCAAATCAATATAGTTGATCAGGCTATGTTAATCCCATATATGATTACATAACTGCCCAGGTTTGACTATAATGTTCAACATCCAAATACTTTTAAGTTCTTACGACTGTGATACTGTACTTGTACGTATGAGTGTTAGTATACTTCTTGTAAAAATACTTAAATTTTTAAAAAGTATACTTGTAGTCAGAGCTCTTAGCCCCAAATGTATTTATAGTTTGTATATCTTTTATGGATTGAAATACTGAGTTCACTATAAACATTGCTCTGATACCAATCTGTCACACCCCAAACCAAACGGCGGAAACGTTCGGGGGTGGAGGACTTCATTTGTAGTATCACAACACATGCATCATAGTAATCAAAGTACAAACAACCATTGTATTTAAAAAGTATAAGTATTTACATGTGTTCAAGAGTGAGTGCATAAGTATTTATGTTTAAAAGTATGTTTTTGTATCTTGAATATGTAAACTGTTCCAGAAAATCCTATATTTTCTGTTGTATATGAAAAGTAGTTTTATTCTCATAAAACCATTATATTTGTAAACCAATGTTCTGTATTTGTATCCCTTTTTGTAAAACTTGTAACTGTGAGTGTTCCTGGTTCCACCAGCTGTTATTGTAAACTGTAATGTACTACTGTAGTTTGTATTTTGTAAACTAGTACTTTGAAAAAAGTACTTACGTTTAGTTGATTATACACTAACGTATTGTTAATATCTTTTAATGAGTTATTATAACCATACTGAGACTAGATGGCCTGAAACAAACGCTTTGTAGGCGTTTAAACTGTTGATAACAATTGTCACTCATTGGCGTGTATGCCTAACTGTAGCTAGCAGCCTGAGTGCGGGGTTGTCAATCCCAATATAGATCTACACACAACTTGTTTCGATCCCCTGACTGGATATTTTGGTTATAATATCAGGACTTTAACTATGTTGTTTAAATGAATTAAACAACCTGAATCAAATGACTAATAAAAAGCATATAAACGTTACATGTATAATAGTTATGAAAACCCAATCATCCTGAAATAATGATTGATTGTATATTCCTGAATTAGTATTCTTAACATGTATTTGAAAGTTGTATACCCTTGATTTGTTTTGAATCAAACCTTTGTTTCTTGTAAAACGGTGTATTCTAGTATACTTGAATCATGAATTAATGTTCTATGTATCATAAATTATACCTATTATAATTTATATGTACTTTCTGAATTGGTATTAACTGTTTTTGAATGTAACCCCTTGCTCAACATGTTACAAAGGGTATTTAAACTGAATGAAATAACTTTTATATTTATATACATATACAATTATATATAAGTAAAATTTAAACGACATTCGGACAAATAACCGGTACTATAAGCCCACATCCAAACAAGGAAAAGGACCCAAAATGAGTTATCAGTCCTAAGCCTTTTAAATCTTATATATATATATATATATATATATATATATATATATATATATATATATATATATATATATGAATTTTGCGGGAAAATATAAGTTTATAAAAGAGTTTAATATTTTGAAGTATTTTTGATGACTTAATGTCATTTTATCACGATTTGAAAGCATTTGATTGTAACACAAAATTCTTGTGTTAGACTTGTATTCACCCCCCCCCCCCCCCTTAAAACAGTAAAAATTATGAAACTACGGGGGTATGAACTCACTTGATAGGTGGTGATTTGGATAGCGTTTCATTTTCTGGAAAGGAGTTTATTTGAAGAAAAACCGGCTTTACTTGGGCAGAGTTTCGACTGGAGAAGGTTGTTTTTCTCGAGAATCTCGGGGCTTCGAGGCTTGTTTAGGGTTTTAGATATGATACCGGGGATTTGGGGTTGTAAGTAAATTTGTGAGAGAGAAAGAGGTGAAAGAGGATGGAAAATGGTGTAAAAATTGGGTTAAAACTGGAGAGTCTCACACCTTATATATAGGCCGAAGCCTCGGATCCGAAGGAAGGGGAAGGAGACGCGTGTCTCGGACAGGTGGCGAGGGGGAGGCTTCGCCTCGGACAGCTGGCAAGGCGCGTTGGAACATGAGTGGCCGAGCCTTCGGTCGAATCAGAAGCATACATGAGGCAACACGCGGCAGCCTCGCATGCGAGGGGACGTGGCCGGCTATACACCATACGAAATTTCCTGGTTTTCAAGGATTTCTCGATTTTTGAGCCAAAAACTTCTGAAATTCATAACTTTCGCAAACGAGCTCCGTTTTTGACGTTCTTTATATGCACGCGTAGATAAAATTATACTCTACGACTTTCGTTTAGACTTCGTCGGCTAATTTTGAATTATTTTTAATATTATTATTTTTAACAGACCAGGACAGGAAAATCCGTTAAAAATTCATAACTTTTTCATCTGACGTCCGTTTTTGTCTGTCTTTTTACCGTTGTACTACTATTGACGAGACCTTTAATTCTCGTTTAGGTTGTGTTGGATAAAAAATCACTCGATCTTTATTTCGAGTTTTTAGCTGTATACTGTTATACTGAAACTTAGAAAAATCATAAGTTCCTCATACGAAGTCAGATTTTGACGTTCTTTTTATGAAAGTTCTCGGTTTAACATATTCTACAACCTTCATTTAGATGTTAAGGCTAAAAAGCCTTTTATTGAAAATTCACTTTTTACACAGAACAGTGTTTTGCCGGTTTTGTCGCGGATCTTCGATTGGTCATAACTTCTTCGTTATAACTCGGATTTTAGTGTTCTTTATATTTTTGGAACCTTGTTACAATCTCTACCACTTTGTTCATCCCAATCGATATTGTTTAATACTTCATTTTTTAGGGTCAATTATGTAAATGTACATAGTATGCAAAAATTTATCTTTATTATTTTAAAAAGAACTACAAATTGACCTATATTATTACATAGGTTTGAAATAACGGTTTGTTACAGAGTTCCCCCAAGATACCGATACATAACAACAGTACACATAATAACAACATGTAATGGGTCCACAGCTCTACAGTCTGGATTACCCCTAGGCCCACAGTGTGAGTCTGGCTTGCCTTCCGGGCCCACAACTCACATCTGGCTTGCCTCCGAGCCAACAGCATAAGTCTGGTTTGCTCTCTAGCCCACAGCTTATGACTGGCTTGCCCCCTACAGTCCTAAGACTGAAATACAACTAATCAGCCCTCAGTGCGAGTCTGGCATGCTCCCCTGGCCCTCAGCCCGGAACTGGAATGCTCTAATACCCTTAAGCCCTCAGTACGAGTCTGGTATACCACTCGGTCTTCAGCTCATATCTGGTATGCTAATGAGTTCTCAGTATGAGTCTGGTATGCCTTCCCGGCCCTCAGCTTATATCTGGCATACTCTAGGGTTTGTTGGTCACCGCACGAAGCAGTGCAACCTCAACGCTACCCACATGTCTACATATACAGCTAATGGCACATACAGATAATCAAGCAATTACACAGGTAGTCCTACAGATCTACCTAACTAGAATAGCAAACTAGCATGCATAATCATCTCATATTCAACACGTAATCAACTACTGGGATATCAAGTCCAATGGGCCGGCCTTGGTGCCTTAGACCCCTTAGTATAGTGAGGATAACTCACCAGGCACTGATGAAGTCCCGCAGATAACACTCCAGCTGCTGGTTGACAGATTCCCGAACTGTCAACATCAAACAATACCCAAATAATAATTGGGTTCCAAGCCCAAGGTCCAACTCACACTCCAAAGGCCCACAAGTCAAGTAATGGGCCAAAGCCCAACATATGGCCCAATTTTCCAAATTAGTCCCAGACCTCTACATGGTATTTCCTTAAGGCCCATCCATTAATTCTAGTCCAAACTATTGGTATACCAATGGCCCAATATCTCATAATCATCAAGGCCCAGTTATGGCCCAATTTTCCAAATTGGGCACAAGTCTCTCACATGGGCCTTACCCTAAAGCCCATCCAATTATTTTGGTCCACTTACTTGTTCTTGGATAGCCCATCAATAGTCCAATCACCAAAGCCCAAAAGGAAGGCCCAAGTGAAATTAGGGTTTTCACATGAAATGACGATTAGTGTGACATCCCCAATTTCTCGGCGAGAAAAGACTGATTTAATTTATGCTTTTAAAATAAAATCAGAGTAATCTTTTTAAAAGATGTTGCGGAATTTGTCCCCAAAACAAAACATCATAAAAATTTATCAAAACATTTCTTAAAGAAATATATATTTTCATTTTATATCAAAACCTCGGGATGTCATGTTTCGATACAGATCAAAAGCATAAAAAGTACATTATAAGCCTTACAACAGTTATTTACAACTACAGGCCTATAATCCAAAAATCGCTCATCATCATCCTACTATGCTCGGGGTCCACTACCTGTAATATAAAAAGTTGAGTGGGTCAGGCTTGGGAGTCTGGTGAGCATATAGGGTTTTCAACCCACAAATAATAATAAATTTATTAAATTCATCAACCAACAATAACCTTGATTACCCATTCCCGTTATCCTCACTTTACGTCCCTAAACACCTATCACAAGGGACATAGCCTAAGGATTATCATCGGGATGGACACTACTGCTAAGGGGACTCCTCAGCCATACATGTCCTTAAGGCAACCATGAGGGGATGGAGTACACCAATGAACATATAGTTCACCAACACCTACAGGTTGCGAACCTGCTAGCGTTCCGCTGGACTATCTAGAAAGGTCCATGGTCATCATCTATACTCCGCTAGTTGACTACAACAACAACAACAACAACAACATCGAGGCCTCTCATCATTTTAACACACATCAACTATTTCGTCTACCCATGTTTTACCCAACATATTTGTAGATAAAAATACATATACAGTTTAAAACTTGTATAAAACATCTATTCAACAGTCATCTCAAATAAACAATCAATATAATTACACATAGCACGTATTTTATAGAAAATACTTCATATCTATGTGTAAGATGAAAGTGACTATACACTCACTTGATTTAACGATAATCGGGCAGCACTTCGTTTCCTAAAACGATCGTTTTCGATGAAACCGGGAGCTTTTTAATGAAACACCGGGCTCTGTGAGGGTGGAGCTTCAAAACCGAAAAGATAAATTTCTCGGGCTCTTCGGGTACTCCGGAACGTGTTTTGGGTGTTGGGTATAATACCGGGGCTTTGGGGGAAGTTGAAATGAAAGAAATATGGAATTTAGGGTGAAAAAGGGCAATTTTCTAAAATATACCCGGGAGGGTTCGCACCTCCGTTTTATAGGGCGAAATTCGGATCGAGGGGGGGGGGGGGGCACGTGGCTCGCATGCGAGGCTACACATGGCTCGCTTCGCAGGTCAACACGAGGAAGGGCAGGTGGCGGCTTCTGATTGGACCGAGGCCTCGGGTGCGAGGGTTGCGACACGGATGCGATACGTGTCGGATTTCGGTTGGACCACGCATCGGATGAGTCATCGGTTCGGACACGAGGCAAGCAGCGAGCGAGGGTGATGTGGCCGAAGTTGAGCCATGCGAAATTCCTCGGTTTTAGCATTTTTCTCGATTTTTGTGTCCCAAACTTCTAAAATCCATAACTTTCGCATACGGGCTCCGTTCTGACGTTCTTTATATGCACGCGTAGGTAAAATTATGTTCTATAACTTACCTTTAGACTCCGTCGGCTAATTTTGACTTTAACTTTAATATTATTATTTTTAACAGACCGGGATAGGAAAATCCGTTAAAAATTCATAACTTCTTCATACGACATCCGTTTTCGTCAGTCTTTTTACCGTTGTACTACTATTGACGAGACCTTCGATTCTCGTTTAGGTTGTGTCGGCTAAAAATCACTCGATCTAAAATTCGAGTTTTTAGCTGTCTACTACTAAGCTGAAACTTAGAAAAATCATAACTTCCTCATACGAAGTCAGATTTGGGCGTTCTTTTTATGCATACTCTCGGTTTAACGAACACTACGAATTTCATTTAGATCACCAAGGCTAAAAAGTAGTTTATCAAAAACTCACTTTTTACGTCATTCGGCGTCGTGCCGGTTTTGTCGCGGAACTTCGACAGATCATAACTTCTTCGTTATAACTCGGATTTCGGTATTCTTTATATATCCGAAATCCTTGTCACGACCACTACAACTTCCTTCATAGATATTGGATTTATCTAATATTTATTTTCGACGCTTATTTTTATTCTTAATTAATTAAATCCTAATAATTAAGTATAAAACACATAATTCACATAATAATCACATAATTCCTCTTTATTTCTTCAAAATGAGTTACAAAAGTTGACCTAGACTATTACATCATCATTAATGCCTATCTTAGAAACACAGGAGTTACAATTCTCTCCCCGTTAGGATGATTCCGTCCCCGGAATCACACATCAGCAAACAAATGCGGATTGCGACTCATCATATCAGTCTCCGTTTCGCAGGTGAGATTTGGCCCATTCGTATGTTTCCATCACACAAGCACTAAATCGACCATCTTGCGTCGCAACTTCTTAGTCTTACGGTCAACGATTGCCTCTGGTTCTTCAATTAACCTCTTGTTTTCATCCAATCTTAATTCAGAAATTGGAATTATACCATCTAGTCCTTCTGGTAATTCTAGCTTGTAAGCTTGATTCCCGATCCTCTGAAGAACTTTAAACGGTCCAATAAACCTTGGACTCAACTTTCACCTTTTACCAAATCTTATAAGTCCCTTCCACGGCAAGACTTTAAGTAAAACCAAATCTCCAACTTCGAATGTTATTGGTTGTCTTTTCTTGTCAGCATAGCTCTTTTGACGATCTTGAGCAGCTAACATCCTTTCCCTAATCACTTTCAACTTTTCAGCAGTCTGATGGACTACTTCAGGTCCCATAAACTGCTTTTCCCCAGCTTCCAGCCAACATGACGGCGTTCGACACTTTTCTCCATACAGAGCTTGGTAAGGTGCCATCTTGATGCTTGAGTGGAAACTATTATTATAGGAAAATTCTACCAGAGGTAAATGTTCATCCCAGTTACCTTGGAATTCCAGGGTACATGATCTTAGCATATCCTCCAATGTTTGAATCGTTCGTTCGCTCTGACCATCGTTTTGCGGATGGTTAGCTGTACTTAAACATAATTTCGTACCCAATTCCTCTTGTAGACCTCTCCAAAACCTCGACGTGAAACGACTATCGCGATCTGACACAATCGTCAGGGGAACACCATGTGTTTTCACTATCTCTTTCACGTAAACCTTTGCAAGCTTTTCCATAGACCACTTGTCATTGGCTGCTATGAAATGTGCACTTTTTGTGAATCGATCAACGACCACCCAAATCATGTCGTGACCGTTCTTTGTTCTGGGCAGTTTAGTCACAAAATCCATGGTGATCTCTTCCCATTTACCCATGGGTATAGGTAAAGGTTCTAAACTCCCATACGGTTTCTGATGTTGTGCCTTAACCTTAACACATGTCACACACTCGGCCACATACTTAGCAACATCGAGCTTCATCATCGGCCACCAGTAGTAGGGTTTTAGATCCCTATACATTTTTGTGTTGCCGGGATGAATCGAGTACATGGTCTTGTGAGCTTCTTCCATCAGAAGATCTCTTATTCCTCCTGTCTTAGGTACCCAAATCCTATCTTGGAATACCTTCAACCCTTGGTTGTTTGTACCGAACACTAACGTTTTGCCCAAACGTTCTTCCTTTCGGTCATTTTTCTCTAAAGCTTCCTCTTGAGATTTCTTTATACTTTCCACAATTGTCGAGACAACTTCAATTCTCAACGCTCTTGGCCTTTTCTTTTCAAGGTTTACCTTCCGACTAAGAGCATCAGCAACAACATTTGCTTTACCAGGGTGGTAAAGTATCTCACAGTCGTAGTCCTTGAGTAACTCCAGCCAACGTCGTTGCCTCATGTTCAATTCCTTATGATTAAAGAGATATTGAAGACTCTTATGATCAGTGAAAAGTTTGCACTTTGTGCCATAAAGATCATGCCTCCATATCTTTAAGGCGAATACTACCGCTGCCAACTCCAGATTATGAGTGTGGTAGTTCTTTTCATTGCACCCATAACAGACTTTCTTATTGAAGGTGCATTCATTGGCATAATGCCCAGGCTTTCCACATTTGTAACAAGTGACTTCATCGCTACATTTCCCAGCATGTTTCTTCTTACACTTGTCACACCACTTGGCTTCGGCTCCTCCTCCGAATTTTCTTGAACCAGACTTCGAGAACCTGCTCTTCTTATTGGAACCTGAAGTTCCTTCAAACTTTCTCTTTTCGCCAACTTCAACCTTGCTGGCGGCTCTCCCCTTAATCATATCTTTCAACAGACTTGGCAGCCCAGATAGCTGCCTCCAAAGTATGTGCCTGACGCACTGGCACTGCATACTCCCATGGAAGTCCCTTTGCGTACCTGTCTATTTTTTTCAGCTCATCTGGGACAATACACAAAGCAAACTCCATTTTGTCTGTGAAGTTATTTGTGTATTCATCAATGGTCATACTTCCCTTCTTCAACGTCAGAAATTGCTTTTCTAGCTCAAGCACATTTTGGGCCGAGCAGTACTTGCGCTTGAATTGCACCAAGAACTCTGCCCAAGTCAGTTGCAGTGGCTCATTAGGGCTTAGGGTCTTCCCCAGAGTGTTCCACCAGCGAACAGCGCCACCTCGGAACTGACGCACTGCAAATGTGGTTTGTAACTTTCCCTGGCAACCACATGTCATGAAAGCCAATTTCATTTCCAAGATCCAATCCATTACTCCGACGAGATCTTCTTTTCCAGTAAAAGTTGATGGCTTGCAAGTCATAAAGTCTTTATACTTGCATCCATTTCTCTCCACTCCGTCCTCGTGGTTATTTCTCCCAACCACAAGCGGTTCAGTTTGACCAACAGATCTACTGTAGTTTCCTTCCCCAGACTGACTGTCATTTAATTCAGGTTGTTCAACAGGAATTGAAGGTTCACTCCTGTTGTTCAGCAATATCTGCCTCAGTTCCTCCCTTTGTTCAGCCATCATTGTCTGAATCATGGCTTGTACTCCAACCATTGTGATAGATTCTGGTGCAGCTTCTACTATTGGCACTTGTTCCATCACTTGGGGTTGAGGTTGTTGGTTTCTGTTTGCATCTCCAGCTCCACTTCGAGTTCTTTCCATTTTGATCTATATACTAAATAAGGCGAATTTAGATCTTTATTCACGATAGATATTTAAATTCTCCTTATCACTCCGAAACGTTTACATGCTAGTTCTAATATCGTAATCGTACGCTTAGAATCCTAAACACATAAGGTTTCCAGATCCGGTCGGCAACAGACCATAGATCCGAACAAATAATGGCATATATGGCAAACATATAACATTTAGCACATAAAAACATTTTAGGCATCTTTCCTAAAATATACTAGTGCTTGTGTCTAAAATATGGTAGACACTCATCTCACGATTATCACTTAGCATTCTAAGTTTAAGTCTAGAAACCCTACAAATTCCTAGTTCGCTTAAACTAATGCTCTGATACCAACTGTGACATCCCCAATTTCTCGGCCAGAAAAGACCGATTTAATTTATGCTTTTAAAATAAAATCAAAGTAATCTTTTTAAAAGATGTCGCGGAATTTGTCCCCAAAACAAAACATGATAAAAATTTATCAAAACATTTCTTAAAGAAATATATATATTCATTTTATATCAAAACCTTGGGATGTCATGTTTCGATACAGATAAAAGCATAAACAATACATTATAAGCTTTACAACAGTTATTTACAACTACTGGCCTATAATCCAAAAACCTCTCATCATCATCTGACTATGCTCGGGGTCCACTACCTGTAATATAAAAAGCTGAGTGGGTCAGGCTTGGGAGCCTGGTGAGCATATAGGGTTTTCAATCCACAAATAATAATAAATTTATTAAATTCATCAACCAAAAATAAACCTGATTACCCATTCCCGTTATCCTCACTTTACGTCCCTAAACACCTATCACAAAAGACCTAGCCTAAGGATTTTCATCGGGATGGACACTACTGCTAAGGGGACTCCTCAGCCATACATGTCCTTAAGGCAACCATGAGGGGGATGGAGTACACCAATGAACATATAGTTCACCAACACCTACAGGTTGCGAACCTGCTAGCGTTCCACTGGACTATCTAGAAAGGTCCGTGGCCGTCATCTATAATCCGCTAGATGACTACAACAACAACAACAACAACAACAACAACAACAACATCGAGGCTTCTCATCATTTTAACACACATCAACTATTTCGTCTACCCATGTTTTACCCAACATATTTGTAGATAAAAATACATATACAGTTTAAAACTTGTATAAAACATCTATTCAACAGTCATCTCAAATAAACAATCAATATAATTATACATAACGTGTATTTTATAGAAAATACTTCATATCTATGTGTCAGATGAAAGTGATTATACACTCACTTGATTTAACGATAATCGGGCAACATTTCGTTTCCTAAAACGATCGTTTTCGATGAAACCGGGAGCTTTTTAATGAAAAACCGGGCTCTGCAAGGGTGAAGCTTCAAAACCGAAAAGATAAATTTCTCGGGCTCTTCGGGTACTCCGAAACGTGTTTTGGGTGTTGGGTATAATACCGGGGCTTTGGGGGAAGTTGAAATGAAAGAAATATGGAATTTATGGTGAAAAAGGGCAATTTTCTAAAATATACCCGGGAGGGTTCGTACCTCCCTTTTATAGGGCGAACTTCGGACTGAGGGGGGGGGGGGGGGGGGCACGTGGCTCGCATGCGAGGCTCCAGGTGGCTCGCTTCGCAGGTCAACACGGGGAAGGGCAGGTGGCGGTTTCTGATTGGACCGAGGCCTCGGGTGCGAGGGTTGCGATACGTGTCGGATTTCGGCTGGACCACGCATCGGATGAGTCATCGGTTCGGACACGATGCAAGCAACGAGCAAGGGTGATGTGGCCGAAGTTGAGCCATGCGAAATTCCTCGGTTTTAGCATTTTTCTCAATTTTTGTGTCCCAAACTTCTAAAATCCAAAACTTTCGCATACGGGCTCCGTTTTTGACGTTCTTTATATGCGCGCGTAGGTAAAAATATGCTCTACAACTTTTGTTTAGACTTCGTCAGCTAATTTTTATTTTAATTTTAATATTATTATTTTTAACAGACCGGGACAGGAAAATCCGTTAAAAATTCATAACTTCTTCATCCGACGTCTGTTTTCGTCAGTCTTTTTACCGTTGTACTACTATTGACAAGACCTTTGATTCTCGTTTAGGTTGTGTCGGCTAAAAATCACTCGATCTAAAATTCGAGTTTTTAGCTGTCTACCGCTAAGCTGAAACTTAGAAAAATCATAACTTCCTCATACGAAGTCATATTTGGGCGTTATTTTTATGTATACTCCCGGTTTAACGAACACTACGACTTTCATTTAGATCACCAAGGCTAAAAAGTAGTTTATCAAAAACTCACTTTTTACGTCATTCGGCGTCGTGCCGGTTTTGTCGCGGAACTTCGACAGGTCATAACTTCTTCGTTATAACTCGGATTTCAGTATTCTTTATATATCCGGAATCCTTGTTACGACCACTACAACTTACTTCATAGATATTGGGTTTATCTAATATTTATTTTCGATGCTTATTTTTATTCTTAATTAATTAAATCCTAATAATTAAGCATAAAACACATAATTTACATAATAATCACATAATTCCTCTTTATTTCTTCAAAATGAGTTACAAAGGTTGACCAAGAATATTACATCATCATTAATGCCTATATTAGAAACACGGGCGTTACAATTAGGGTTAAGTCTTCCTACTTAACCCATTAAGGACTTAATCCATTAAGTCCAATATTGACTTAGGTTAATTGGATATGATTATTAATTAATATTTTAAGTTTAATAAATAATTCTCGTGCGATCCTGATCATTCCCCAAAATTAGGGTTTCATGACATTAGGGTTTTCCAAACCCTAATTAGGGTTTCCAGCCCAATACTAGCCCATTAGTCACATGGTTGGGTCTTTAGGTCCATTAGGGCTTTATTGGGCCCATTAGGGTTTCGTTAAGCCCACTAGGGTTTTATTAGGTTGATTAGGGTTTCACTAGGCCCATTAGGGTTTCGCTAGTCGGGCACCACCCACTACCACCTCGGGTAGTGGTGGTCAACGGCGGCGCACGACGGCGGCCACCACCTAACGGTGGTGGTTATGAGTTTTCCTTTTATTATTCTTATATTGATTACAATTTACAACCCGATCCAAATAATACACACATACATACTAATATAAACACATACACACTAATAAAACGCACACACATAGCAACCCTTGTGGTGGCCGGTGGTGGTATATGGTGGCAGCCACCACTTCATGGTGGTGGTGGTGACTTCTTTCCAGATTCTGGCCAATGGTTTCTTACACACACTCTACACTATACACACATCCTTTTTGCTTGGAAAATAAACCCAACACCCACTTATGGTGGGCGGCGACGGAAGCAGCGCACTAGCGGCAGCAATAGTGCTGACAACGACGACCACCATGGTCAGCCGCCATGGTGGTTCTTCTTAACTACTCACGGCGTCTGGCTACAACAACGTCTTCAGCCGCTCGGAGTGGCGGCGGTGACACAAGGAGGCGGGCACCAGCGGCGACAGAAACGAAAGAGGAGAAGGGATATGGTGGCAGCGGATGCTCACAGTGTCCACCAATCTCGCCGGAAGGGAAACATCCGCAAGGAATGGGACGACGGCTTATGCTACGAGTCGGAAAGGACGTGAAGGCAGTCGTCAGAGTCCACAACATACAATATCATCTGGTCGCCGGCATTGGCGGTGGCTTCGTTCTTCAACGGCTGGGCACAGCGACAATCTCACTTAGGTTCCCGGTGTTAGTCAACGCCAACAGCAAGAGTTTCATGGTGGTTTGTGACTCGACAGCGGTGGGGGGTGTAGCCGCGCCGGAGATCGGAGGAAGAAGGGGGTGGTGGCGACTACAGGGAGGTTGGAGAAGAAGGAGGGTGGCGGCTGTCTCATATGGCTAGGGTTAGGGTGGCGACTACAGGGAGGTTGGAGAAGAAGGGGGTGGTGGCCACTAATTTTGACTCCTTTTGCCCACTCCACACCTCACATGATTCAAAATGGACCAATCATCTTAAAGCTTCAATATGGATAGTCCAAGCCCATCTTCAAGAGTCCATGGCCCATCCAAGTCTTCAACATATTGTTGGGGTTTTATTTAAAAATTAGTTTCAAAAACATAAGATTTAGCAATGGAAGACTTTGATTTTGAATAACATAAAACAAGTTTATAACCAACCATAGTTCTTCTTGCAAAGTTTGGAAAGAAAACAATCACCAAAGAAGAAGATGAAGAAGTAACAACCTTTGTAGTTCTTTGGGTCCTCTTGGGAGGCTTGGAAGATGATGGAGAATGTGGAACTTTTGAGACACCAACAAGAACTCAACTTGATGTGGATGCTAGTCCATAAAATCTTAACTCTTAAGGTTGAAGTTCATAACCAAAGTATGAACTTCAAGAGACTAAAATGCAATTTTTCTTCAAGTGTTTATCACCAAAAAAGTCAAAAAAGTAAAAAAAAAAAAAAAAAAAAAAAAAGCCAAAAAAGAAAGCCTTTCATGCACTCTCTTAAAGCTAAAACAATACACATTAGTCCTTAACCAATTAAGCACCCATGTCATAAAATGAACTTGTCACCCATGCCTTTAAGATCTAGCCATGCTTTTGATTAAACAAATAAAAAGGTCACGCTTCTTTTATTATTTTTTATAAAGATATAAAAGAAGACAAAAGTTTATAAGTTCTACAACTTCTTTTATAAAATATAAACTTTGGCTTTTGGCTAAAAGACAAAAGTCTTTATAGTCCAATATAATGTACATGACTTAATAAATCATACCATATGATATATTATGTTACATGCTAATGATAAATTATTATTTCCAAGAAATAAATAATTTTCAATTAATTATAAGAGTTTATTGAATATTTATTAAAATCAATTTCTAATAAATAATCAATTGTACCAAGTTGTTGTTAGTGTGACCCATTAGTATCATATGTTAATTAGCAATATCACTCTAATATGATTCTTGAGCACACTAGATCTTTCACACATCAAGCCCAATTATTCTAAAAGTGTATCCACAAAGCCCAATAACTCCTCGTAAGCCCACAAAGCCCATTAACAAGCTAACCTACAACCACAACGAGACTACAAAAACCTACAAAATACCTTATGCAAAAGAGAAAGTACCCAATACGATCCAAAATAAAGAAGGGATAGAATATTCAATGCAATAACAGAAAAGGCTAAAAATGCTAAAATAAACTATATAAAATAAGTAAATATAACAAACTATCATGTCACAAGGCGAAATGATTTTCTCGAACAAAACTAAGCTTTTACACTTGCTATGTTAGAACATTGTTTCCTATGAATTATATATATTATGAAAATACATTACAAGTGTGACAACAGTACTCCCACTATCATTGGCACATACATGGCTCATCTTTGTTTCTTGAAATTCAAACTCCTTTAACTTTCTCATTGAAACAAAGATCCCAATTACTCCCCCTGTCTTTGACCTATCCTATGGCCCACTGTGACATCCCCAAATTTCTCGGCCAGAAAAGACCGATTTAGTTTATGCTTTTAAAATAAAATAAGAGTAATCTTTTTTAAAAGATGTTGCAGAATTTGTCCCCAAAACAAAACATGATAAAAATTTATCAAAACATTTCTTAAAGAAATATATATTTTCATTATATATCAAAACCTCGGGATGTCATGTTCCGATACAGACAAAAAGCATAAACAGTACATTATAAGCCTTACGACAGTTATTTACAACTACTGGCCTATAATCCAAAAATCCCTCTTCATCATCCAAATTATGCTCTCGGTCCACTACCTGTAATACAAAAAGCTGAGTGGGTCAGGCTTGGGAGCTTGGTGAGCATATAGGGTTTTCAAGCCACAAATAATAATAAATTTATTAAATTCATCAACCAAAATAAATTTATTAATTTCATCAACCAATAATAACCCTGATTACCCATTCCCGTTATCCTCACTTTACGTCCCTAAACACCTATCATAAGGGACCTAGTCTAAGGATTTTCATCGGGGTGACAACACTGCTTTAGGGATTCCTCAGCAATTTATGTCAAATAAGGCAACCATGAGGGGGATGGAGTACACCAATGAACATATAGTTCACCAATACCTACAGGTTGCGAACCTGCTAGTGTTCCACAGGACTGTCTAGAAAGGTCCGTGATTGTCATCTATACTCCGCTAAATGACAACAACAACAACAACATCGAGGTCTCTCATCATTTTAACACACATCAACTGTTTCATCTACCCATGTTTTATCCAACATATTTGTAGATAAAAATACATATACAGTTTAAAACTTGTATAAAACATTTATTCAACACCCATCTCAAATAAACAAACAATATAATTACACATAGCACGTATTTTATTGAAAATACTTCCTATCTATGTGTAAGATGAAAGTGACTACACACTCACCTTATTTAACGATAATCGGGCAGCACTTCGTTTCATTAAAACGATCGTTTCTAATAACACTGAGATGTTTTCCCAAAAACCGGGCTTCACGCGGGCAGAGTTTCGTCTCGAAAACTCTTTTTCTCGGGATCTTCGGGCTCTCCGGGGCTTGCTTACGATGCTAGGATGATATAATAGGCTTGCGGGTATTTTTGTGTAGGTAAAAAGAAAGTATAGGGTGGGAGGATAAATATTGTAAACGTAAATTCAGATGGCATCAATCACTATTTATAGGGGCTGAAAACTCGAATTACGTTGGACGTAACGTGAGAGTACGCTGGGCGTACTCCTTCTTCAACGAGTACGTTGGGCGTACATCGAGTACGATGGGCGTATGAAGGGATCACGTCGGACGCGTCAATACTATGACACGTGTCTCTCATGCGAAGGAGTAGGGAGGGTGACTTACTCTGGAACACTTACACGAGTACGTTGGGCGTACTCCGAATTTTCAAACTTCAAAAATTCGTAACTTTCGCATACGAGCTCCGTTTTTGACGTTATTTATATCCACGCGTAGGTGAGACCGTGCTCTACAACTTTTGTTTAGACTCCGTCGGCTAGTTTTTACTTTATTTTGAAAGTTATATTTTTAACAGGTCAGGACAGGAAAAGTCCGTTAAAATTCATAACTTCTTCATCCGACGTCCGTTTTCGTCTATCTTTTTACCGTTGAACTACTATCAACAAGATCTTCGATTCTCGTTTAGGTTGTTTCGGCTAAAAATCACTCGATCTAAAATTCGAGTTTCGGGCTGCATACTGCTAAGCTGAAACTTAGAAAAATCATAACTTCCTCATACGAAGTCAGATTTGGGCGTTCTTTTTTTATGCACGCTCTCGGTTTAACGTATACTACGAATTTCATTTAGATCGTTAAGGCTAAAAAGCACTTTATCGTAAATTCACTTTTTACATCATTCAGCGTCGTGTTGATTCTGTCGCGAAACTTCGACAGGTCATAACTTCTTCGTTATAACTCGGATTTCGGTATTCTTTATATTTACGGAATCCTTGTTTCAATCACTACAACTTTCTTCATATATATCTTCTTTATTTAATATTTATTTTCGACGCTTATTTTTATCCTTAATTCATTAAATCATAATAATTAAGCATAAAACACATAATAATTAAATAATACATTTTATTATTTCAAAACAATTTACAAAGGTTGGCCTAGACTATTACATCCTTAATGCCTAGCCTAGAAACACGGGCGTTACACCCACATTCGTTTCTCAGAATACAAACTCCTTTAATTATGTAATTGAAGTAAATATTCCATCTTGTGAGATGCTCGTTCAATTCATCAATGAACTCCTTTAATTATGTAATTGAAGTAAATATCCATAGACTGAACCTTGCTCTTTATGTCATCCTTCCATCTTGCAGCCTTAGAGGGTCGGCCATAGCTTCCGATAACTGGCATACTCTAATTATTGTCTACCAATGACTCATATTACCTTACTAACATAATTTTTTTACATCTAGGTATATGAGGTCCTCTATCAAGTATATTAGGAAGAGTTGGAGGTATGCCAGTTTCCTTAATAGCTCTTTCAATCTTGAATTGAGTTCTAGGACTAACTTTAGCTTCTTCGTTGGTTGGCTCTTGAATCTTATCAAGATCGGTGTGGCTCCCACTAACTCTTTTGGATGTCATCTACCTCTCTTTGAAGACCACCCTTCGAGCAACAACCATTTTGTTCTCGGAAGCTTTGTAAAATAATTATCCAAAACGATTGTTGGGATCTCCAACGAGATAACACACACACACACACACACACACACACATATATATATATATATATATATATATATATATATATATATATGTGTGTGTGTGTGTGTGTGTGTGTGTGTGTGTGTTAATTTCTAGATTATCCAAAACGATTCATGGTACAATCTATGAACTAGTTTGTTAAGCATAATACGAATCATCAAGTATCAAATCAAATATTGATTTGTTTCTCTTTCAAACTATACATCTGGTGGAAGTGTTATGGTCGGAGACAGCCTATGAAACCCTTTCATAATTCCTTAGATGATCGCCATTGTATTGACTAAGAAGCTCACTTATCCTATTGAATATGAGTTTCTTATCCTTTTGCCCAGTTGATTCTTAACTTCATTTTATAAGAACTATGAACACCCAGAAGGTTATAGTCTTAATATTTATTAAGATAAACATGTTCACATGAAGTTAGTTTTAATATGTATTGTGGTTTATATGAACGTTCCATTAGTGTAAACTAACTACAACAGATACTCACATCATCAAGTAATGTGTTAATCATTTATCTTGATAAACATGATTTGTATTTACCAATAGACTCGCAATCTAATGATATCCAAAATCTGATCCAAATGGATACTTGGTAATGTATTTCATGTTTATATGCCCAAGACAATGATTCCACAAATACATTTTATCCAAACTTTTGGATGTATTCGAATTGCTATGTATTGTGGATAGTCTGAATTATCTAATGTTGTGAATTATGGTAAATGATTTGATATATAGATGTTTTATTTGAAATTTGTTCAATGTGATTATTATGATTTATTGGTAAAAGTATGGCATATTGTGTGATCGAGTCTTGAAAAGAATAAAAAAAATGTGATCATGCATCATTAAGCAAATTGCATAAGTTTAAAGTAATGCAAGAGTTATCTAAACTAGGGGTCCGCAAGGGGACTAATGAGACTCTGATGCGAGGGTACCTCCCGTCGTAAAGTAGGAGTCTTAAAAAATGGGACCATTACATGATGATTTATTCTAAGAGAATGGTTAGTACTTAAGGTCACATAAGGTGACGAGGTCGACATTAGACTATGAAAGTAAATGGAAATGAAAATGAACAGTGAAACGGGACGGAACCCTCACCAACCCATTCCAAAGCCCATGTGGGACGTCAATCATTAAACAATAGTAATATTGTAGGTGTGCCAAGGTTTGAACTATGGACCTCTTGTGTGGAATTTCACTCTTCAATAACTAGGTTCCTATCACGGGGGCGGTTCATGTCATCATAATGGTGTTTGTTTGTGGCTTGTATGTGATTTAATATTATTTTGAACTATTGTTATTGTGACTTATTACAAAAAAGAGCATTTCAACTTAACATCAACCATACCTATTTCCCATTACAAAAACGACATGTTTCTATCAACTTTCAAAAACTATACTCGCAACCATCTACTTCCCATATGCTTGAAACTACAAACCAACAGACCTACATCCTATTCATCAAGCTTCAGATAAGCACCATGACAAAAGTACACTTTAGTGCAACAGTAATGAAATAAATTAACGGTGTTTTCTTGCTCACTTTTTGTTCAACGAACGTATCTTATCCATATATCCTTGTCTTTGCCTCAAGTCATTGTTTCTCTTCAATTAGTTGGTATTATAAATTTTGAACTTTAGTCTGCAACATCCCTATAACAGAGGTGACATGCAATTCATCAACCTCCCTTTTAACAATTTACATACATGAAAATCGATATTTTAATGAACAGTGGAACTTGATGTATGGTTTACTAACCAAATAATTTGGACAAATTTTGAATCGTATGGTCAGACCGATGAAAGTCTAAAAATCACATTGGAAAGATACTCACAACCACACATCATAATCTTTTTAGAGGATGTGTTGTTTCGGATAATGACATTTTCTCTCGAGCTAGTAAATGAAGAACATGACATTTTCATGTGGATTGATTAAGGGTTTAAGAGTTTTGTGTCGTTATTCGACAATGCCTTTGTAACATCCCAAAAATTCATAAGTAAAAATTTCATTTTTAAGTCAACCAAAATCATCCAATATTCATATCAAACCATCAAAAGTAAGACAATGTGAAAATAGTTATTAGAGTACAATCCCAAAATCATAAAAATGTTAGACATGGGTGAATGCGCGCGATCAGGCCGGTCCCTTCCCTTTCGAACCGGAAGTAACTGAAACATAAACTTAAACCATAAGCATAAAGCTTAGTGAATTCCCCAAATACCACATACCATACATCATACATACATATCGTGCTAAATCAAGTATGAGTCTTTTTCACCTCTAAGAGCCTTCCGACTCTCTGAGTCCCTTCGACTCTTTGAGTCCCTTCCGACTCCCTAGGTCCCTTCCGACTCGCCGAGTCCCTTCCGACTCTCTGAGTCCCGTCCGACTCCTTCGGTATCTTTCAACCGGTACGGGTCTATTTCATCCCCTACAGCTAAGCATACTACCATACTAGCAAGAGTCACGAAGACATCAAGCACATACATGCATATCAATAAGTGTCACAAAGACCACTACTATCCTACAACATAATCCACTGGGTCGACATTGGTGCCTTCAACCCACAAGTATCGTGAGGAAACTTACCTCAATCTGAAGATAAACAAATCACACTCTCGGGCGGCTGCTACCACGACTCCTCACACTGAACATATCCAAAATTAACCCCAATAAATAATCAGGGTAATAACCCCATAATAAATGGTCCAAATTATAATCTAACATGCTAAGGGTAAAAGGTCATTTTACCCTTCTCTTAATTGACCCATCTAACCATGACCCAAATCCATAATGACCTAAGGCCCAAAAATAGCCCAAAATGACCTTTTGGTGAGTACGCTAAGCGTACTACCCCATTACGCCCAACGTACAAGCCTTAACAGCAAAGGAAGTCGGGGCCGAACACGTTACGCTGAGCGTACCTAGAGGTTACGCCTAACGTACTCCCCTAAAGCCCAAAATCCATATTAAGCACTTAATACCTAAAGTCCAAACGTCCAAATCACATATTTAGCTCTTGGGAATGTCTCAACTGATAAAGTCGTCAACTTGATGTATTTGCATGGCTCAAAGAAGCCCAAAACTAATTTCTAACCTTCCAACTTCATATTATGAACATCAACTCATGCATGGATGAACCAAAGTCATCAAGATATAATTTTTGTGAACTAGGGACCTCATAAACATCAAGGAATGCTAACCTAAGCTTATGGAGTAGCTTTTACTCACATAAATCAACCCATGGGACCAAAATATGCCAAAAACCCTAAACTAACTAGATATAATAAATGAATCGTCAAGGTTGAGACTTTATACAACCAGAAGGATGATCAAGATGAACAAGGTCTGGATCTACAAGCATCAAACCAACCAATACTTCTCCAATGAGCTCTTTCTTCTTCAATATGCACAAAAAACGCACCAAATCATTCAAAAGGCTTAACTTCCTCTCAAATGGAGCTAGTGTTTCGAGGGGACTGCTTTGGGACAATGGAGCTGGTGATGAGAAGCCTTGAGGTCATAAGGTGTTTAAATAGGGTGAGTACGCTCAGCATACGCATATGTACTCCCAGTGTACGCGAAAGAACCCATGATCATAATTTTAATGACCTATGCTCGACATACATATCACGTACGCCCAACGTAGGGACCAATTTGCGAACTTTTAATAAATCACGCCCAAAATGAAAGGTACCTGGAACACAGGTGTTACAACCTTATTTTGGGCTTCAATGAGAAACTTATCTCACATTTATTATACTTTAATGCCACATTGGAAAATATGTGGCCTAAACCTTCGCCATGTCGGTAAGTATACCCTCTACAACAAGTGAAACCGGATGAAAAATGATTTATTACCTTTGTTAGCATGTAATTTGAGGTGTTGTTTGTTTTTTTGAAGCAAAAATTCATAAAGTCTGCGGACCACCTCTGCAGCCCTCTGCAGTAGAAGAGGTGGACCAAACGGCTGCAGACTGTAATAAGAAGCGTGTTTGTTTTTTTAGCATCTGCATACTGCTGCAGATATTAAAAAATTAAAACAAACTGATTTTATAATCCGGATATAGTTTTTTAATACCGAAAATTTAATAATGTATGACATTTCGGCAATAATTTATGATATTTCAGCAAAAAATATTGATATTTTAACAAAAAATAAAGATATTTTAGCATAAAATGATGATATTTCATCAACAAATTATTATTATTCAATATAAAAAAAAGAAAAAAAAATTCAACAAAAATAAACAAAAAAAACGAAAAAAAATGTGAAATAAGATTTCAATAATATATAATCAATATTTTATCAAGAAAAGAAGAAGAAGAAGAGGTTGGAAGAGGTAGGAAGAGGCAAAACAAGTGTTGCGCCAAGAAGAGCACGTGCAGAGGTTTTTTAATCCGAAGACTTCTGAAAAACAAACAGCTACGAGATGAAAAGTGTTGCGCGTGTGCTGCGCCGCGCAGCAATAAGAGGTCTGAAGAGGTTTTTTCCAAACAACAAACAGCACCTGAGAGTTTATGGGTGTGGAATGCCAAAAAAAAAATTAGGGTGACCAAATGAAATCAAAACTCATAGTTTATTAGGCTACAATAACACATTCCTTTAAATAATCCAACTTTTAACTCTCCATGAAAATGGATAATTACCATAACTCGTTAATTTTTTCACTTTATAAAATTAAGCCATTACAATAATGTTAAAGCTTGAGACAATTATTTTGTAAATTTTGCGAGAAATAAATGAAAGCACGTTAGAAAACACAAACTATTAGGATTTTTTTTGTGAGTTGGATTATTGCTTTGTAATAATCTTGAAAAATTAGTTTTTTTTTGTTTTGTTTTTTTTTCCAGTACCGCAATACATACTCTAATCTACCGTTAAATGTCAAAGAAAAATGACATCTCGATACAATGACAAAGGCATATTTGACAATAAATAAACTATTTTTAGGCTATACGGTGTCCGGCCTTATTTGCCGTCGGTATGCCTATGTGACATATAATGTCGGCAGTAAATACCACCCGTTACCTAGATTTTTTGCCATTGGTAATTTTTGTCGACACACTATTATTGTTCAATATTGCCGCTGAAGAGTGTTTATGTGTATTGATCAACTTGTACAATTAGAATCACATAAAATACATTGTATGGGCTTTAGTCATTATACTTTTTAATTAAAAAAAGTTGGTAGTCAAAAAATTCACCACACCACACTCACAGTCAAGTTGTGACAAAAATGATAAAAGTTTACGTGGCGTTTATGCGGCTCATTTTTTTCATAGACAAAAACATCACGACACCATTTAGCCTTAAACACCCTTTAGCCTTAATACCACCTATAATCCATGACTATCATTAATCATTATTAGTTATAACAGTCAACTCTAAGGTTGTGGGGTGTCGTTCTTTTTTTACCGCCGGTATGCCTATGTGGCACCCTTTAACGGCGGTGAACACCGCCCCTTCCTTTTATTTGCCGGTGGTAAAGTCCCGGCGGTGGAAGTTCACCGTTGGCAAAAATCAATTTTGTGTGGAAGTTCACGCGTTGGCAAAAATCAATTTTGTGTGGGGTTTGTGAGGGTTTTATCGGCGGCACTCTAAACCTAAGTTGCACGGAAACGGATACGACAACGGGAAACGGATACGGAACGGAAACGGGAAACGGCAAAATTCAAAAATTCAAGATACGGATACGGTATAGATACGGCAATATAAAAATATGAAAAAACATAAATATATATATATATATATATATATATATATATATATATATATATATATATATATATATATATATATATATATATATATATAAAATTCCAAAATATGTGTGGTGAATGTGTGAATGAGTTTAGAATTTATTTTTTCCTGTTCTTGTCTTCTTGATCGACGACACAAGATTGTCTTCTTGATCGACGACACAAGAGGCAGTAAAACTATAAAAATCGATCAGCAAAGAAAACAGTATGTAGCAGCGATCAGTGAAGCAATTACCCTTGTAGACTTCTAATCGACTAATTGTAGGGTAATAACTAATAGCAACCGATATAAGACTAAGTCCATTACTCTATCAATGCGTATTAAAAGCCCATGCTGTCATGCAAAAGAAAAAAAAAAGGAAACGTGAGCGAAACTTGCGAGAAACGTTTCTGGGATTGCCGATACTTGCCGGAAACGTTTCCCGGCCGTTTCACTGGCGTTTCCGTTTCCTGGGCGTTTCAGATACGGGAGCGGCTACTAGTAGGGCGTTTCCATGCATCGTAGCTCTAAACTACCACACCCTCGCATCTTTTAGAAATAGCAAAAATTGCAAAAATGTCCCCTTCAGCTTACGTGTCCATCCACAAAAAAAAAAAAGAAAAAAAAAAAGTTAGGACACCCTATAACCTAAATCTATTATCCTTATCATAAAAACAATAAATAAACCTGCCTTAAAATATTAGTTATGTTTGACGATAAATAAACCTCTTATAAAATAATAAATTAATTCTTAATCTCTTATCGGATCTTGATTTCGTGAGGTGAGGCCAAGAATGGTATGATAATGAGAGCGATGGTTTTGTGTTTTTTTTTTTTTTTTTTTTTTTAATCGTAATGAGAGCGATGGTTTTGTGTTTGACCGTGAATATAAAACAGACTTTTATGTGAAATACTATAAATATTGTCTATTGAAATCTGATGTGAGCACGTGGGCCATCGTGCAGCCGTCTTTCGTAATTTCCTAATTTGCCCTTGCTCCTATTTATGCGTTTTACATCCCTTTTCCTAAATTCTTGAGTAAGTTACAGAAATAGTCCCTAATGGTATAGTAAAAGTTATAACTTTGATCCAAAATTTTATTTATTACGTTGTTTGTCCTTGTAGTTTTCCTTTTTGAATTTTTGGCCCCTATATCGTTCAAGTCTAACTAGATAAAATTGAAAAAGTAGTCCATGTAGTTTGTATTTTTTTCAAGAATAAAATCCAAACCTTTTAAAAGTTGTGAAACACATAACTTACAATAGAATCATTTAATGATAGAAACCCAACTTGCAATTAGTGTTCCTAATTATCATGTTTAAAAGGTAGTAATGAAGTCAATAATGGTAACCGGAGAGGTCATAAGATGGCAGGTGGTGTGTGGGGGTAAAGTAAATCGGAGAGGTCACATGGTTCTTGGTTTAAATCCAAAAGATACCACTGAATCAATTTTTTCTTGTTTGTCGATACTAAACTAGGGTTTAAGCTTTATGATGCCCAAATAATGTCATTTTTCTTAGTGTAAAGAAACTTTCCAACTTAATAAGGGATCGTTGAAAATTTATAGGGTAAATTTGCAAGTTAGGAAATTTCCTTCGTTCCAAATAGGTCGGGGAAGAATCTTGAGTGGGTCTATAAGGTATTCTTTGGACTTAGCCTTCTAACGCTTTAGTGGATCAAAGGATGGGCCAAGATCGCATACGCCTCTTAGCTAGGTCGTGGACAGTAGACGTACGGTTCACAAAATGTCATGATTTATGCATACTTTTCATTTTGCACGACCGCATCGTTAAGTTATTGGATAAAGTTCATGAAGCTTCTAGAAACCTCTAGAAAAATATATTGACTTTGTGGATAAGCATCAAGTCAAAATGCATGCAATGTGGTCGCTTCTGAGAGGACGACCACCGTCATCCGCCCATATTTTTTGGGGGTTCCTAAGGTTTTCGTGATTATAAATACAACCCTCCTGGAAAGTACGATAATATTAGATCCTGGGATTTTACGTTGAATCTTAAAACCATGGAGTGTCGTAATAACCTTTAAGGAAAACGGTTATTTAGTGCAGTTACCAGTAAAAAATTCACGATCTTCAAGTTGGTTTTATTATTTTTGTCTTATCTTCTAATTTTTCGACAATGTGACAGTTTTCTTCTATATTTCTTATAATCATATCTAATCGTAAATGATCAAGCTCATGTTTGGACGAATATTGGTAGTTAAATGATAATAATCTGATTTATTATTTGTAACATATCTACATTTAATTTTCAATATTATTTGTCGACTTTTTGTTGTTTGATATCACTAATGGTTCGCTATTGTTTTACAATATTAATCATCGAGTTTTTTGTTTGTCAAGTTTGAAATAGAACACTATGTCATTTGTGGCCGTCCATTTATTTCATTTATGTCCGTTCGTTATGTTTGTTAGCATCTTAACAAACGTAAACGAACAAAAATAGATAGAATAATTTTCTAAAGAACATACACGAATAAAAAAAAATTACGTTCGTTTCATTTCTTTTATTCAATTAAACTTATATGGATACAAACTCTTCTCATTGTTTGTTTGAATTATTTACAACTCTTATTCTCCATGCTCTAGTGTTATTTTTTACTCTTTCAATATAATTCCATGAAATATATATGTTATTTAAAATTAGTTTTCCCATCATGAAAAATCTATTTTATACGGAGAATTTCGTAAATGTTATTGTTAAGCTTCAAAACATCGTATTTGTCCGGCCAAAATTTTAAATATTGTATTTATCATTTTTAACTTTCAAAATAGCGAATTTGTCCAAATCCTTTTTTTTAAACATTTTTAACTAATTTTATATTTAAAAATCATTATGTTTTATGAATAAAAGCATATTGACCAAATTGTCCTTAAATTTCATTATTTATGCTTATAACCTCAAGCAATTAAGAAATTAAGCATTCTTTTGTGAGAATTAACCAAAGAGAATGTTTTATTGAAATATTATTGTAAACAATACGACAATGGCTGTATGAAAGTCAAAACATGTAAATTTACATAAAAATTGCTACAACTAAAGAGTTATTAGCAATTTGAACAATCATTTAATTAACACCCCGTAGACACTCCGTAAACATTTTGATCAAAAGTCAATCTATCATTAACTATGTATAATCAACTTTTTTCGGAAAGTAGTGAAATTTCAACCAATAAAAATAATTGAATAATTAAATAGGGTGTCTATATAGTAATATGAGATGTTTTTTAGACAACCCTAAATAAATAAAAATAACAAACTATCACATTGACATACAATAACGAAAAAGTGCTATAACTTGTGAACGAATTAAGGAAAACCTCGTGAGGGTTCTTTCAATTCTACAAAAATAAGATAATAAATTGAAGCGTTGAAAGTAATTTTTTTTCTAGTTATATGAAAATGAAGATATTAACTGTATTAAAAGCAATAAATGGAAACCCTAGAAAAATAGGATCAAAGAAAGCTACAAAAATCAATATATTAAATTGATATCACTGATCCAGGTTGACTACTTTAAGAGCAATTTGGTCGATTTGTTTTTTATATAAATTATAATGATTTTTAAATATTAAACTGATCATAAAATGTTTAAATATGTTTAAATTTTTTTAGACGAATATGATATTTTGAATGTTAAGACTTAAGATGGATAAATATAATATTTAGACTTTAGGACAAATATGCTATTTTAAAACTAGATAAAGAGATATACGAAATTCTCCATTTTCTTTATGTTAAGTGAAGAGTATAATATTCACAACAAGAAAGTCATTAAACAATAAGGAATTTTCACAAATGTCTCACATAATAACTCCTTTCAACTTTTTCTCGGTTTAACTTTAAATTTTATTTTAAGGTTCAGGTTATTTTTGGTCATTTAACTTTTGACTTTGTGCTAATTATGTCACTTAACTCGTTTTAAGTTTTAAAATGTCATCGAACTTTTGGCTTTGTGCTCATTTAGTCACTTAACTTTTTATTTGATCATTTAACTTTTTTATTTGTGCTCATTTAGTCACCCAACTTTTAAAATTGTGTTCATTTAGTCACTAAACTTTTAAAATATTTTAAAAGTTTAGTGACTAAATGAGCACAATTTTAAAAGTTAGGTGACTAAATGACCACAAATCCAAAATTAAATGACCAAACCAAAAATTAAGTGACTAAATGAGCAAAAAGCCAAAAGTTTGATGACCAATTGAAACTTAAAAAGAGTTAAGTGACTAAATGAGCATAAAACCAAAAGTTAAGTAACCAAAAATGACCTAAACCCTTTATTTTTTTGTCGTGAATTTTTGTATGTTTTTTTGTTCAGTTGTTTGTATTTTTGCTGACATGGGAAACTATAGACTGAGTGACAAGTTTGTTAAAACGAGTTTTTTAATAACTTGCAAGAGACTTTGGAGCCAAAACTCTACATCAATTCATGCCCGTTTTATGTGAAACCACTTCCAAGCGAATTATAAAAAAAAATTAAAAAACAACCTTTTTTTATTTTTTGGAAATAGCCTGAAATGTGAGAAAGAAGGACAATATCGAAATAATATTCAATATGGGCAAAATCGCTTTTTATATCTGACAGAAAAAAAAAATCGTTACAAAAAATATCAAAGGAACCATACAAGTAAAAATATATAAATAAAAACAAACACATCGACTGGAACAAACCATATAAATGATTCATGTAATTTACCCCACATTTAGTCAATGTTTTAAGGAATTTATTTGATCTCAACCAAAATTGATTGTTGAGAAAATCAATAACATGTACATTTTAACTAGTTTGGTCCAAAAGAAATGTCTGGGTTATATCCTTGTTTTTGCACATTTTATATGTGGTTAATTGTAAAGTAATTTTCTTTCAAATTTTAACTTGGTTAAAGAAGTGTGAAAACAATAAAAACATTGTGAAAATTTACTTAGGCGAACCGTAATACATACAATGAAGAAACTTCGTCGTTGCCGTGTCAACCCACCATTATAGTGAACACTATCCCGTGTGCCTTGTGGTGTAATGTGGTGGTTTGTGGTGTTGTGGAATGTGGTCGCCACCACAATCAATGTTCTACAAATTTAGTCATGACTCCGTCATGACACACCATGGCTTCAAGGATTGTATTTGCCGTCAAGTTTTGATAAAATGCCGTCTTAAGTCACATATGTATATAAAAAAGAATAATGGTAGACAATATATAAAATTATTAATTATATACAAAATTATCGTCTTAAGTCACACTTTACAAACGACATGGCTTGCCACGACTCAAAAAAGCTTGAAACTTGATATTGTTGTCAAATCACGCCTTACGTTATTCAAAACATTGACCACAATTGACAACATCCAATCATCTTTTATCTCTTTCTACTTTTTAATATATATATATATATATATATATATATATATAATTAAGATATAGTGATATGAAGTAGTGATTATTTTTTAGTGGTATGATTTATATGTAGTGATGAGATGCAATGACAAAACACCCCATCATAATTATGGTAGTGATATATATCCTAGGTGAAAACTTCATTCAAGTTGATTTAAATCAAATTGGTTATCATTCTCTGTTCTTTATGTATTATGATTAAACATGTCAATCAAATTCTATATTACCTTATATAATTTTTTTTTGGGAAGTTTGAATTTTATTTTTTTATTGAATTTTATTTTTTATTGATCTTCAATCTTTGGTGACTAAATTAGAAATTGAGACAATGTTAAATGAGGGGAAACATTTAAAGTTTGAAGCAAGTTGCAAATGAGGGAAAATGAAAGGGCAAGTGTAAATAAACAATTAAAGCATTTGAGAATTGAGATACATGAACGTGTCCATTTCAAAACATATGACCTAAGACTTTTGGCCTTTTGGGTCCTTCAGAAAATCGTGACCTTGCCTTTTTCTAGAAACTTTCAAAACTTACCCCTTTAAATATAAAACGTGACAATGAGTAGCTTCCTAGCAAGGGGCGAGGCCTAAGCCTAATTAATCACTTAATTAGGATTAGCAATAGGATTAAGACTAATGCAATAATATTACTAGCAAAGTGCAATGCATCTACTAATTAATTTGGAACAATCGATTTGTTTAATTTATCTACAAGTGATAAGGTGAGCACTGTGTCTACCAAAAGAGATTTATTGATTTGACTTTTATTGAGTTTGAATCTTTTAAATCAATCAAATAAAGTAAAATTTACATTGGTTGAATTGGAATGAAATGAATTGGTTTGAAGAAAATGGGGATTTGTTGTTTCTTTTTAATGATTTTATTAAAGAATTTTGTTGAAAAGTTAGATTCTGTACACATAATATTTGAATAGATTTGATAATTGTACAATGAATCTAAAAAAAGAAAATAAATGTTCGAAAATATTTATTTCAATTTGAAACTATTTGGACGTGAGCTCATTCGTTTTGAATATATATCAAGTAGAATTTGTATACTAAAATATTTGAATGGGACCTCAATGGTTTAAATGCAAGATTATTCGCTAACGTTAAAGGTGTATTATTATTATTATTATTATTATTATTATTATTATTATTAGCTTTTAATTTTAAATTTTAAATTTTGAATTAAATAAAATTTTAAACCAAAAAACTTCTAATGAACAAGCCGATAGTCGCTAAACGTGTTTTGTTTAAACTAGAGCGTTTTGTCAAAAACTAAAAGTTAGAAACTCCAAACTTCCAAAGCTCCGTGCCAAACACGTCCTGTAGCGTTTAACAAAACGTTACTGAGCTTTTGAAATCAATTTTCATAATTATCCTTAAAAATGTATTTATATATTTATTTATTTTTAATCAATTGTCATTTTATATAATTTTATATATTTCAAAAGCTACCAGCTACTTTTGCCAAACACTCATATAACAAATAAAATCTACAGCTTCCCGCTACCAGCTACCGGCTACATGCTACCAGCTACCCGCTACACGCTTCCAGCTAACAACTATTTTTGCCAAACACACCCCAAATATAAAAGATATAAAATGAGCTTATGAATTAGATACCTCAAACAAATTTTAAAAACTACTTTATAAATTATTACTGATTTTACCAAATACTACACTTAAAAACAAAACTAACAAACAAACAAAAGAAAAAAAAACTATATAGATATTATTAAATAGCTTTTAATGACTTTTAGATTTTGATTTAATATCTTTTAAGAAATTATAAGTTTTACCATTCATTGCATGACATCCCCTATTTTAATGTTTTAGTATATCGATGGAAATGTTTATTGTGGTAATTCTTAAACATATTGATCACTAAAAGTTAGATGGCAATTTTAGACATTTTTATAATCTAATATGCTTTTCAATTTTTTGCATATTTCGCTTTGTACTTGATTTTTATACAAATTCCTTTTAAAGTTTGATTAATAAAAATTTCATTCAAATATGTACAACTTGTAATCAATAGCATAATATTCAAATCATACAATGACATTTATATTTTTAACATTGAAAATGACTAGGAAAATTCATTGCAACAAATAATTAAATTTACACACACACACACACACACACACACACACACACATATATATATATATATATATATATATATATATATATATATATATATATATATAGCCGTTTACCCACGCCAAACGACAAATGCTAATAATTTCTTTCAGAATTTAGTTTCTAGATATGATTAATTATTTTGCGCAAATAGTTTACTACACCTAGACAATTATCAATAAGAGTCATGCTAGCATAAACGAAATCAATAAAAATTAAAAATGAAAATTTGGGATTGTTTACAAATGTACATGAACACATGATTGATTGTACATTATTAATCGTACAACACTTCTTTATACACCACATTTGATGTATAAACTTCACTGCCATTAAATTGTTCGCCAGACTTGACTAATAATTCTGTTGTTTTTATGTATGTTGGAAAAGTGTTTTCATATATTGGATCTATTGTGTCGAAAGTAGATCATGTATATTTCATGGTGACATATTTGATTCCAAAGAACACAAAATGCATTATAAATACCATTCACCATTTAAATATATCGTTAATGTATGTAAATAATTGTATGACATTTTGAATTTGAGTTGTTTGTTCAAATTGAACATCGTAACCAATTAATCCATGTCGTATTTAAAATTACGTTTCTAGTAGGTGCGTACATGCGCAAAGAGGCGACAATGAAAAGGTTTCGACACATAACTTTCTTTTGACGAACAGTTCCTGTCGAAACATGTCGTATTCGAACGTACAACAAATGCATCGACTTGCAAGTCTCATTCTTTTCGATGCGATTCTGTTATCGCTTAGGTTTGTGAGACATTCTTTTACTCGAAACTGCGTAATGCAACGGAATATAAACCTTGTTGTAAAAGATTTTGCGTGAAATTAGTTAACTGAAATGGAACTTGTAATTTATTTGGCTCGAACCCGTGTTGTAAGGCTCTTGATTCGAATCTTTAAGAATTGTTATGTAAATAAATAAGTTATTTATCATGTAACATCCCAAAAATCAAGGCAAAATTTTTATTTTTAAAAACATCCAAAAATCCATAAGTTTTACAAAACAAGTTCTCAAAAGTCGCTATCATGAATCAGAGTATCCCAAAATCATAAAAACACATAAAATTCAGGATGATGTGCACGATCAAGCCTTCGCCTATCCCTTATCCTCTATAGCACCTGAAACCATAAATCAATCTGTAAGCCAAAGCATAGCGAGTTCCCCCAAAATACCCCCACACATTATATAACAACATGCATACTGGGCCGACAACCATCAGACTGGATTACCCCTAAGCCCACAACATGATTCTGGATTGCCTTCCCGTCCCACAACTCATGGATGGATTGCTCCCGCGCCTACATCATCAGTGTGGCTTGCCTTACCAGCCCTTAACTTATGTCTAGCTTGCTCTCGAGCCCACAACATAAGTTTGGCTTGCCTTTTCGGCCCATAGCTTATGTATGGCTTGATCTCAGTTTTGTTGGCTTCCGCACAGAGCGGTATTGCCTCAACCCAACCGCACTATGTCGACATATACAACAGATAAAACATATAGCAACAAACATATGATCATACAGATCTAGCATATCACTACAACATAGCAACATCCTAGATACTAGGATACATAACCTAGTGGGTCAACATTGGTGCCTTTGACCCATAAGTACATTGAGGAAAACTCTCCTCACAGACTGGAAAATAGATGAACAAATCACTGCTCCAAATACTACCTCTAAATATCACCTATACAAAATAATAGGGTCCCAATCTCAAACTACTATTCAAATCACCCAAAATGCCCTTAATTCAAACTTGGTCAAGCCCATAGTCAAAGGTCAAGAGTCAAAAGTCAAAAAGTCAAAGATCTCAAATCAAGCTAAGTATGCCCTGCGTACTCTATCACTACGCATGGCGTAGTGGGTTTCTCTCCTGATTATGGGGATTTAACCTAGTATGTGCTGCGTACCACTGGGTACGCCCTGTATACTCGATCAGCTCTCACTCTCCTCATTAAGTGCTTATTCTATTAAGACCTAACGTCTAGAACTCAGATCTAGTCCCAAATAACCTCTTAAATCATAAAGTTTCCAACTTTATGACTTTGCATGTCTAGAAGTGCTCAAAATCCCTAACTTACTACCCAAAACCCAAGCTTCATAACTCTTGCATGGACGGGAGAAAGGGACCAAGATCACATTTTTATGACTACAAACACTCAAAAACATCTGAAAGGATAGCTCATTTGGTGTAGAGTAGGCCATACTCATTAATACCAAGATTATGGGACTAAAACACACAAAAACTCAAGAATTAGCAAGATCTGATGAAGCATTTATCAAGTTCAGAACTTTATACCTTATGGAGGTTGCTTGAAAGGTGAAAAACTTAGATCCACAAGGCTTGAAACTTCTCATTAGATTTCCAATCACTTTCTTCCTTCAAAGATGAATACCAAACACCAAAATGAGCTCAATATCTCACAAAGGATGGTTAGGGTTTGCAAGGAGTCGAATAGGAGAATGTAGATGAAAGGTGGGAGGGTCTTAAGGGAGATAATGACATTATATATGGCTAAAACCTTAAAAATATAGGTTTGCATTTCTGTTGAGTACGCCCTGCGTACCCATTGAGTACTCCCTGTGTACTCAAACAATACCTGTGTCACCCATTTAAAGGCTTATGCCCAACATACACCCCAAGTACGTTGGGCGTAAGGATAATTTTTTCAATAAATGATACTTTGAGACTAGAAAGGGAAAACCTGATTGGTTGGGTGTTACAAATCCCCCCCCCCCACTTGACTCATACTTCGTCCTCGAAGTCCGATGTTGCGAATAACTTTGGGTAGTGCTCCCGCATCTCTATCTAGGGTGCCCGTCTCCATTCGGAACCCTTCCGATGATGTCACTGAACCTTCACCAAGGGTACCACCTTGTTGCGCAAGACCTTCGTTTTCCTAAATTGGCACTGGTCTCTCAACATAGTTCAGGCCCTCATCAATCTGTATATCATCCAAGGGAACCACTGTTGATTCATCAACTACACTTTTATGAAGCTGAGAAACATGGAAGGTGTTGTGAATCTAACTAAGCTCCTCATGTAGGTCCAAACGATAGGCCACCTTGCCTACCCTAGCCACCACTCAAAACGGTACAATAAAATGGGGCCCCAACTTGCCCTTCTTTCTGAAGCGTATTACACCCTTCGAGGGTGATGCCTTAAGTAAAACCATATCGCCGACCTAGAACTTCAACTCGAATCGATGTCTGTCAGCATAACTCTTATGCCGACTCTGAGTTGTCTACAACATATGCATGATCTGCTGGATTAGCTATGTCGTCTGAAGGACCACCTCGGTCTTTCCAATAGCCTTGTGACGACCTCCCCCCAACAAACTAAGGTACGACACTTCCTCCCATAAAGAAGCTCAAAAGGCGACACACCAATATTAGAGTAATAACTATGATGGGTTTTGAGCATTCTAACACTCCTAAGTGTACATGCAACCCTAAATACCTTGGATCTATGTTTTCTCTATTATACATGCAATTATGAACTTTCCAAGGTATTACCCTATCTAGCATACAATACTTGATACTTGGGTAATCAAATGGATAGAATACATACCTTTGTTTGATGTAGCTTGTCTCCATGAAACTTGAGTGCCTAGTGCCCCAAGTGTGACACCTCAAATGGTTCACACAACACAAAATGCACATGGAATGACTTGAGAGAAATGGAACACTCCTTGAAATCGTCTAGCCCTGAATTCACACATTAGTGCACGATTTCTTGAGCCATGAGATTCTTTTATATGGTGGCTATTAGGGTTACACCATGTAACTCATAACTTTACCCATTCCTTATGCTCCATGGATTTTAACCTCCATGGAGTATCCATGGGTCACCCCATGGACTTAGTCCAACATAAGGAATCTTGGATCACAAGCCCACATATATAAGAATGAATGATTTACACAATCAACCCATATATTTAATTATCTCCTTTTGATCACTTAATTAATTCCAAATTAATTCTTGATCAATACTAATTAAATAACCTTATTAATATATTAGAACTTATAATATATTAACCAACCTTAAGTGTTATTTCTCTCATTATAGTCTATCAAAATGCATGATGTCATGCAACCCAAATGGACCATGCCGGGTCGGGTCAAGTCTTACCAATTATAGTTATGGACTTAGACATTAATCCAACAGTCTCCCACTTGGATAAGTCTAAAACTATTATTGCGTATGACTTCAGGAACCGATCAGCAATCGTAGCTCTCAAAAGCTTCTGTCGAACTCTGACCTTGTCGATGAACTCTGACCTTTGTCAATGACTTGTCCATTAGATAAGGGATCATATATTCCTCCATTCTAGATATCATATGGACTGAGACATGGATTATCAATCATTCTCTCTGTCCATTTGTTGTTTCCCGATTTCCGATTCATGATGACTGACTGATTGAACAAATCAAATCAGTCTTGGCTTGGCCAAGCACTCACATGTATCATCTTTAAATCATCGGGGGCCCACAGATATCGCTTTTATCCCGAAGGTAAAAGGAATGGATAAACTTCGACTCATATGGTTTTTTCTACTACTTGTTGAATCATACACAAAGGCACGTTTTATAACATCGAGTTACCGAATGCGTTTTCGCGCAATCAATGTACAACCAACTCATAGTAACAACTCATATCTCTAGGTTTGAAGAATATAAGATATTATCGTCTCATGATCACTCGTGATAAAATCCAAGAAGTGATTCAAATGAGCGCGGGTTGAATCCAATACTCAGAACTTATGAGCACTCATGAGTGTTGTAGCACCACTTTGTCCACCAACTTGGACCTCTACAAACCAACCCATGCCAGTCTTGATTCATATCTACTTCCAACATATGACCGACTGTGGATGGTTTGAATAACTTAATCATTCAGGAAGAGCGACTTAGTTATTCTGGAAGTCAAAACATGCAAAGTGAAACACAAGAATAAATGAATCAAATATGGTATCAAACCCTATGAATATAAATAAACACTTTTATTTATCACCATACTGATTACTCATTATTCATTGTTTCGGTTTTATCAACTTTATACTTGAATTAGAAACACTAGTTGTCCCATGCTCCAAGCATGTACACTATGTTTTTCTTAAACAATAGCTTTGCCATACACCAATTATGCACTCTATGTTTGTCTATGATCCTTACTTTGTGAAATAAACCAATTGAACATAATTTCAATGATTCTAATTTCACACTCCCAAATCCTTATCGAAAAATGTGAGAATTTCAAATTCCTATCATTTATCGAAATCTGTTTAGATTTTAAACTTATATGCACTGACCCTCCTGTAATGAATATGTACAAAGTCACAAAGACTTGTCAACAGTCATTATAAGGTATTCCAATGGAGATCAACTCCATGGAAACTAAGTCTCATATTCAAAGTACATTGCTTTGGACATGCTTCTTGCATTAAGTTTTCTAATCTTACACAGATAACTTCCACCTATGGAGACAACTCCATATTCTCATTTTGACTATCACTTCTGAATAAGAGATGCCTCTTTTCAGAATATGTCAATATGGTCCTTCCAAAATTAGCACTATACTTCCAACTGTCCCTGAGCAACCAATCTTTGGTAAACCTCAGATTGTCCTCGACAATTGCTTAATCATTTTAGTCATATCCAATTCTAGACCTTTTCCCTTCTTAATGCCTCTGGGCATTTGGAAAAATTTAGAAATGACAAATATTATAGCACATGCAATCGATCCTGTACCCAAAGCAAATGGTACACGATTCATGATGTCTCACATAAAGACATGATTCTAGACCAGTCTTTTGCTATAATATTTTTATTTGACATGTTTTCAAAATTTGACTATGAAGAGGGATGTCGTAATCATAATCGAATTTTGAGAACGCAATATATAGAATTTCCTTAAGTTGAACCAATCCAACATGAAATTCATATATATATTCTTGACTAAAGATGATTAAGGTCTCAATCTAAGCCTTTAGAACTGAAATGAAGTATATCCTCTCCCTTAATTATAGCAAAACAACTTTTTCAATCCCTGCAGCCTCACGAATTGAAACTTTTGTTTTCTATAATTAACATTGCTAACTTGCAACACTAACAATAATTATCATGCTCCCACTAACATGATGATTATTAGCATAACACTTATGCTCCCACTAGCTTTGAGATGTACTCAGAAATCAGCTGGACTTCTAGAAATCAATACTTTATTGACTTCCTTACCAAAGTTCAGATTTCTGATACGAGATGCTTTGATAAAACTTTATCAAAATCATACACCTTTCCTTAGATAGCATGCATGTGTGTCTAAACAATTTCAGAACTATGAAAAGGGATGCCGTAATCATAGTCTCAATTGTTTAGACCTTTTGCCATCTGCTTCAAATCTACTTGGTGGAAGTGTTTCCTCACCATCATTTTCATGAATCGGAGAGAAGCCTTATGACCCTTAGATTTTATGGTGTATGTGTTCTTATCCATGTGAATCGTCAAAACCATAGTCACAAGACAAGGATAATGACAAATCCAAACTCATATGGACTGAACTTATGCAATCTTAACTTCTTGCCACCTGGCAGTACAGGGCCTGCCATTGCTTCCAAGTTGTTATGCAACCAATTGAGAACTTTCAGAACTCCTATGCAAAGCCAACTTTAACTGGAATGGGCACAGAATATGTCAACATGATAGGTTATAAACCTCAAGTCGTGTGCTAGTGAAGAACCTCAGGTTTTATTCTTGATTAGTTCTTGAAATTCTTTTTAGGATCTTTAAGACTCCTACTGTCCTCTTGACATATAAGACTATCTTGCCAAATATTCAAGAGATAGTGCGGATTCTTTATCAAGACAAACACTTCACACAATTGGCCTTAGTTGGTCTTTGTTTAATCCAAAACATCACAACTTACCAACTTTAAATGTACAAGAGTAGGACACTTTTACTCTTACATTTTACAAGTGTTATAAACCTTTCTTTAAGATATGCCACTCAACTTATAGTCTTGGAGTATGACTCTAAGACTTGTTTTGAAACGAAGTATGACTCATCTTCTTGATTTAACCATTTCAACAATTCATGACTCCTCTTCTTAGTCATAAGAATGCACTAAGATGTCCTTAGAAGACCAATTGTGATGTGGTTCTTAAATCATTAATATGATCACAAAACATGATACTAAAGTACTCTCCCATCTTTTCAGATTCGAGAAAACTTTTATCTTTCTGCCTAATTTGATTCTTCTCATTCGTTCTGCCATACATTGAGACTTTTCCAATGTTTCAGAATTATACTTAAACTTGTAAGTATAACCATATTTACTAAACTTTAGTAAATCAAATAGTCTTAACGAGCTTTGTGGTGGACATGACGAGTGCACAAGAATGTGTACTCGATCCCTTTAGTCCTTCACTTGACTCACACATCCATGTGAACAAGTAATTAGTCTTGATTTTCCAATGCTTGAAAGTTCTCATTCATCATACTATTCAACTTGCATGATTCCAAGTTTCGGTCCAATTGAAACTTGGGCGATGAGGAACTTTCCTGATTTGGTAAATTTAGACACTACCACAAATGAAAGAATCAAATCCATTTTCCAATATTGCTGTCAGTGGAATCATATAAGCAACAATTTTCCATAAATGCCATTGTAAGGATACTTCAAATAAATAAAATTAAACAATTTTCTTTTATTTTAAAACTTTGCGGAAAAACTTATCCTTACAATCCACATGGAAAATTGTTGTTATCTATTCCTTGCTCAAAATTCTGATGCGATCGAAATCCACCTTCGCGATCAGAATCAACATATACTTCCTTTAAGATTTCTCTCTATTCTTTGATTCTTAAAACATCAACATGTGACCCAGTTACATCATGTAATGAGGATCTCAGAATAGAACTTAACAGAGTTAGATAATGGGCTCTACCTGATGTAGAGTCAAACTTATTGACTTTAACATCCTTAGGTAAATTTGGCAGCTTTGCAATCAACGCCCCTTCCTTTGGCAAAATAAACATATGGACCCTTTGGTAATGGGACTATCTCAGACTTAGCCTTTCTCTTTACCATTTGGTCAACCGGGTTGACTATGGCCAATCCCTTTCCATTGGGAAGAGAATGCTTTTTCTGGATTTCCAGTGTCACCATTGTCACTGTCCATAAAGTTTTTGGGAAGTTGATCTTCTAATCAAATTTGCTTTACTATCGTTCCAAATCATTGCTGATTCAGCAGCACCAAGCAAATAGATATGATCATTAAGGTTCATGTCATAGTCTGTTTCATAGTAGTCCCAAAGGAACTCACTATGTGACTTAGAAAGTGATTGAACATCCAACTTTCTCAAGACTTTGACACCCAACTCTCCCAGCTGGTCAATATGTGACTTCATCTCTAAGATGTGATCACACATAGACCTTGCTTGCCATTAGGGCTTGAGTGACCTTGAACTTGTGGGTTAGGGAGAATAATTGGAGGAGGTGGAGGAAGTAAAGTTCCAAGAGATTTGGGAAGATCATAGATGTCTGAACTAGACATCTTTTGGGAGATATTCAAGATAGTTGATCTAAAGTCCTTAATATAACACCCAATATGAAATATTAAGGCTAGGATCCAACAACCTATTTATAACTGGAAGAGGGATGCCGTAATCCGAGTTATAAAATAGTTGAAGGTAGGTAAATGACGATTTACCAATTTCCACCATGAAAAACGAAATAATGTAATTAGGTTTTTAATTGGATTTGAAACTCCTAGATCTTTTGAGATTCATTGAACTTTTCAATGGCATGTTTCAATCTCGAGTGTGCCCTTCAAGTTTTGTGACTGGGATGCCGAGGATCACAAAACAAGGTGTGAAGTAACCATGCAAATATACTTGGTACCCTTAATATTTACCCCTCAATCGATGTGCCGGTTAACCACACGAGCTCCACCGATACTATGATAAATATTAAGTTACCCTTTGCCTACTTTGTTAAATCCAGGTTAGTGTGCCGGTTAACCACACACGCTCCACTAACAGTTTAAACAAAGTGCAAAGTGTAATTTCATGGATTAGCACCTTATTCACATTTTCCTAAGTAACTAAGATTGGGAATTTATAAGTGTTTAGTTACTTAGTATTTATCATTAATACTTTTAATGAAGGGAAAATTATAGTCCTTGTCCTACCCGTTCGGCTAACGACCCTCCACCAGTCAAGGAAGCGGTGGGTGAGAGTGGACACCCATTAAACTGGCATTTTATAGGCAGTAACCTTATACCCCCCTTATAGACCGACTTCGTGAATGAGGCCTACTAACGGTAAGACTGACTTGCTCTTATACATATATTTATTATTAACTTATAATACTATAAAGTATAAGGGTTGAATTTTAACTTTTAAAATTCTAAGGGCTAACTTGGAATTAAAGTATTCATGGGGAAAACTTTACAAATTCCAAAACTTGAGGGCAAGTTTTGAAAATATTCAAAACTAATTAATTCCATAACTTATGTGTTTAAAGTAGTTTTAATTAAAAAAAAAACTCTTCAAGTTCCATAACTTGAGGACAAGTTATGGAAGACTTTAAACTAATAAAAGAATGTAACTTTTCTTTATTTTTGTAACTTATGGAACTAATTAAGGTTACACATTTTATCATTTAATGAAGTGACTCTTGAACCTCCATAACTTGAGGACAAGTTATGGAGTCATAAAACCATTTAATGAGGACAAGACTCTTCATTTTTGTAACCATTGCCAACTTTTTATGAGTTTTATGAAACTTAAATGTGACTTTTCATATAACTTGAGGACAAGTTACAAAAACACACTTTAGAATTAACTCTTAGATTAAAATGGATTGAAAACACATAATAAATTAACTTTTCTATTAATCTAATAAACTCATATGAACAAAGATAATTCACATCAAATTTTTTCAAGTAATTAGCATAACTTTTAAACTAATACAAAACATGAATCTATTGACAATTATCTTTGAAATTGGATTAGCATGAACATTAACACATCAAAAACAAGTTTATAAGTCCAAAAACATCTAAGGGTAATGTTCCTAGTCCATTTCTAGCCAAAACAGTCGAATATATGCCGTCAGGGGTTCCAAAATTCGATTTTTCAGCTAATTTTGCAAGTATAACAAGAAAACAAGCCTTGGCTCTGATACCACTGATGGGTTTTGAGCATTCTAACACTCCTAGGTGTACATGCAACCCTAAATACCTTGGATCTATGTTTTCTCTATTATACATGCAATTATGAACTTTCCAAGGTATTACCCTATCTAGCATACAATACTTGATACTTGGGTAATCAAATGGATAGAATACATACCTTTGTTTGATGTAGCTTGTCTCCATGAAGCTTGAGTGCCTAGTGCCCCAAGTGTGACACCTCAAATGGTTCACACAACATCAAATGCACATGGAATGACTTGAGAGAAATGGAACACTCCTTGAAATCGTCTAGCCCTCATATTCACACATTAGTGCACGATTTCTTGAGCCATGTGATTCTTTTATATGGTGGCTATTAGGGTTACACCATGTAACTCATAACTTTACCCATTCCTTATGCTCCATGGATTTTAACCTCCATGGAGTATCCATGGGTCACCCCATGGACTTAGTCCAACATAAGGAATCTTGGATCACAAGCCCACATATATAAGAATGAATGATTTACACAATCAACCCATATATTTAATTAGTCTCCTTTTGATCACTTAATTAATTCCAAATTAATTCTTGATCAATACTAATTAAATAACCTTATTAATATATTAAAACTTATAATATATTAACCAACCTTAAGTGTTATTTCTCTCATTATAGTCTATCCAAATGCATGATGCATTGCAACCCAAATGGACCATGCCGGGTCGGGTCAAGTCTTACCAATTATAGTTATGGACTTAGACATTAATCCAACAGTCTCCCACTTGGATAAGTCTAAAACTATTATTGCGTATGACTTCAGGAACCGATCAACAATCGTAGCTCTCAAAAGCTTATGTCGAAGAGCAATCTCGTACATAGTTCCTCGTGGAACCTCTACCAAAATTTAGAAGTAAATCGAACATCTCGATCAGATACAATTGAGACTGGAACACCATGTCGAGTGACGATTTTGCGCACATACACATCGACCAATTTATCGGCCGAGGAACTCTCTCGGGTAGCCAAGAAATGGCCGTTCTTGGTCAGACGATCCACAATGACCCATATCGCTTCAAATCCTTTAGCCATCATGGGTAACTAGATAATAAAATCCATGGTGATTTGTTCTCATTTCCATATGGGAATCTCTAAAGGTTGTAGCTTTCCGTGCGGCCTCTGGTGTTCGGATTTGACCATCCGACAAGTCAAGCACCTCTCAACATACCATGCTATCTCCCTGTTCATGCATGGCCACCAGTAACTAAGTCTCAAATCCCGATACATACTTGTGGCTCGAGGGTGTATCGAAAATATGACCTTATGTGCCTCCTCCATTACGATCTGCCTTACCATACCAAAATTTGGAACCCAAACCCGACCACACTAGATCAACAATATGCAACTATCGGTGTCGAACCTACTAATCTGACCTCTGATTCTCTCCTTCATCTAGTACTCACTATGGATTCCCTCGGCCTGAGCCTCGCTGATCATCTCCAAAAGCGGCGAATCGATGGAAGTCCTTATGCATAAAACCCACCAGAAGTATTAGCCGTCTTGCATCTGAATGCATCAGCGACCACATTCGCTTTACCGGGATGATACAAAATATCGTAGTCATAATCCTTGACTACGTCAAGCCATCTACGTTGTCTCATATTCAGATTCGGTTGAACCATGAGATATCTCATACTCTTGTGATCCATGTAAATGGTACATTGTGTTGGGTTTTGAGCATTCTAACACTTCTATGGTGTACATGCAACCCTAGAAACCTTGGATCTATGTTTTCTCTAAAATACATGCAATTTTGATTTCCAAGGTTTACAACCTAACTAGCATGTTATGGGGTACTTGCAATATAAAACTTGAAGTAGAATAACATACCTTTCTTTTGTGGTTGATTGCTTAGAGTTTTAGAGCCTAGCACCAATAGTGTGGATGCCTCAAGTGGTGTCACAAATCACCCAAAACAACTTGGAAATACTTGAGAGAATATGATGCTTGGTAAAATCGGCCCACCCTTGTTTCTCACACACACTAGTGCCAATTCTAGAACCAAGGCCCTCTTTATATAGTATGGAGGATTAGGGTTACACCCTAATACCCATGACTCTTCATTTACCTAGGATCCATGGGTTAAAAGCTCCATGGACTATCCATGGACTTCCATATACTCTTAGCCCATCCTAAATAAATCTTAGCCCAATCCATATATATATGAAAGAGTCCATATTTAATTAGCCTCTTTTGATCTTTAAATTAATTCCAAAATCAATTCTTGATCAACACTAATTAAATAATATTAATATATTATAACTTATAATATATTAATGGATCATAAACATCTTATTCTCAAAAGTATATCCATACAAATTGTTAGGTGAAGTGCAACCCAAATAGACCATGCCGGGTCGGGTCAAGTTCATACCGAATATAGTTACGGACTTAGACACCTTATCCAACAGTCTCCCACTTGGATAAGTCTGATAACTATAGCTGCAAGTATAACTTTAGGAACCAACCAGCAATCATAGCTCTTTAAAACTCTGATGAACTATGAAGCGCCATTTTAGATAAGTGATCATATAATCCTCCGTTCTCAAGATATCAGTCGGACAAATACATGGAACAATGTCGTACTTATTGTCCATCAGTTGTTTCTCGATCTCTGATGTGTTTGACATAGAACTAAATTGAACACATCAATTAGGTTCTGACCGGGCCCGACACATAAGTCAAAACCAAATCATCGAGGGGCCCAGATATCACTTCTATTGCTAGAAGGAACAGATAAACTTCGACTCATATGCTTGTACTAACTACTAGTTGAATTATGCACAAAAGCACGTTTTATGACATCATGTTACTGATGCGTTTTCGTACAATCAATGGATAACCAACTGATAGTCAACAACTCATATCTCTAGGTTTAACGATATATATGATATTACCGTCTCACGATCACTCGAGATAAATTCCATGAAGTGATACAAGTGAGTGTGGGTTTAATCCAATACTCAGACCTTATGAGTACTCATGAATGTTGTAGCAACCATTGCAATGTCTAATGCACCTTAGACAAATCATACAAGCCAAATTCATGACAGTCTTAATTCAATACCTACTTCCAACGTATGACCGACTGTGGAGAGTTTTGAATAAAATAATTATTCAGGAAGTCAAAACATGCAAAATTGAAACAATAGTAAACGATCAACATAGGATAGTAACACTTTACTCATAAATAAATAACAACTTTTATTTAATCATCAAATGTCAATTACATTTTACAAGTTTCAAAACTATCTAATTATTAAAACTAATATCGTCCCTCAGCCCGATGCTTCTTGCATGCTGCAAATGCCTAACCCTAGTCAGTCCCTTCGTGAGGGGATCTGCAGGATTCTCTTCTGACGATACCCTCTTTGCCACAAGGAGTCCTTCTTCTACCTTGTGTCTTATGAAGTGATATTTTCTGTCAATGTGTCTGGATCTGCCATGATCTCTTGGTTCCTTGGCTAAGGTAACCGCACTATTGCTGTCACAGAAAATCTCCATAGGCTCCTGTATAGCTGGTACAACTCCAAGATCTCCAATGAAGTTCTTCAGCCATATCGCCTCCTTTGCCGCTTCACTTGCTGCTATGTACTCTAATTCAGAAGTAGAATCAGCTATTGTCTCCTGCTTGGAACTTTTCCACGTAATTGCTCCTTCATTTAGGGTAAAGACCCAGCCTGACTGAGAGTGGAAATTATCCCTATCAATCTGAAAACTAGCATCACTATACCCTACTACTCTCAAGTCATCACTCCCACCGAGAATAAGAACCCAGTCCTTAGTCCTCCGTATGTACTTGAGAATATTCTTTACCGCAGTCCAGTGAGCCTTGCCAGGGTTTCCCTGATATCTGTTGACCATGCTCAAAGCAAAGGCCACATCAGGACGAGTACAAGTTATAGCATACATGATCGATCCAACAGCGGAAGCATATGGTAATCGACTCATCTCAGCTATCTCAGCCTCTATACTCGGACTCTGAGTTTTACTCAGTCTGGCATTGTGCTGGATCGGTAATTCTCCTTTCTTGGAATTCTCCATGTTGAACCTCTTCAACACTTTATCCAAGTAGGTACTCTGACTAAGTCCAATTAATCTTTTACTCCTGTTTCTCAGTATCCTTATCCCTAGGATATAGGCAGCTTCTCCAAGGTCCTTCATAGCGAAACACTTCCCAAGCCAGGACTTAACCTCCTGCAAGGTTAGGATGTCATTTCCTATGAGTAGTATGCCATCCACATACAACACCAAAAAGCTAACTATACTCTCACTAGTCCTAACATATACACATGACTCATCCTCACTCCTCGAAAAGCCAAACTCTTTGACTTTCTCATCGAAGCAAAGATTCCATCTGCGAGGTGCTTGTTTCAATCCATAGATGGATTTCTCAAGCTTACACACCCTATTAGGGTATTTATCATCGACAAAACCCTCTGGTTGATCCATGTAAACATCTTCAGCCAACTTTCCATTAAGGAAAGCAGTTTTGACATCCATTTGCCATATTTCATAATCATGAAATGCAGCAATTGCTAGCATAACCCTAATAGACTTAATCTTTGCTACTGGTGAAAAGGTCTCATCATAATCAACTCCCGGAGTTTGAGAAAAGCCCTTTGCAACCAGTCGCGCCTTATACGTGTGTACATTACCATCCATGTCGGTCTTCTTCTTGAAGATCCATTTGCACCCAACTATCTTACGACCTGGTACATTATCAACCAAGTTCCAAACTTGATTGTCATACATGGACTGTATCTCACTATCCATAGCCTCTTTCCATTTAGCAGCCTCAGGGCCTGCCATGGCTTCCGTGTAGCTGTTAGGTTCATCCAGACTTACCAATGTACTATCACGGATAAGCGTATCACCTTCCGCAGTAATATGGAAACCATAGTAATGCCCAGGTGCATTCCTAACTCTCGTGGAACGCCTTAGAGGTATGGGCTTGTCAGTTGGATCAACAGGAGTTTCCTCCACAGGTTGATTACTAGGGTTTGAGGTTCCTTCACCACTCGACTCTTGAATTTCTTCAAGATCAATTTTCCTCCCAACTATCTCCTTGGCTTATGAACTCTCTCTCACGAAAGAATCCTCGTCTAGCTACAAAGACCACATTCTCACTGGGTCTGTAAAAGAGGTAACCAAAGGATTTCTGTGGGTAGCCGATGAAAATACACCTCTCACTTCGAGGTTCAAGCTTGTCGTGGGACTCGCGCCTCATGAAAGCCTCGCAACCCCAAATCTTGATCTGGTCTAAGTTAGGAACTTTCCCAGTCCACATCTCATGAGGTGTTTTGGCAACCTTTTTGGTAGGGACTAGATTTAGGATATGGGCGGCAGTTTCTAAGGGATACCCCCAGAATGAGATTGATAACGAAGCTCGACTCATCATGGAACGAACCATGTCCAACAAGGTTCGATTGCGCCTCTCAGCCATACCATTCAGCTGTGGTGTCCTGGGAGGTGTCAATTGTGAGACAATCCCACATTACTTAAGATAGTCAAGGAACTCAATACTAAGATACTATCCTCCCTGATCGGATCGGAGCATCTTGATGTTCCTGCCCAGTTGATTCTCCACTTCCTGCTTGAACTCTTTGAACATTTCAAAGGTTTCTGACTTATGTTTGATTAAGTAGATATATCCATATCTACTATAATCATCAGTAAAAGTCACATAGTAGCGATTAGCATCTCTTGTGGCAGTTTTGAAGGGTCCACACACATCAGTGTCTATGAGGTCCAACAAACCCTCACTCCTCTCACAAGAACCAGTGAATGGTGACTTTTTCATTTTTCCAAGTAAACAAGATTCGCAACTATCATCCGACTTTAGGTCAAATGATTCCAAAACTCTAGCCTTTTGGAGTTGGCCTATGCGTTTCTTGTTAACATGTCCAATACGACAATACCACAAGGATGCTTTATCTAAACTATTTGAAGAATCAATACACAATACATTATTTCCTAGATTATCTACAACATTCACAGCTTCATATACACCATCACAAGGTAATACTTTAAAATAAAACACATTATTATAAAAAGCATCAATAGCACCAGTTTTATTATCAAATGAAAATGTGAATCCTTGCTTGTACAAACTATGAAAGGAAATAATATTTCTCGCAATTTCTGACGAGTAACAACATTTATTCAAATCTAAAGTTAACCCATTATTAAGAAATAAAGAATAAACTCCAATCTTGGTCACAGGTGATGCTTTCCTATTGCCCATGATTAAGTTTATCTTCCCGTGCTCCACTTCTTCACTTCTTCTTAGGCCCTGCAAATCAGTACAAATGTGAATACCACAACCTGTATCAAGCACCCAAGAATTAGTATTCAATGAGTTATTAGACAATATAGTGTAAATACCTGCATGGGTGGGTTTAACTTCCCATCATTTTCATCCTGCAAGTATTTAGGGCGGCATCGGTTCCAGTGCCCTTTTTCCTGGCAGTAGAAGCACTGTGCTTCCTTTGGGTTTGAAGAAGGAGGAATGGAACCTTTCTTGGTTCCACTTGAAGAGGAGCCATCAAGGGGATTTCCCTTGGTACCCTTCGAATGGGTCTTCCTCTTCTTCCCCTTTCCTTGCCCAATTGCCAGAACAGGGGCAGTAGTAGGAGTAGGAGTAACAACTGATGTACTTTTAAGACCACTTTCAGCGGTCCTTAAAAGTCCTTGAAGCTTGCTGAGTGTGACTTCCTCCTTGTTCATATGATAAGTCATGCGAAACTGATCATAACTTGGAGGTAAGGAATGGAGAATGATGTCAATCGCCATGTCCTAAGGGAAGTCCACATTAAGCTTCAATAACCGGTCCACGAACCTCTGCATTTTCTGCAAGTGGACGGTGATGGGTTCACCATCCTTCATCCTAGCTGTTATCATGGAGGAAATGACTTCATACCTCTCTTGACGAGCACTCTGATGGTACCTATCTATCAGATCCTGGTGCATCTCAAAAGAGTAGAAATCTTCATAGGATTTCTGGAGTTCTGCTGTCATTGTGGCCAACATGATACAAGACACCTTAGTGGCATCTTTCTCATGGGTAGTGTACTCAGCAATCTCCTCAGGAGTAGCAGTTGAATCATTGATAACGTTTAGCTCCTTATCGAGGACATACTTTTTGCCCTCATAGCGAGTAATCATTTTGATGTTCCTAATCCATTCGTTGAAATTGGAACCATCAAAAGCGACTTTCCCACACAAGTTCATTAGGGAAAAGGAGCCTGTAGGGTTTGAGCCAGTAGCAGTGTTGGAAGACATCTTAAAGAAAGAAAGACAAGTTTTTTATTAGATAAAGAGTCCTTAATAAGTCACCCAAATGAAATATTAATGCTAGGACCCAACAACCTATTTATAACTGGAAGAGGGATGTCGTAATCCAAGTTATAAAATAGTTGAAGGTAGGTAAATGAAGATTTACCAATTTCCACCATGAAAAAAAACGAAAAAGATTATTAAGTTTTTTAATTGGATTTGAAACTCCTAGATCTTTTGAGATACATTGAACTTTCAATGGCATGTTTGAATCTCGATTGTGCCCTCTCAAGTTTGTGACTGGGATGCCGAGGATCACAAACAAGGTGTGAATAACCATGCAAATTGACTTGGTACCCTCAACTTTATCACCTAATCGATGTGCCGGTTAACCACATGCGCTCCACCGATCTATGATAAAATCAAGTTACCCTTTGCCACTCTTACTAGTCCTTGTTAGTGTGTCGGTTAACCACACACGCTCCACTAACGACTTGGTAAGGTACAAAGTGTAATTTCATGGGTTAGCACCTATTTCACATTTTCCTAAAGTAACTAAGATTGGGAATTAATAAAGGTTTAGTTACTTTATAATTTCATTATACTTTTAATGAGGATTAAGGTCCTACCCTACCCGTTCGGCTAACGACCCTCCACCAGTCAAGAAAGCGGTGGGTGAGAGTGGACACCCATTAAGCTGCCATTTTATAGGCAACAACCTTATATCCCCCTTATAGACCGGCTTCGTGAATGAGGCCTACGAACAGTAAGACTGACTTAGTCTTATACATATATGTAATAATTAAACTTTTAATATTGTAGAAGTATAAGGGTTGAATTTTAAACTTTTAAAAAACTAAGGTTCAATTTGGAATTTAAAGTAGTAATGTGTGGGACTTTACAAATTCCAAACTTGAGGGCAAGTATTAAAACTATTCAAGACTTTTCATTTCATAACTTATGAGTTTAATGGTCCATTAAAGTGAAGACTCTTCACTTTATGTAACCTCTTATTCTTTAATGACACTTTTAAAGAAGTGAATTTTTGTTATCCATAACTTGAGGACAAGTTATGGACTCCATCATTAGGCATTAAGATCAAGACTCAATCATCAAACAATTCAGCAAATAATTCCTATGATCTAACCATAACTCATATGAACATGAACATGCATATCAAAATTTCAAGAATCATATTAACACATATAAAACATGGAATTTTGATATTAGCCATTGTAAATGGATTAGCATAAGCATTACACCAACTAAAACAAGTTTTAAAACACCAAAACAGTTTAGGGTAATGTTTCTAGTCCATTTCCAGCAGCAAAACTCGAAAATCTGCATTCAGGGGCTCCTACTCGTCGAGTGCAAGAACCTACTCGACGAGTAGGATGAATTATCACATGGACTCGTCGAGTCCCCCCATGGACTCAGCGAGTTCATGCATCAGATAGCAGATTTTGATCTTTTTCAACAAGTTTGCATCAAGTATCAAGAAAACAAGCCTAGGCTCTGATACCACTATTGGGTTTTGAGCATTCTAACACTCCTATGGTGTACATGCAACCCTAGAAACCTTGGATCTATGTTTTCTCTAAAATACATGCAAATATTATTTCCAAGGTTTACAACCTAACTAGCATGTTATGGGGTACTTGTAATATAAAACTTTAAGTAGAATAACATACCTTTCTTTTGTGGTTGATTGCTTGGAGTTTTAGAGCCTAGCACCAATAGTGTGGATGCCTCAAGTGGTGTCACAAATCACCCAAAACAACTTGGAAATACTTGAGAGAATATGATGCTTGCTAAAATCGGCCCACCCTTGTTTCTCACACACACTAGTGCCAATTCTAGAACCAAGGCCCTCTTTATATAGTATGGAGGATTAGGGTTACACCCTAATACCCATGACTCTTCATTTACCTAGGATCCATGGGTTAAAAGCTCCATGGACTATCCATGAACTTCCATATACTCTTAGCCCATCCTAAATAAATCTTAGCCCAATCCATATATATGAAAGAGTCCATATTTACTTAGCCTCTTTTGATCTTTAATTTAATTCCAAAATCAATTCTTGATCAACACTAATTAAATAATATTAATATATTATAACTTATAATATATTAATGGATCATAAACATCTTATTGTCAAAAGTATATCCATACAAATTTTTAGGTGAAGTGCAACCCAAATGGACTTCATTTACCTAGGATCATACCGAATATAGTTACGGACTTAGACACCTTATCCAACATATTGGACCCCATACAGATAATGTCGCCAAATCTTGAGGGCAAACACCACCGCCCCTAACTCCAGATCAAGAGTCGTATATCGAACCTTATGCGACTTCAACTGCCTAAAAGCATATGCAATAACCCTCCCTCCCGCATGAGTACTGTCCTCAAACCGGTGATAGAAGCATCACAATAAATGAAAAAAATCCTCCACTCCTTCCAGAAGGGTCAACACCAGGGCCTCACATAATCTCTGTCTCAGTGTCTCGAACGTGGGATGCTGCTCAGTCTCCCAGCGAAAATGCACGGTCTTCCTCATCAAACGGGTGAGAGGTACAACAACTTTGGAGAAATCCTGAATAAACCTCCGATAATATCCAGCCAAACCCAAAAAACTCATGATCTCTGAGGGGGACTTTGGGATCTCCCACTGCACAACTCCCTCTATCTTGGCTAGGTCGACCAGAATCCCATCCTGGTTAACAAGGTGTCCCAAGAACCGTAACTACCGTAACCAAAACTCACTTTGAGAACTTGGCATACAACCTCTCCCTCCTCAAAACTGATGGGTTTTGAGCAAAACAGCATTCCTATGGTATTCATGCAAACCCTACTGCTTGGATCTAGTTTTTCTAATTGTACATGCATAATTGTCCAAGACTTGCAAAACCCTAATCTAGCATATCACAAAAATCGAAATCACGTCTAATAAACTAGTTAGAACATTACCTTTGATTGTTGCTTAAAGATCTTGAGCCTTTGAGAACCTTAGCACCTCAAATGTTGTGCCTCTAATAGATCACAAACACCAAAACAATTGGAGAAGGCAATAGAGAGAGGGGAGAGGTAATTTTCGGCTCTTGAACTCTTCTTAGAGTTGTGGTAGCCGAAAATTGCATGCCTAGGGGTTCCTTTTATAGGTGAGGAGTTAGGGTTTCAGTCAAACACTTATTCGGTTGCTTAGGCTCTAAGCAGCCCATAAGATCCTTCTGGAATCCCTTCCTTGGACGAAATCTTAAGGCCTTATCCACAAGATTTCGTCCACCCTATCTTTAGGGTTTCCTCAGCCTACTTTGCAAATATCTAATAATTACAATATCAGTCCCCTAGGTTTAATTAATATATTTTGATCACAAAATTAATTCCTAATTAATTCTTGACCAATATTAATTTACCCAAATATGATTTCTCCTTTAATATATTATTCAAATAATATATTAATAATCCATAATAACCTCTTTCTCTATTATTCATCCAGTCAAGTTGCTTTGGTGAAGGCAACCCAAAAGGACCATGCTACAACCGGGTCAAGTACATAGCAAATATAGTTATGGGCTTAGACACCTAATCCAACAGTCTCCCACTTGGATAAGTCTAATAACTATAGATACAAGTACGAATTCAAAATCCGATTAGCAATCATAGCTCTCAAAAGCCGTTGTCGAACTCTGACACGTCCTTTAGATAAGGGATCGTACAGTCCTCCGTTCTCAAGATATCGTGTGGACAATCACATGGAACATAGTCATACTTATTGTCCAGCAGTTTGTTTCTCGATCTCTGATTATTCTGACATAGAACTTAATTAAACACATCAACTTAGTCCTGACCGGGCCTGACATATAAGTCAAACCAAATCATCGAGGGGCCCAAGATATCGCTTCTACCCTCGTAGGATAAAAGGAACAGATAAACTTGCACTTATATGCATTTACTATTTACTCATCAAATCATACACAACAATGTGTTTTATAACATCAAGTTACCGATGCGTTTACGCATTATCAATGCATAACCAACTTGCAAACAATAAACCATATATATAGGTTTAAAGACTATATGATATTATCATCTCACAATCACTCGTGATTAATTCCATGAAGTGATTCATGTGAGTGCGGGTTTAATCCAATACTCAAATCATATTTCATAAGCACTCATGAACGTTGCAGCAAACTTTTGCTATGTCTAAACGCTTAGAGAATCTACAAACCAATTCATGACAGTCTTCTTTCATACCTACTTCCAATATATGAACGACTGCGGATAGTTTAAATAATCTTATTATTTAGGAAGTCAAAACATGCAAAGTGAAAGAATAGTAAATAATTAACATAAGACAGTAACATTACTCATAAATAAAACACCTTTATTTAATCATCAAATGTTAATTATAATTTATCTATTACAAGTTTATAAAGCTATCTAATCACTAAAACTAATATCGTCCTTCAGCCCAATGCTCCTAGCGTGCTGCAAGTGCTTAACTCTACTCAGTCCCTTCGTAAGGGGATCTGCTGGGTTATCCTTTGACGATACCCTTTTCACTACGAGGAGTCCCTCTTCTACCCGATGTCTAATAAAATGATATTTCTTGTCGATATGTCTGGATCTGCCATGATCCCTTGGTTCCTTGGTCAAGGCAACCGCACACTCGTTATCATAGAAAATCTCGATAGGCTCCTTTATGGCTGGAACAACTCCAAGGTCTTAAATGAAGTTCTTCAACCATATTTCCTCCTTGGACGCTTCGCTCGCTGCTATGTACTCTGATTCGTACTTTGAATCAGCTATGGTTTCCTGCTTGGAACTTTTCCAAGTCACTGCTCCTCCATTTAGGGTAAAGACCTAGCCCGACTGCGAGTGGAAATTATCCCGGTCAGTCTAAAAACTAGCGTCACTATACCCTCGCACTATCAAGTCATCGCTCCCACCGAGGATAAGAAACCATTCCATAATCCTCCGAAGGTACTTAAGAATATTCTTTACTGTGATCCAATGTGCTCTACTAGGGTTCCCTTGATATCTGCTGGCCATGCTCAAAGAGAAGGCCACATCAGGGCGAGTACAAGTCATAGCATACATGATCGAGCCAACTGCGGAAGCATAAGGTACTCGGCTCATCTCTGCTATCTCGGCTTCGGTACTCGGGATTTGAGTCTTACTCAACTTGGTATTGCTTTGGATTGGTAACTCCCCTTTCTTGGAATTTTCCATACTAAAACGCTTTAGTACTTTATCCAAGTAAGTACTTTGACTAAGTCCTTTTAGTCTTTTACTCCTATTTCTCAAAATACTTATCCCTAGAATACAGGCTACTTCTCCGAGGTCCTTCATAGCGAAGCACTTCCCAAGCCAGGACTTAACCTCCTGCAAGGTTGGGACATCGTTTCCTATGAGTAGTATGTCATCCACATACAAAATGAGAAAGTTAACTATACTCCCACTGGCTTTGACATATACACATGACTCATCCTCGCTTGTCGAGAAACCAAACTCTTTGACTTTCTCATCAAAACAAAGATTCCATCTGCGAGATGCTTGTTTCAATCCATAGATGGATTTCTCAAGCTTACACACTCTATTAGGGTGCTTTGCATCGACAAAACCCTCTGGCTGGCTCATGTAAACATCTTCAGCCAACTTCCCATTAAGGAAAGCGGTTTTTACATCCATCTACCATATTTAATAATCATGAAACACAGCTATGGCTAGCATGACCCTTATAGATTTAATATTTGCTACTGGTGAGAAGGTCTCATCATAGTCAACTCCAGGAGTTTGAGTAAAGCCCTTCGCAACCAATCACGCCTTATACGTGTGTACTTTCCCATCCATGTCGGTCTTCTTATTGAAGATCCATTTGCACCCGACCATCTTACGACCTGGCACATTGTCAATCAAGTTCCAAACTTGATTGTCATACATGGATTAAATCTCGCTGTCCATAGCCTCTTTCCATTTTGCAGACTCCGGGCCAGCCATGGCTTCCCTGTAGCTGTTAGGTTCATCCAAATTTATCAGTGTGCTATCACTAATAAATGTATCACCTTCAGTAGTAATATGGAAACCATAAAAATCAGGTGGAACACTAACCCTACTGGAACGTCTTAGAGGTAGGGACTCGTCAATCGATTCAACAGGAGTTTCCTCCTCAGGTTGAGCGCCAGTGTTAGAGGTTACTTCATCGCTTGATTCTTGAAGCTATTCAAGATCAATTTGCCTCCCACTGTCCTCTTGGCATATGAGTTCTCGCCCTCGGAAAACCCCTCTCCTCGCAACGAATACAACATTGTCACTCGGTCTATAGAAGAGATATCCAAAGGACTTCTATGGATAGCCTATGAAAATACACCGCTCACTACGAGGTTCGAGCTTCTCGTGAGTCTATCGTCTTACAAAAGCCTCACAACCCCAAACCTTGATATGTGCCAACGAGGGAACTTTCCTTGTCCACATCTCGTGAGGTGTTTTGGTAACGTTCTTAGTTGGTACTAGATTAAGGATATGGGCGGTAGTCTCTAAGGCATACCCCCAGAATGAGATAGGTAACGAAGCACGACTCATCATGGAACGAACCATGTCCAACAAGGTTCGATTGCGCCTCTCAGCCACACCATTCAACTGCGGTGTCCTAGGCGGAGTTAATTGTGAAACAATTCCGCATTCCTTGAGGTAGTCGTGAAATTCAAGACTAAGGTACTCACCACCTCGATCGGATCGGAGCATCTTAATTTTCATGCCCAGCTGATTCTCCACTTACTGTTTAAACTCTTTGAACTTTTCAAAGGTTTCTGACTTGTGCTTGATTAAGTATATATACCCATATCTGCTATAATCATTAGTAAAAGTCACATAGAAGCGACTCGCATCCCTTGTGGTGGATCTAAAGGGTCCACATACATCCGTATGTATGAGATCCAATAAACCCTCACCTCCTTCACAATAACCAGTGGAGGGTGACTTGGTCATCTTTCCAAGCAAACAAGACTCGCACGTGTCATCCGATTTGAGGTCGAATGACTCCAACACTCCATCCTTTTGGAGTTGGGCTCTGTGTTTCTTGTTGACATGTCCAAGACGATAATGCCACAAGCATACTTTGTCCAAACTGTTGGACGAATCAATATGCAACACATTATTTCCTAAGTTATCAACAATATTCACAGTTTCATATACTCTATTACAAGGGAATGCTTCAAAATAGAAAGTAACATTCAAGAAAGCATTAATAGAACCAATTTCATTAATAAACGAAAATCTAAAACCTTGTCTGTACAAACCATGAAAAGAAATAATGTTTCTCTCCATTTCTGACGAGTAGCAACAATCATTTAAATCTAAACCTAACCCACTACTAAGCACTAAAGAGTAAACTTCAATCTTGGTGACAGGCGACGCTTTCCGATTCCCCATGATCATGTTCATCTTCCCATGCTCCACATCCCTACTTCTTCTTAGACCCTGCAAATCAGCACAAATGTAAAAACCACATCCTGTATCAAGGACCCAAGAAATAGCATGTGATGATTTATTAGATTCTATAGTATAAATACCTACGAAGGATGGCTTTATCTTTCCATCCTTGATGTCATGCAGATATTTCGGGCAGCTTCGTTTCAAATGCCCTTTGTCGTGACAGTAGAAGCACTCTGCTTCTTATGGGTTGGAAGAGGGAGCAGTAGAGCCAGCTTTGGTTCCACTAGAAGAGGATCAATCATGGGGTTTACCCTTATGGCTCTTAGAAGGAGCCTTCCTCTTCTTTCCTTTTCCTTGCCCAATAGCCAAAACAGGGGCAGTAGCAGTAGGAGTTGATGCAACGAATTTGTCTTTCAGACTACTCTCAGCAGTCCTTAACATTTAACTTCAGCAAGCGGTCCACATACCTTTGCATTTTCTGCAAGTGGGTCATGACGCACTCTCCGTCCTTCATTTTGGTAGTGATCATCGAGGCGATGATCTCGTACCTTTCCTGCCTCGCGCTTTGATGGTAGCTATCCATCAAATCTTGATGCATCTCATAGGGGTAGTAGTCCTCGTAGGACTTTTGGAGTTCTGCGGTCATGGTCGTGAGCATTATGCAATGGACTTTCGTAGCATCTCGTTCGTGAGCCTCGAAAGCAACGATTTCTTCGGGAGTAGCAGTGCTTGGCTTAAACTCTTTCAGCTCCTTGTCGAGAACATACTCCTTGTCCTCGTAGCGGGTGACCATGCGGATGTTACAGATCCAATCATTGAAATTGGTCCCATCAAATATCACCCTCCCACACAAGTTCATGAGTGAGAATGAGCCATAAGGGTTCGAGCCAGAAGCGTTGTTTTGAGTAGACATCTGAAATAGAAAAGAGACAAAGTTTGATTAGATAAGAATCCCCAATTAAACACCCAAATGAGAAATTAGGGCTAGGATCCAACAACATTATTCACAATTTAGAAGAGGGATGCCATAATCCAAATTGCAAATAATTTGAAAGTAAGTGGATGACGATTCACTAATTTTCACCATGAAAAACGAAAAAGAAATTAAGTTTTAAATGTATTGAAACTCCTAGATCTTTTGAGATTCATTTAACTTTTCAATGGCATGTTGAAATCTCGATATGCCCTTCAAGTTTATGACTGGGATACTGAGGATCACAAACAAGGTGTGAATAACCATGCAAATATACTTGGTACCCTCGATGTCATTTATCACCTAATCAATGTTCCGGTTAACCACACATGCTCCATTGATCTATGATAAACATCGAGTCACCCTCTGCCACCATTGTTAGTCCATATTAGTGTGCCGGATATCCACGTATGCTCCACTAACGACTTGGCAAGGGTACAAAGTGTAATTTCATGGAATAGCATCATTTCACATTTTTTTTCTTAAAGTAACTAAGATTGAGAATTTTATAAAAACATTTAGTTACTTTATATATTCATTATACTTTTAATGAGGAATTAGTTGCCCTATCCTACCCGTTCGGCTAACGACCCTCCACTAATCAAGGAAGCGGTGAGTGAGAGTAGACACCCATTAAACTGTCATTTTATAGGCAGCAACCTTATGCCCCCCTTATAGATCGACTTTGTGAATGAGGCCTCCTAACGGTAAGACTAGCTTTATCTTATACATATATATATATAATTTATTAATCTTATAATATTATAATAGTATAAGGGTTGAATTTTAAACTTGTAAAATTCTAGGGTTTGGAATTTAAATATTTCAAAATTAAAACTTTTAATTAAAAATTTAAATTCCAAAACTTGAGGGCAAGTTTTGAAACTTTTCAAAACTTTCTAGATCAAATTTCAAATAATTTAATTAATCAAATAATTTGTGATTATCTAAATTTGACCTAATTCAATTTATGGCAAGATAATTCACATCAAAAATTACAAATAATTATCTTTATCATATAAAATAATAATTATCTTATAGTTTGACAATTATCTTCCAATTGGATTAAGATATGCATTACCATAACAGATAAAACGAATTTTTATTAGAAAAACAATTTATGGTAATCATCCAAATCCAATCTTAGCCAAAATCCCGAAAATTTTTGTCAGATCCCATTCCGTGTCGTGGAAGGCTATTCCACGTCGTGGAATCAGACAGAATCAAAAAAACGAAAATTTTCAGCTTTGAACAATAAACTTTGCATCAAATACATTAGAATAAACATCCTAGGCTCTGATACCACTGATGGGTTTTGAGCAAAACAACATTCTTATGGTGTTCATGCAAACCCTAATGCTTGGATGTAGTTTTTCTAATTATACATGCATAATTGTCCAAGACTTGCAAAACCCTAATCTAACATATCACAGAAATCGAAATCATGTCTAATAAACTAGTTAGAACATTACCTTTGATTGTTGCTTGAAGATCTTGAGCCTTTGAGAACCTTAGCACCTAAAATGTTGTGCCTCTAATAGATCACAAACACCAAAACAATTGGAGAAGGCAAGAGAGAGAGGGGAAAGGTAATTTTCGGCTCTTGAACTCTTCTTAGGGTTGTGGTAGCCGAAAATTGCATGCCTAGGGGTTCCTTTTATAGGTGAGGAGTTAGGGTTTCAATCAAACACTTATCCGGTTGCTTAGGCTCTAAGCAGCCCATAAGATCCTTCTGGAATCCCTTTCTTGGACGAAATCTTAAGGCCTTATCCACAAGATTTCGTCCACCCTATCTTTAGGGTTTCCTCAGCCTACTTCGCAACTATCTAATAATTACAATATCAGTCCCCTAGGTTTAATTAATATCTTTTGATCACAAAATTAATTCCTAATTAATTCTTGACCAATATTAATTTAACCAAATATGATTTCTCCTTTAATATATTATTTATTTAATATATTAATAAACCATAATAACCTCTTTCTCTATTATTCATCCAGTCAAGTTGCTTTGGTGAAGGCAACCCAAAAGGACCATGCTACAACCGGGTCAAGTACATAGCAAATATAGTTATGGGCTTAGACACCTAATCTAACAAAAACTCCTAGTAGCTCTCGAAGGTGCTCCTCATGGTGCTCCCCGGTCTTGGAATAGACCAGGATATCATCAATAAAAACAATGGCCGATCGATCGAGCATCGGCTTGTATACCCGATTCATCAAATCCATAAATGACATCGGTGCGTTGGTAACCCAAACGGCATCACCACGTACTCGTAATAAACCATAGCGAGTTCGGAACATTGTCTTCTCCATGTCCTCCTCTTTGACTCTCATCTGATGATACCCTGACCTCAAATCGATCTTGGAGAACCAAGATGCACCCTATAGTTGATCGAAGAGAACATCAATCCTCGGAAGGGGTAAGCGTTCTTCACCGTCAATTTGTTCGGATTCCGGTAATCAATGCACATCCAGTGTGAACCATCCTTCTTCTTCACAAACAAAATCGATGCTCCCCACGATGAGCTGCTCGGTTGGATAAACTGCTTGCCCAACAGTACCTGAAGTTGAGAGGACAACTCATGCATCTTAAGCAATGCTAATCGATATAGAGCCTTAGCAATTGGGCATGCGCTGGGAACTAAATCAATATTGAACTCAACTTGCCTCGCAGGAGGCACACCGGGTAAATCCTCCGGGAATACATCTGGGAACTCTATGACTACAGGCACATCCGAAACTAAAAATCCCCCTTCGACCTGAGTGTCAACCACAGACACGAGATAACCTAGATACCCATTCTGTAGACACTATCGAGCCTTAGCAAAAAAAAACAAAAAGTTGATCCAACTCTACTACCCTTTCCATAAATAGTCAGTTCTCCCCCACTTGGGGTTCGAACTACCACCCGCTGTCTCTCACAGTCAATCATGACACCAAATCTGCTCAACCAGTCCATCTCTACTATCACGCACATATCCCCCATAGGAATGGAAATTAAATCGATCGGATAGTACACCTCGAATATCTGCATGGAATAATCCCGAAAAACACTCATTACAGAAATCCAGTGTTCATTGGCGATGAAAACTCGCAACGAACACTCCAACTCTTCAAGAGGCATATCAAAACTCCTACTGAAGGATTGATACACAAAAGACTGACTCGCACCCGAGTCAAAAAGCACAAGAGCAAGCAAATAATTCCCTAAGAAGGCACCTAGCAGAATTACAATCATAAGAATATAATTAAATAACTTGATAGAATAATAAATGAGAATATACCAGTAATGGCGTCAGGCGCCGCCCTGGCCTCCTCCACTGTGAACTGAAATGCATGACTCCTGGCCTTTCGGGCCTCAGCTCTCCCTTGTCGTCCATCTGTAGTCCTCAAGGTAGTTGGAGTCGGAGCCTGCACCGGCATCGCAGCGAGCAAAGGACATTTGGCCTTCATATGGCCAACCTGATCACAATGGTAGCAAATCCTGGAGCTCGACACTAGGGCCTGTTGATGATAATCCTTAGTAATATGGCCCTCCCTGCCAAATTTGTGGCACCCAGAAGCTGATCGACAAATGCCCTCCTGCGCCTCCCCGCACTTGCCACAAGTGCGACCTCTCTGTCCTCCAGATTGTGAATCAGCGGGCTTGAACCGCTTTGCTACAGGTTGTGAATAAACTGGAGCCTACCTCTGCTCCCTCGTCTAAGTCTCACTCTCAATCTCCCACCTCCGATCAACATCCTGAAGCTCGGAGAGAGTACGGTATCGTTGGGTAGACACAAACTCCTGAATCCCAGTATTGAGCATGCTCAAGTATAACGATATGTGGGCCTGCTCTAAAGTAGAATACTGAGGACAGAAAAGATCTCTCTCAGGAAATATCTTGGTAATCTCCATCACCGAATCTATTGTCTACCTCAACGTTAGATACTCCTGAGCCAACCTCTCCCTCTGCACTAGGGGAACATACTCAGTGTGGAACATCTCCGAACTGCTCCCAAGTAACAACAGCCTTCTACTCAGGAGTATAAGAACCATTCACTAGCTTCCATCAGTTCTTTGCACCAAGAAGAAGAAGGTTCAGGGCGTATTTGACCTTCTGGTCCTCCAGACATGAATAAGTGAAGAAACAAGCCATTACCCTGAATCTCTGCAACAACAATGGCTGCGGTAGCTGCAACAGCAGTAGCCTCAGTCACAGAGGCGTATCGCTCATCAAAAATCTCAATCATCGTGATATTGTTAAACCCAAAGAACTCCGGGATCGCCTCCTTGATAGCCACGGTCACCCGAGTGGTGATCATCTCCCGAATGTCATCATCCGTCAAACCTGGTCTCTTTGGGCCATCAACTCCTGATCCAGAACCTCTCGTGTACACCATACTGAAAATGAACCAAAACGCATCAGAAATTACACAATTCATCCTATCACAATCATTACAGAAAGAGTAACCCTCTAGGTTCGTGACGTCCTTGCTACATGTACGGGTCCTATGCTTCCATAAGTACGGGCCCATAGCACCTTCCATACCTACCCATGTTTGTCTCAATGGATCGTCACAAACCACCCAAATACAACACCTAACAACTAGGATACGCATACATCTTATATTCACTCCCTTGAGAGTGGCTAATCATCCCTCAAGCTGTCCTAGTATAACAACACTCACCCATGAAACTTCTACCAACCCTGCAGCCGCTCATACATGTTAATCATATATAATGCTGGATCTCATAGACAGTCAAATATTTGATTCTACCCTAAGCCCACAACCAAACAAGGAAAATTAATTAAGGCCAAATCAAACATTCTCAGTCTATAAAATCTTAGTTATGTACAACTATGATGCATACACTAAGCTACTACAGTAATGATGTCGATTTCATGTAGCAGGCAAGAAATTCCCCTAGGCTATCAGGCACATAGCTCATGAAATTCTATCATGAAATTCTTAAAGATCCCTACCCTACAACTAGCATGCAGTTCTATCATAATCATCATATACAAATAACAATGTGGGTATCTTGGGGAATACTTTCTTGCTCCGACTGATCATACACATCGCATCCTTTCTTGGTTACTTTTGAAAATCATTTGAAAACAAGTTGAAAACATTTGTAGATCCTTAGTTTGAGTCTGGATTCACACGAATGTTCATCCAATTCACTCAAACCAGGGCTCTGATACCAACTTGTAACATCCAAGGCAAAAATTTTATTTTTAAAAACATCCAAAATTCCATAAGTTTTATAAAACAAGTTATCAAAAGTCGCTATCATGAATCAGAGTATCCCAAAATCATAAAAAGACATAAAATCCAAGATGATGTGTACGATCAAGCCTTCTCCTTTTGCCTGCCCTCTGAAGTACCTGAAACGATAAATCAAACTGTAAGCCAAAGCTTAGTGATTTCCCCCAAAATACCACCACACATCATATAACAACATGCATACTAGGCCCACAACAATCAGACTGAATTACCCCTCAGCCCACAACATGAGTCTGGATTGCCTTACCGACCCACAACTCATGTCTGGGTTGCTCCCGAGCCCACATCATAAGCCCGACTTGCCTTACCGGCCCTCATCTTATGTCAGGCTTGCTGCCAAGCCCACAACATCAGTTTGGCTTGCCTTTTTGGCCCACAACTTATGTCTGGCTTGCTCCTAGGTGTTTTAGCTTCCGCACAGAATAATATTGCCTCAACCTAACTGCATTATGTCGACATATGCAACAAATAAAACATATAACAACAAAAAGATAATCATGCAGATCTAACAGATCACTACAACATAGCAACATACTATATAATATGATATATAACCTAGTGCGTTGGTATTGGTGCCTTAGACCCACAAGTATAGTGAGGAAATCACCTCATAGACCGAAAAATAGCTGAATAGATTACTGCTCCAAATACTGCCTCTACATATCACTTATACAAAATAATAGGCACCTAATCTCAAACTACTATTCAAATTACCCAAAATGCCCTTAAGTCAAACTTGGTCAAGCCCATGGTCAAAGGTCAAGAGTCAAAAGTCAAAAATTCAAAGATCTCAGATCAGGCTGAGTACGCCCCAACCGGGTATGCCCTATATACTTGATCAGCTCTCACTCCTCATTAATTGCTTATTCCAGTAAGACCTCACGTCCAGAACTCATATCTAGTCCCACATAACCTCTTAAATTATAAAGTTTCCAACTTTATGACTTTCCATGTCTAGAAGTGTTGAAAATCCAAACCCTAAGTTACTACCCAAACCTAAGCTTCAAAATTCTTGCATGGATGCGAGAAAGAGACCAATATCACATTTTTATGACTAAAAACACTCAAAAACATCTAAAAGGACGGCTCATTTGGTCTAGAGCAGGACATACTCATTTATACCAATATTAAGGGACCAAAAGGCACAAAAAACTCAAGAACTAGCAAGATCTATAAAGCATTTATGTAACATCCATAAAAATCATGAAAAAATTAAACTTTTAGAAACCAACCACTTTCATAAATTGTTTACAAACATAGTTTTCAAAAGTATTTCAACATCATAGTTCCCAAAACATAAGTCCAAAATATGGGGATGTGTACGGTCACGCCTTCGCCTTACCACAGTCCTCTAAAGTACCTGAAACATAACCCAAAATTGTAAGCCAACGCTTAGTGAGTTCCTCCAAAATACCAACACATAAACAAATAACAATTACAATAAACGTAATACTATGGGTCCAATCAACCATCGGGTTTGAATACCCTAGGCCCCTCAACCATCGGGTTGGAATGCCAACATATTATGGGTCCAATCAACCATCATGTTGGAATACCCCAGTCCCCTCAACCATCGGGTTGGAATGTCAACACACTATGGGTCCAATCATCCTCAGGATGGAATACCCTCGAGCCCATTCAACCATCGGGTTGGTATGCCCCGACCTGTTGGCTTACGCACAAAGCAGTGAAGCCTCAGCCACCGTCCAAACATGTGCACATATAACGGATAATCATATAATAGTCTACAGTCAGTCAAACAAATATACAGGTCACTAAGCATAACATTATCATATATATCAGGATACCGATCTAGCAGATCACTACAGTAGAATAGCATGCATAACAGTATATTAATTCAATGGGCCGGCCTTGATGCGTTCGACCTGCAAGTACAGTGAGGAAAACTCACCTCGCAAATACATACAGGTAGCAGAAAAGAATATTGCTCCACGAGTAAACTCTACAGGTCACCTATACATAGGAAGAGACCCATGCCTTAGGTTTCATAACAATATACCTAAAATGCCACCTAAGATCAAACTAGGTCAAAAGTCAACGGAAAGTCAACCCAGCTGAGTACGCCCATCGTACTCAGCTCCTACGCCCCGCGTACTCCGCCCTTGACCAAAAGCGAGCAGTTGACCACCTACGCCCAACGTACGACATGGAACGCCCAACGTACGCAGTGGCCATGCAAAATTTCCATTAAGTGCTTAATTCAACAAGTCCAAACGTCCAATCCAGATCTAAGCCTAAAAAGGTGTTCCAAACCATAAAGTTTCCAACTTTATGGTTATGCATGCCTTAATAAGTCCCAAAACCAAAACCCTAGTTTGTCTTAACCACTTAAGACTTCTATAACTTGCATGCAAGCACCAAATGAGTCAAGATAGCATTTTTACGACTTAATGCACCTCAAATCTTCTGAAAGGACAACTCCTTTGGTCTTAGAGTAGATCATACTCATTAAGTCCAAGAAGAGGGACTAAAAACTCATACAACTTCTCATGGCAAGATTTTAAGGAAATACAAGTCAAGATCAAAGCTTTATACCTTTTAGAGCTTCCCAATGAGGCAAAGATCCCAGAATTACACGCTTGCATCCACATCAAGGCTGCTCAATGTATCTTCTTTCTTCCTTCAGCACACCAAGAACACACTTAAGCTTAAAATACACACTCAAGGGTTAGGGTTTATAGAAACGTCACAATGGGAGTGGGTGCTGGAGAGGTGAGGGAAAATAAGGTTATAAGGATAGTTATATAGAGGCTCAACCCTAAAATTAAGGGTTTCCAAACCTTGCGAGTACGCCCCGTGTACGCTGATGTACGCCCAATGTACTAGGGGGCGCCCTAGTACGCTAAACGTACGCACGTACGCATGGTGTACTCCCATTCCTCCCAAATTACAATTTTGCCACTAGGGCTTCCAATGGACACTTCCTTCAACTTAGGGACCAAAACGTGATATAATAAAATTATAGGGCTGGATTGGAAGTACCTTAAAACCGGGATGTTACAATTCTCCCCCACTTGATCTAGACTTCGTCCTCGAAGTCTGCTGCGGAGAATAATTATGGATAATGCTACCGCATATCAGCCTCCAGCTCTAAGGTCCACTCGGAGCCTTTCGATATTGCCACTGCACCGTGGCCAAAGGTATTTCCTTGCTGCGCAAGACATTCATATTTCTTTCTATAATATCCATCGGCCTCTCAACATAGTTCGGGCACTCATCGACCTGAATATCGTCTAAGGAAAACACTGCATCCTTATCCAATATGCACTTTCGCAGCTGCGAAACATGGAAAGTGTTGTGAATCTAATTGAGCTCCTTAGGTGGATCCAACCTGTAAGCAACCTTGCTAACTCTGGCAATCATCGAAATGGTCCAATCCACCGGGGACCCAACTTCCCCCTCTTCCTGAAGCGTATCGCACCCTTCCAAGGTGAGACCTTCAGTAATACCATGTCACCGACCTGAAACTCCAACTCGGATCTGAGACAACCCGAAACTTTTCCGTTTCCATTATGCGATTTCCGTTAATAAAATTTGAATTTTATTAATATTCCATCGAACCTTTGATTTAGAAAATCATCTGGTGTTATATAATTAAACTTATATACACAAGTCGGAACCAAAACCGCGCGAAACTCGAATTATCCTCGAAAAAAACATCATGTTCACGGCCTGACTGGAGTTCACGGCCGTAAACCTGTTTACGGCCGTAAACTCGTTTGCGGCCAGAGTCGGGTGAACCCCACCCACCGACCACAAAACCCCTATAAATATGAGACCCCCACCCTTTTGAACACCTTTGATCGGAAACTCTCTCTTTCTCTCTCTAAAACTCTTGACCGTAAACACCTAAAAGGCCTTCAATCTTCGAGAAAACACCGAGAAACACCGTTTAGAGTTATTTCGGGGCATCTGGAACACATTTCTCTTCGAAATTAGCACCCTTGTTCTTGAGTTTACGACCCATCTTCAAAGATCATAAACCCGTTTACGGCCCATCTTCAAAGACCGTAAACCCAGTTCACGGCCGTAAACTCTTCACGGCCGCAAACTCTTCCTAGGTGGTGAAAGCTCGTTTTCTCGATTCAAGCAGGATTTCGTTAAGTGCCACGTACAACAACCCGAGGAATCTTCGTTTCCAGTGGACGTTTCCACACAACCACGGTGAGTTCATACCCCTACGCTTTTTCCGAGTTTTTCATGTTTTCAGGGGGGGAATACAAGCAAAAGTACAAGGAAACTTGTGCTCAAAAAATATTATTTTGTTTAAGATAATTATATTTCCAGTATGTTTTTTTACATGGAAAACAGTTTTTACCAAACGATTAAGAAATCAACTCGTAGAAACAGTTTTCAAAACTAGGGTAACTAACTTGTGAATCATTTCGTAAAATGTATCATTTTATAAAGGATCCCTGCAAATCATAAAAAAGATTTTCCATATTATTACTTGTAAATTTGTTAGTCTAGTTGGAGACACGTCCTTGGTAACACTCACCACCGAAACAGAGTGTAGGACTAGCACTTATGACCAGAATCTCTTGTAGGGAGAGCGTGACTGTTGTGTATAGATCTATACGGGACTGACTATCCCGCACCTCGTTGCTAGCTACAGTGGGACCGATAGGTCTACGGGTGAGAAAGTCATAAAGGATACTGGCCCCGATACGGGCCATATCAAGTTAATGTATGGTTATAAAACTCACAATGTAGATAACAGAGATTTACTTTTGTAATAATGAATCAAGTGAACTAACCTCAAAGTAATAACCGATTTGATTACTGAAGGGTATTAATAGTACCTTCAAGATTTAGTTCATCACGTTTTCTTTTATTAGTTTTATTTATGTAATAGGGCTAATATACCTCACTGGGAGTAACCAGGGTTTTTTTAAAAGAAAACTACGTTTATCGATATAAGTATGGTTGATACTTGTACACCTCAGTTTAGAACAGATAACCAACCACCAACTTTTAGGGAAGATATAGGATTTTCCCGGGATAACTCGGCCTTTCATAAACGGATTGTTTAACAAGTAACCAACGGATATTCATATTCATTTCACGACACCTTGGATTGTACATATCTTGTATGAATCTGGAAGTCATGGAAGGAATGAGTTTTCAAACACGTCTTTTATAAGAAAATATAGGATTTTCTTGAGGAACACTTTTCAAAAGGATTCAAAGAACATTTTTCCACCAAAACTAAATGCTTATGAACTCACCAGCTTTATGCTGATATTCTTTCAAAACTGCTTGTATTCTCAGGGAATTAGTAGACAGGTACTTCCAGGAATTTGGAGCAGTCGGAGCGTTAGAGTCACGTCTTTCCATTTTACTTTTGATATGAACAAAACTATGTATTAAACAATGTAAACCTTTTTCATATATGTATTCAATGTCTGGTTGTGTTTACTATGCTTGCTATGATACAATTGTTGTGATACTACGCATGACGTCAACCACCCCCGAACGTTTCCGTCGTTCTGGTTTGGGGGCATGACAGATTGGTATCAGAGCCCTTGTTTATAGCGAACTAAGTATACCGAACCTTACATGGTATACAATTATAAATACTAAAGGGCCTAAGTGCTCTAAACTAAAAGTATACTTTCAAAAATATAAGTATTTTATTAAAAAGTATACGAACATACATACATAACAGAACCAGAGTCGTATATAGAACAACACAAAAGTATTTGGATGTTGGGACACTGCGGTGTTGGGTTATGAGCATTCTAACACTCCTAAGTGTACATGCAACCCTAAATACCTTGGATCTATGTTTTCTCTATTATACATACAATTATGAACATCCAAGGTATTATCCTAATCTAGCATACAAAATAATAAATATAACAAGATAGAATACATACCTCTTTGATGTAGAATGTCTTCATGAAGCTTGAGTGCCTAGTGCCCCAAGTGTGACACCTCAAATGGTTCACACAACACCAAATACACTTGGAATAACTTGAGAGAAACTTGAACACTCCTTGAAATTGTCTAGCCCTCACACTCACACATTAGTGCACGATTTCTTGAGCCATGGGATTCTTTTATATGGTGGCTATTAGGGTTACACCATGTAACTCATAACTTTACCCATTCCTTATGCTCCATGGATTTTAACCTCCATGGAGTATCCATGGGTCACCCCATGGACTTAGTCCAACATAAGGAATCTTGGATCACAAGCCCACATATATAAGAATGAATGACTTACACAATCAACCCATATATTTAATTAGTCTCCTTTTGATCACTTAATTAATTCCAAATTAATTCTTGATCAATACTAATTAAATAACCTTATTAATATATTAGAACTTATAATATATTAACCAAACTTAAGTGTTATTTCTCTCATTATAGTCTATCCAAATGCATGATGCCATGCAACCCAAATGGACCATGCCGGGTCGGGTCAAGTCTTACCAATTATAGTTATGGACTTAGACATTAATCCAACAGTCTCCCACTTGGATAAGTCTTAAACTATTATTGCGTATGACTTCAGGAACCGATCAACAATCGTAGCTCTCAAAAGCTTCTGTCGAACTCTGACCTTGTCGATGAACTCTGACCTTTGTCAATGACTTGTCCATTAGATAAGGGATCATATATTCCTCCATTCTAGATATCATATGGACTGAGACATGGATTATCAATCATTCTCTCTGTCCATTTGTTGTTTCCCGATTTCCGATTCATGATGACTGACTGATTGAACAAATCAAATCAGTCCTGGCTTGGCCAAGCACTCACATGTATCATCTTTAAATCATCGAGGGGCCCACAGATATCGCTTTTATCCCGAAGGTAAAAGGAATGGATAAACTTCAACTTATATGGCTTGTTCTACTACTTGTTGAATCATACACAAAGGCACGTTTTATAACATCGAGTTACCAATGCGTTTTCGTGCAATCAATGTATAACCAACTCATAGTAACAACTCATATCTCTAGGTTTGAAGAATATAAGATATTATCGTCTCATGATCACTCGTGATAAAATCCATGAAGTGATTCAAATGATCGCGGGTTGAGTCCAATACTCAGAACTTATGAGCACTCATGAGTGTTGTAGCACCACTTTGTCCACCAACTTGGACCTCTACAAACCAACCCATGACAGTCTTGATTCATATCTACTTCCAACATATGACCGACTGTGGATGGTTTGAATAACTTAATCATTCAGGAAGAGTGACTTAGTTATTATGGAAGTCAAAACATACATAGTGAAACACAAGAATAAATGAATCAAATATGGTATCAAACCCTATGAATATAAATAAACACTTTTATTTATCACCATACTGATTACTCATTATTCATTGTTTCAGTTTTATCAACTTTATACTTGAATTTAAAACAATAGTTGTCCCATGCTCCAAGCATGTACACTATGTTTTCTAAACACTAGTCATGCCATACACCAAGTATGCATACTATGTTTATCTATGATCTTTACTTTGTAAAATAGATCAATTGAACATCACTCCAATGATCCTCTTTTCACAGTCCCAAATCCTTACTGCAAATGCAAGAATTCCAAATTCATGCCATTTACTGAAATCTGTTAGATTCTAAACTTATATGCATTGATCCTCTTAATGATTATGCACAAAGTCAGAAAGACTTGACAACAATCATTACATAGCATTCCAAAGGAGATCAGCTCCTTGGAAACATCCTTCTTTCATTAAGTTTCCTAATCTTACACAGATTGAATAATTTCTAACTTTGAAACATTTCCATATTCCATTTTGACTATCACTTCTGAACAAGAGTTGCCTCCTTACAGATTATGTCAATATGGTCCTTCCAGAATTAACATTATACTTCCAACTGTCCTTGAGCAACGAATCTTTGGTAAACCTTAGATTGTCCTCGACAATTGCTTAATCATTTTAGTCATATCCAATTCTAGACCTTTTCCCTTCATAATGCCCCAGGCATTTGGAAAATTTTAGAAAGGATGAATATAGCACATGTAATCGATCCTATATCCGAAGCATATGGGACACGATTCATGATGTCTCACATAAAGACTAAACCAGTCTTTTGCTATAATATTTCCATTTCAATTTGCCAAGTTCTCAAAATTCAAATTATGAAAAGGGATGCCGTAATCATAATCGAATTTTAGAACGCAAATAAAGACTAAACTAGTCTTTTGCTATAATATTTCCATTTCAATTTGCAAAGTTCTCAAAATTCAGATTATGAAAAGGGATGCCGTAATCATAATCGAATTTTAGAACGCAAATAATGGACCCATATATAGAATTTCCTTATGTTGAGCCATTCCAACATGAAATTCATATATATATCCTTGATTAAATACGATTAAAATCTCAATCTAAGCTTTTAGAATTGAAATGAAGTATAATTTTCTCTCTCTTAATTATAGCAAAACAACTTTTTCAACCCCTGCAACCTCACGAATTGAAACTTTTGTTTTCTATAATTAACATTGCTAACTTGCAACCTTTGTCATAATTATCATGCTCCCACTAACATGATGATTATTAGCATAACACTTATGCTCCCACTAGCTTTGACATGTACTCAGAAATCAGCTGACTTTCTTACCAAAGTTCAGATTTCTGATACTAGATTGTTTTGATAAAACTTTATCAAAATCATACACCTCTCTTAGATAGCTCACATGTGTGTCTAAACAATTTTAGAACTATGAAAAGGGATGCCTTAATCATAGTCTCAATTGTTTAGACCTTTGCCACTTCTCACAAGTCCATGTTAGTGTGCCGGTAAACCACACACGCTCCACTAACGACTTTGAGAATGCAAATATCACAATTGCTATCTAGCGAAAATCTACTTAGTGAAAGTGTTTCCTCACCATCATTTTCATGAATCGGAGAGAAACCTTATGACACTTAGATTTAATAGTGTATGTGTTCTTATCCATGTGAATTTGTCAAAACCATCATCACAAGACAAGGTTAGTGACAAATCCAAACTCATATTGATTAAACTTGTGCAATCTTAAATTCTTGCCATTTGGCAGCTCAGGTGCCTGTCATTGCTTCCAAGTAGTTGTGCAACCAATTTAGAACTCTCAGAACTCCTATGCAAAGCCAACTTGAATAGGCACAAAAATTTCAACACGATAGGTTATAAACCTCAAGTCGTGTGCTAGTGAAGGACTTTAGGTTTTATTCTTGATTAAGTCTTGAAACTTTCAAGAGCTTTAAGACTCCCACTGTCCTCTTGACATATAAGACTCCCTTGTCAAATATTCAAGAGATAGTGCGGATTCTTTATCAAGACTAACACTTTACACAATTGGCCTAAGTTGGTCTCTGTTTTATCCAAAACATCACAACTTACCAATTTTAAATGTACAAGAGTAGATAACCTTTTACTCTTACATTTGACTAGTGTTAACAAACCCTCTTTAAGATATGTCACTCAAGTTACAATCTTGGAGTATGACTCTAAGAATTGTTTTGGAATGAAGTATGACTCATCTTTTTGATTTAACCATTTCAACAATTCATGACTCCTCTTCTTAGTCATAAGAGATGACTTTAGAGGACCAATTGTGATATGGTATCTTAATCATTAAGATGATCATAAACATGATACTAAAGTACTCTCCCATCTTTTTAGATTTGAGAAACTTTTATCTTTCTGCCATACTTTGATTCTTCTTATTCGTTCTGTCTCACATTGAAACTTCTCCAATGCTACAGACTTATACTTAAACTTATAAGTATAACCATATTTACTGAAACTTAAGTAAATCATGACGAATAGTCTTCTTGATCTTTTGTGGTGGACTTGACCAGTGCACAAGAATGTGTACTCGATCCCTTAGTCCTTTCCTTATTCACATAAGGAATTAGTCTTAATTTTCCAAGCTGAAAGTTCTCATTCATCATACTATACAACTTGCATGATTCCAAGTTTCGGTCCAATTGAACCTTGGGTGATGAGAATCTTTCCTTATTTGGTAATATTAGACACTACCACAACCGAAAGAATCAAATCCATTTTTCCAATATTGTTATCAATGGAATCTTATAAGCAACAATTTTTCACAAATGCCATTGTAAGGATACTTAAAATAAATAAAATCAAAACCTTTTTCTTTTATTTTAAAACTTTGCGGAAAAACTTATCCTTACAATCCATATGAAAACCTTGTTGTTATCTATTCCTAAGCAATATAAATATCATAACTCTTAAGTAATAGCCCAAAATTCTGATCACCGAACCATGCGATTGAAATCCATCTTCGCGATCAGAATCAGCATGTACTTAATAGAGTTAGACAATGGACTTTACCTGAAGTAGAGCCAAACTTATTGACTTTAACCTCCTTAGGTAAATTTGGCAGCTTCGTAACCAATGCCCCTTCCTTTGGCAATAGTTACCTATGGACCCTTGATAATGGGACTATCTCAGACTTCGCCTCTCTCTTTACCATTGGGTCAACCGAGTTGACTATGGCCGATCCCTTTCCATTGGGAAGAGAGAGCTTTACTGGATATCCAATGTCATCATTGTCAATGTCCATAGCGTTTTAGGAAGTTGATCTTAGCAAATAGATAAGATCATTAAGGGTCTTGTCTTAGTCTGTTTCATAGGATTCCCAAAAGAACTTACTATGTGACTTAGAAAGTAGTTGAGCCACCAACTTTCTCAAGACTTTGACACCCAACTCTCCCGGCTTGTCAATATGTGACTACATCTCCAAGATGTGATCACACCTAGACCTTGCCTTGCCAATAGGGCTTGAGTGACCTTAAACTTATTAGGAACTTGTGGGTTAGGGAGAATAATTGGAGGAGGTGAAAGAAGTATGATATCCATGGGACATCATCTTCATTTAGGAAAACTTGTTTCAAGAGATTTGGGAAGATCATAAATGTCTAGACCAGACATCTTTTTGGGAGATATTCAAGATAGTTGATTTAAAGTCCTTAATATGACACCCAATATGAAATATTAAGGCTAGGACCCAACAAACTATTTTATAACTTAGAAGAGGGATGTCGTAATCCAAGCTATAAAATATTTGAAGGTAGGTGAATGACGATTCACCAATTTCCACCATGAAAAACGAAATAATTTATTAGGTTTTAATTGGATTTGAAAGTCCTAGATCTTTGAGATTTATTGAACTGTTCAAAGGCATGTTTCAATCTCGAGTGTGCCCTTCAGGTTTTGTGACTGGGATGCCGAGGATCACAAAACAAGGTGTGAATAACCATGCAAATATACTTGGTACCCTTAATATTTACCCCTTAATCAGTGTGTCGGTTAACCACACACGCTCCAGCGATACTATGATAAATATTAAGTTACCCTTTGCCTACCTTGTTAAGTCCAGGTTAGTGTGCCGGTTAACCACACACGCTCCACTAACGACTTAAGCAAAGTGCAAAGTGTAATTTCATGGGTTAGCACCAAATTCACATTTTCCTAAGTAACTAAGATTGGGTATTAATAAGAGTTTAGTTACTTAGTATTTATCATTAATACTTTTAATGAAAGGAGAATTATAGTCCTTGTCCTACCCGTTCGGCTAACGACCCTCCACCAGTCAAGGAAGCGGTGGGTGAGAGTGGACACCCATTAAACTGCCATTTTATAGGCAGTAACCTTATACCCCCCTTATAGACCGGCTTCGTGAATGAGGCCTACTAACGGTAAGACTGACTTTACTCTTATACATATATATAAATATTATTAACTTATAATATTATAAAGTATAAGGGTTGAATTTTAACTTTTAAAATTCTAAGGGCTAACTTGGAATTAAAGTATTCATAAGTGAAAACTTTTTAAATTCCAAAACTTGAGGGCAAGTTTTGAAACTATTCAAAACTAATTAATTCCATAACTTATGAGTTTAAAGTAGTTTTAATTAAAAAAAAACTCTTCAAGTTCCATAACTTGATGACAAGTTATGGAAGACTTTAAACTAATTAATAAAAAAAAATAACTTTTTTTTATTGTAACTTATGGAACTAATTAAGGTTACACTTTTTTTTTTAATTTAATGAAGAGACTCTTGAACCTCCATAACTTGAGGACAAGTTATGGAGTCATAAAACCATTTAATTAGAACTAGACTCTTCATTTTGTAACCTTTGCCAACTTTTATGAGTTTTATGATTCTTAAATGTGACTTTTCATATAACTTGAGGATAAGTTACAAAAACACACTTTGGAATCAACTCTTAGATTAAAATGGATTGAAAACAACTATTTCACACAACTTTTCTATTAATCTAAGAACCTCATAAGAACAAGATAATTCAAATCATCAATCTTCAAGAAATTAGCATGAACATACAAACTAATACAAATCTTGAAATTATGACAATTATCTTAGAAATTGGATTAGCATGAACATTACCACATCAAAAACAAGTTTATAAGTCCAAAAACATCTTAGGGTAATGTTCCTAGTCCAATTCCAGCCAAAACAATCGAATATATGCATCCAACTCGATTTTTCAGCTACTTTTGCAAGTATAACAAGAAAACAAGCCTAGGCTCTGATACCACTGTTGGGTTATGAGCATTCTAACACTCTTAAGTGTACATGCAACCCTAAATACCTTGGATCTATGTTTTCTCTATTATACATACAATTATGAACATCCAAGGTATTATCCTAATCTAGCATACAAAATAATAAATATAACAAGATAGAATACATACCTCTTTGATGTAGAATGTCTTCATGAAGCTTGAGTGCCTAGTGCCCCAAGTGTGACACCTCAAATGGTTCACACAACACCAAATACACTTGGAATGACTTGAGAGAAACTTGAACACACCTTGAAATCGTCTAGCCCTCACACTCACACATTAGTGCACGATTTCTTGAGCCATGGGATTCTTTTATATGGTGGCTATTAGGGTTACAGCATGTAACTCATAACTTTACCCATTCCTTATGCTCCATGGATTTTAACCTCCATGGAGTATCCATGGGTCACCCCATGGACTTAGTCCAACATAAGGAATCTTGGATCACAAGCCCACATATATAAGAATGAATGATTTACACAATCAACCTATATATTTAATTACTCTCCTTTTGATCACTTAATTAATTCCAAATTAATTCTTGATCAATACTAATTAAATAACCTTATTAATATATTAGAACTTATAATATATTAACCAAACTTAAGTGTTATTTCTCTCATTATAGTCTATCCAAATGCATGATGCCACGCAACCCAAATGGACCATGCCGGGTCGGGTCAAGTCTTACCAATTATAGTTATGGACTTAGACATTAATCCAACATGCAGTTAAACCTGGGCAGTTATATAATCATGTCTAGGGTCAATATAGCCTGATAAACTATATTCATTCGAGACATGACCAACATGTGCTTCGGAGTGACTGTGGTGTTGCAGCAAGCCTAAAACTTACCTAGATACCAGAGGAGTTCTAGAGCCAAACATAAGGATTAAAATACTATAGGAGTATTTTAGGATGCTATAACGACTAAGCCGGAAACTTACCCAAGAATCCATTATTCAAGGATCAATCATGTAGCTATAATACATTGGAAGTATTATTAGATTCGATGCCTATTAACTATTCCTTTACCATCACCTCGCGAAGATAGCATGGCTGGATTCCATCTTCCTGGCGACCCGTACTTTCCCAACCAAGGAGATGGTGGATGGATCGAGCCAGAGCCAGAAGGAAACCATGAAATCCCTTTGGACGATGGCTTTGCCGAACCCTTTCCTGAAGAGACTGACTCGGAACCCGAAGTCGAGAACTTACCCCCAGTGGCCCCAATACCAAATCCTAACCCTCGAGTTGAGTTCCAAGGTCCAACGCCTATGTGGGTCGGGAGTTTGAATAGGTGGAGCCACGAGTAAGACCAACCCCTCCCATACAACGGAAACCACAACTTCTACAATCTGAACGAAGGAGGACCCGCAGACAGAGCTCTTCCAATCCTGATACGCCGTTTGGCTCGCAATGTGGAGCTAGGTATGGCAACCCTTCAGCGAACTGTGGGGCTTGAAGCAGATTCGGACACCAGCACGGACCGCATTCGTCGCCTCGAGATTGCTCATGCGAGAGCTGCAAGGCACAATGAAGCTCTGCAACGAGAGTTAGCTACGACCCAAGCCGAAGTCACAGACCTCGGAGCACGCCAGTCAGTGTACGAGAGACGCCTGCTTCGTGTGTAACGCCAGCTGGCCGAATTAAGGTTTCACTTGAGGAGTACCCGTCGCCGATAAAGGAATACTCTACTCGTTCTTCCTTTTTGGTCTAAGGAATAACTTTCATGTTTATGTTCTGAGTAGCCCTTTTCCGTAGACATCTTTTCTAGATTCTATTATGTGAGGATAATTTAGACCTATTCTTAGGTCGAGGGTTCCGAAATATGTAATCTCAGTTTCAGCTGTTATGGCTACAATCACTTTTCGATTAAAGATTATCATTGTCAAAGTATATCTTAGATCGGTAACACGCAAATTAAGCAAATTTATCAAAGTCCTGCTGCTGTTTGCCTTTAAAGCATGTATTATAGGAGGTACTCCTACCTGAGACGATCATCCCTTTTTCTCCATCGATTTCATATCAGTCTCTATGAAAAGCTTCGATGTCCTAATCGGCATGGGACGATTGAGCCTCCCATCGTGTCGATGTCCTTTGCTTCGAGAAAGCGATTCGTCTCAACCATTCCTACAACGCGGTACTCACTAGTTTCAGTGATAAGACTGTTCGAACCTTCGTATCATTTCCTGCGCCAAAGCCCAGAAGTGTTGGCGAAAGGGATGCTATGCAATCCTGGCTCATGTTAAAGACCTCGAGAGCATCTCCAAAGTCTGTAACTTTCCCGATGTCATTCTCAAAGACATTCCAGGGATTCCTCCCGAGCGTCAAGTTAAATCCCGAATCGACTTGATTCCCGGAGCTACTCTTATAGCTAACCCTCCATATCGTTGAGAGTCGGCGAGGATGTGATAGTTACCCAGCCAGCTCAATGAGCTGAGCGTCAGAGAGTTCGTAAGGGTGTTGTATGTGAACTTTATTGTGTTCAAATCTTTTCTATCCTTGCCAAGACCACATCATGGGGATGTGGGTCGAATCAATGAGAGTCAGATAGCAAAACGGGAAATCTTATTGCATAGATAAACATTTAGGATACATCTAGAGGCAACCATAGTTGCTCACAAGCTTCTTTTCTTGACGTGTAGTAGATCATGCCTCCGAAGAAACGTAACCAACCCAACGGTAAGACACCAATCCTCCAGATGGACTCAGCTACGTTCCAAGTTACTGTTACAGCAGCGGTAGCAGCCGCCCTAACTGTTCTTAACGCTAACAACACAAATGTGGGTGGAAGGGTTAATGGCAATCCAAATCTTGGTGTTAACCAATCTCAACAACAAGTGACTACTAGAAAGGAAACACTTGATCTCCAACCTAACATCCTGAAACGAAAGTTCCAAGGAAGCTGTTCAACCCAAGGACCTACTGAAATGCAACGAACTGGGGCATTTAACACCCCAGCCAACCCTGCTGTTCCAACCCCAAACACACCCTACTGTGGAAATCTCCCGCACTGCAACAAATGCAATTACCACCATCACGGAGTCTGCCGAGAGCTGCATTGCACTAGATGCAACAGGAAGGGGCACACCTGCAGCAGTTGTAGGACCTTAGTCAAGTTCATCACTCCGACTACAAAAGTTGGGACAAGTCCAACCTGTTGCCTATGTGGTAGTGTAGGACATTTCAAAAGAAATTGTCCAATGGGCTAAGGATAGCCAGGAAGCTAGCTTTGCAAAGACCCTGACTCAACACATCACTTCCACTACCAACGCTAGCATGATTCGAGTGTGCTGTACATGTGGCGAAATGGGACATTTCAAAAGAGACTGCCCAACAGAGAAGAACAATGAGGAAACAGGAGGAGTCTGACCTCAGGGAATGAGGAAACATCAAAGAACCCTACTATGTTTTGGTACATTTTCAAAAACCTCAATAATTGTTCATAACTGTGATTACTTTCTCGTCGGGATTAAATCACAAAATCCTTATAAGTTTTAAGGCCCTAATGAACAAATTATGATAACTTAGTGAATACATTAGGGTCAGTTGTAGTTATACATGGCTTGTATACACCGAACGATCATAGAGAGATCTAGTAAGAACCATTTCATAAGAGTTCATAGTTTCAAAACGTCAGGACCCTCGTGTTAGTAGTACCCACCAATTTCGAATCAAACACAGAAAACACCAGAGACATTCATCCAGGGAGCCAATGTTCGAACAAAACGATCCTCCCGGACTAACTTAACGCGCGATTCTACGACGTCATCCTGTCTAGTTCGACTGAGTCTATGTTATACCAAACCCTTTTGTCTTAAATCATTCGATCGCGAAATTCCCGTCGCTCGTAACGACAAACTAGATGCGAACTTCGAAAGTTCATCTCTCTTCGAAACCCAAAAGTATTCATGCGAAGAGTATGAATCGGGACCAGCGAATACAACAGTGAAGATCCGCTGAAACATCTAGTGAGAGCCCGAATACAAAAAGGAGAGACTCACCTGTGTATACCTTCGAGAAGTAATCCGTTTTCATGAGATACCTGTAATCCTTACCTCCGACCGGGTTAGCAAGTTACCTCGACAACTTAGCAACGTACATCCTGTATTTCACATCTCGAACCTAAAGAAGTATCTGTCCGACGAGACACTTGTCATTCCCCTTGATGAGATCGAACTAGACGGAAGTCTACACTTCGTAGAGGAACCAGTTGAAATCATGGACCGGGAAGTCAAACGAACGAAACAAAGTCGCATCCCGATAGTGAAGGTTCGCTGGAATGCCAAGCGGGGACCTGAATTCATTTGGGAGCGTGAGGATTCAATGAAACAGAAGTACCCTCATCTTTTTCCAAGTCCATAATTTGTATCTCTATTCTTGATTTTCGGGACGAAATTCCCTCTAACGGAGGGATGATGTGACAACCCGAAACTTTTCCGTTTCCATTATGCGATTTTCGTTAATAAAATTTGAATTTTATTAATCTTCCATCGAACCTTTGATTTAGAAAATCATCTGGTGTTATATAATTAAACTTATATTCGCAAGTCAGAACCAAAACCGCGCGAAACTCGAATTATCCTCGGAAAAAAAATCATGTTCACGGCCTGACTGGAGTTCACGGCCGTAAACTTGTTTACGACCGTTAACTCGTTTGCGGCCAGCGTCGGGTGGACCCCACCCACCGACCACAAAACCCCTATAAATATGAGACCCCCACCCTCATTTGAACACCTTTGACCGGAAACTCTCTCTTTCTCTCTCTAAAACTCTTGACCGTAAGTACCTAGAAGGCCTTCAATCTTCGAGAAAACACCGAGAAACACCGTTTAGAGTTATTTCGTGGCATCTGGAACACATTTCTCTTCGAAATCAGCACCCTTGTTCTTGAGTTTACGGCCCATCTTCAAAGACCGTAAACCCGTTTACGGCCCATCTTCAAAGACCGTAAACCCAGTTCACGGCCGTAAACTCTTCACGGCCGCAAACTCTTCCTAAGTGGTGAAAGCTCGTTTTCTCGATTCAAGCAGGATTCCGTTAAGTGCCACGTACAACAACCCGAGGAATCTTCGTTTCGAGTGGACGTTTCCACACAACCACGGTGAGTTCATACCCCTACGCTTTTTCCGAGTTTTTCATGTTTTCAGGGGGGAATACAAGCAAAAGTACAAGGAAACTTGTGCTCAAAAAATATTATTTTGTTTAAGATAATTATATTTCCAGTATGTTTTTTTTACATGGAAAACAGTTTTTACCAAACGATTAAGAAATCAACTCATAGAAACAGTTTTCAAAACTAGGGTAACGAACTTGTGAATCATTTCGTAAAATGTAACATTTTATAAAGGATCCCTGCAAATCATAATTTTTTTTTCCATATTATTACTTGTAAATTTGTTAGTCTAGTTGGAGACACGTCCTTGGTAACACTCACCACCGAAACAGAATGTAGGACTAGCACTTATGACCAGAATCTCTTGTAGGGAGAGCGTGACTGTTGTGTATAGATCTATACGGGACTGACTATCCCGCACCTCGCTCCTAGCTACAGTAGGACCGACAGGTCTACGGGTGACAAAGTCATAAAGGATACTGGCCCCGATACGGGCCATATCAAGTTAATGTATGGTTATAAAACTCACAATGTAGATAACAGAGATTTACTTTTGTAATAATGAATAAAGTGAACTAACCTCAAAGTAATAACCGATTTGATTACTGGAGGGTATTAATAGTACCTTCAGGATTTAGTTCATCACGTTTTCTTTTATTAGTTTTATTTATGTAATAGGGCTAATATACCTCACTGGGAGTAACCAGGGTTTTTTTAAAAGAAAACTACGTTTATCGATATAAGTATGGTTGATACTTGTACACCTCAGTTTAGAACAGATAACCAACCACCAACTTTTAGGGAAGATATAGGATTTTCCCGGGATAACTCGGCCTTTCATAAACGGATTGTTTAACAAGTAACCAACGGATATTCATATTCATTTCACGACACCTTGGATTGTACATATATTGTATGAATCTGGAAGTCATGGAAGGAATGATTTTTCAAACACGTCTTTTATAAGAAAATATAGGATTTTCTTGAGGAACACTTTTCAAAAGGATTCAAAGAACATTTTTCCACCAAAACTAAATGCTTATGAACTCACCAGCTTTATGCTGATATTCTTTCAAAACTGCTTGTATTCTCAGGGAATTAGTAGACAGGTACTTCCAGGAATTTGGAGAAGTCGGAGCGTTAGAGTCACGTCTTTCCATTTTACTTTTGATATGAACAAAACTATGTATTAAACAATGTAAACCTTTTTCATATATGTATTCAATGTCTGGTTGTGTTTACTATGCTTGCTATGATACAATTGTTGTGATACTACGCATGACGTCAACCACCCCCGAACGTTTCCGTCGTTCTGGTTTGGGGGCATGACAGATTGGTATCAGAGCCCTTGTTTATAGCGAACTAAGTATACCGAACCTTACATGGTATACAATTATAAATACTAAAGGGCCTAAGTGCTCTAAACTAAAAGTATACTTTCAAAAATATAAGTATTTTATTAAAAAGTATACGAACATACATACATAACAGAACCAGAGTCGTATATAGAACAACACAAAAGTATTTGGATGTTAGGACACTGCGGTTAAACCTGGGCAGTTATGTAATCATGTCTAGGGTCAATATAGCCTGATAAACTATATTCATTCGAGACATGACCAACATGTGCTTCGGAGTGACTGTGGTGTTGCAGCAAGCCTAAAACTTACCTAGATACCAGAGGAGTTCTAGAGCCAAACATAAGGATTAAAATACTATAGGAGTATTTTAGGATGCTATAACGACTAAGCTGGAAACTTACCCAAGAATCCATTATTCAAGGATCAATCATGTAGCTATAATACATTAGAAGTATTATTAGATTCGATGCCTATTAACTATTCCTATACCATCACCTCGCGTAGATATCATGGCTGGATTCCATCTTCCTGGCGACCCGTATTTCCCAACCAAGGAGATGGTGGATGGATCGAGCCAGAGCCAGAAGGAAACCATGAAATCCCTTTGGACGATGGCTTTGCCGAACCCTTTCCTGAAGAGACTGACTCGGAACCCGAAGTCGAGAACTTACCCCCAGTGGCCCCAATACCAAATAGCTCAATCTCAAATCCCTCTTCATACACGACCACCAATAGCTCAATCTCAAATCCCAATACATCTTGGTGGACCCCGAATGAATAGAAAAATGTGACTTATGAGCCTCCTCCAACATAATCTGCCTGATCCCACCTGAAACTTGAACCCAGACCCGATCACACCGAGTCAATAACCCTCGACTATCCGTGAAAAATCTGTCAATCTCTTCTGGGTCCTCTCTTGCTTCCAGTTTTCCTTCCGAACTCCCTAGGCCTGAACCTCCCTGATCCATCCCAAAAGCGGAGAATCAATTGATATCCTCATACATGTCACCCTATCTAAAGACCCAGACGACTTGCGGCTAAATGTATCCACTACCACATTCGCTTTTCCCGAATGGTAAAGGATCTCGCAGTCATAATCCTTTACTACATCCAGCCACCTACGCTGCCTCACGTTCAAGTTCAGCTGATGCATAATGTGCCTCAGACTCTTGTGATTCATGTATACAGTACAACAGACCCCATATATATATAGTGTTTCCAAATCTTGAGGGCAAACACCACCGCCCCCAACTTCAGATCGTGCATTGGATACCGTGACTCATGTGGCTTTAGCTGCCGTGAAGCATAAGCAATTACCCATCCTTTCTCCATGAGGACCGCCCCTAAACTAGTGATGGATGCATCACAGAATACCACAAAATCCTCGAATTCCTCCGGGAGGGTCAATACCGGGGCCTCGCATAGCCTCTATCGAAGAGTCTCAAATGCCTACTGCTGCTCAGGGCCCCATCGAAAATCCACCATTTCCTTGTAACGCCCTGTTCCAAATTGACTCCTAGTCTGAGGCTGTGACCCGAAGGTCGGTAATTATAAGGATTATGGCTTTTGATAAGGTAAGATCTAGGCCTATTTGGGTGCGGTTGATGTATTAGAAGTGATCTGGGTGTTCGGTTCGTGTTTTGAGGCCTAGGGGTATTTCGGTAAAGTGGCCGTTTGGGATTTTGTGGAAAATGGACTTTTTTGGAAGGTCTTAAGGAAGGTATGATTTGATAGAAGTGCAGGGCTTCTCGTTACCTTTCCGTGGATATAAGGATCGTCGGAATCAGGTTTATAATGAAGAAGTTATGGCCTTCGGAAGTTTCATGGTTTTCAGGCTTAGCTGAGTGCACGGGGTGTACACAAAGCGTACGTGGGGCGTACTAGTGAAGAAGGCAGTATGCGGGGCGTACCTTGGAGTACGATGGGCGTACTGACCAGGATGGTCGCGAAGGTTCCCAGGAGTACATTGGGCGTACTCCAGTCAAATCAGAACCATACTTTAGGGTCTTGGACCCTATTTAAGCTCCTTATCTCATAACCTAACCCTAATATCTTCAGCCTCCACCCTCTAAAACCATAGAAATCGTCATATATCCTTCATGGTGACATTTTGAGCTTATGGAGTCCATTTTTGGGATGTTTGGCCCATTTTCAAGAAGATGGAGCTTGTTGCAAAGATGGGAATCAAGGAGAAGCTTATGGATCTGGACTTTGGGACTCATTCTCAGCTTGATGAAGGTATAAAGCTTTGAACTTGGTAATTCATCTCTTAGATCTACCATTTGTGAGTTTTAGTTCATTTTGGTCCCAAGGATGAAACTTTATGGTTAAAATCTGATTCTTAGGCTTAGAGTTGCCACTCTCAGTGTTAAATGAGTCCTTAAGGCAGAAAGTTACCATCTTGGAGGTCTTAATGGGTTCATGCATGAGTTAAGACCATTTTCATGGAAGTAAATTATCATTTTTGGAGTTTGAGCTTATGTGGGACATGCAAAGTCACCAAGTCCGTGACTTTATAGATTTAGACGTTAGGAGGAACTCAGATCTGTGGTTTGGACTTATGGCTTAAGGCATTAAGTGCTTAATGGCAGAAGTGAGACTAGAGGGTAGTACGTTGGGCGTACAAGCCAGTATGTGCAACGTACAAGCCATTATGTGAGTACGCGCAGCGTACTGCTGGGTACGCCCTGCGTACTCAGCCAAGTTTGATTTCGGACTTTGGGCTTCGGGTTGGGGCTATCTGTTTGGGCCTAGATTCTTGGGCCCTAATGAACCATCAGAGTGATTGTGTTCTGGACTAATTAAAGAATTAGATCTTAGGTTAAGGCCCAATAAGGAACGTGGGCCCAATTTGGAAAATTGGGCCATTCATGGGCCTTTTATGGATTTTATGGTTTTGGACTATGTGTTTTGGGCCCTGTTGTGTAACGCCCGTAGATCCGGGCTAGTCAATTTAGAGACGATAAACATCAAAAATGACTTTTTGATGGAAGATTATTTAGAAGGATTAATCTTAACCAAGTTGTAGTATATGTCTCAAGGTTTCCGAAAATATAAAGAATGCCGAAATCCGAGTTATAACGAAAAAGTTATGACCTGTCGAAGTTTCGCGACAGAACCGGCACGACACAGCGCGACGTAAATAGTGAATTTACGATAGAGCGATATTTGGATTTAGCAATCTAAATGAAAGTCGTAGAATACGTTAAACTGAGAGCGTGCATAAAAAGAACGTTTAAATCTGACTTCGTATGAGGAAGTTATGATTTTTCTAAGTTTCAGCTTAAAAGTATGCAGCCCGAAGTTCGATTTTGAGATCGAGTGATTTCTAGCCGAAACAATCTAAACGAGAATCGAAGATCTCGTCAATATTAGTGCAACGGTAAAAAGACAGACGAAAACGGACGTCGGATGAAGAAGTTATGGATTTATAACGGAGTTTTCCTATCCCGACCTACTAAAAATAATATAATAAAAATAAAGTCAAAATTAACCAACGGAGTCTAAACGAGAGTTATAGAGCATGATCTCACCTACGCGTGGATATAAAGAACGTCGAAAACGGAGCTCGTATGCGAAAGATATGAATTTATGAAGTTCGGAACACATTATTCGAGGCTGTGTCAGAACTCACGAGGTGAGCACGGTGCTCACGACTTGAGAACAGACTGGACGTTCTCCAGAGCAAGTGGACGAATGACGAACGCAGTGACCTACTGTGCTCACGACATGAACACTTAAAACTCATGACGTGAGTACAGAATGCTGGCCCTATAAATAGAATTCAAGGGGCAGTCGAGTTTGGTTGCTCAATCTCTTCTCTCTCACTCCCGATACTCTCTCTAAGCCCTATTTTAACCCCCCCCCCCCCCCCCCCCCCCCGAAGCCCCGGTATCATACCGAGACCCGAAGCAAGTCCCGAAGCACCGAAGATCCCGAAAAGAAAAGAGTTTCTGAGCCGAAGCCCTACCCGCAAGAAGCCCGGTGCGTGAAGATCTCCCGGTTTCGCCGAAGAACACTACTCTTAGAGTCGTAGTGCTGTCCGATCATCTTCTGACCAAGTGAGTGTATATTCATTTTCTTCTAACACATAGATATGAAGTATTCTTTATAAAATACGTGCTATGTGTTTATATATTATTTGTTTATTTGAACTAGTTGTTGAACGGATGTTTTGTACAGGTTTTAAGTTGTATATAAATGTATATATTTTATCTGTTGATATGTTGGGTAGACAGTTGGTGTGTGATAAATAAAATTATGAGAGGCCTCGATGTCGTTGTTGATCTAGTCATCTAGCAGAGTATGGATGACGACCACGGACTCATTCTAGACAGTCCAATGGAACACTAGCAGGCTCATAACCTGTAGGTGTTGTGAACGATGTGTTCACCGGTGTACTCTATCCCCCTCATGGTTGCCTTTAGGACATCTATTGCTAAGGAAGCCCCTTTGCAGTAATGTCCGTCCCAATGAAAATCCTAGATTAGGTCCCTTGTAATAGTTGTTGTTTTAGGGACATAAAGTGAGGATAACGGGAATGGGTAATCGGGTTATTGTTGGTTGGTGAAATTTAATATAACTATTTATTGTGGGTTGAAAGCCCTATATGCTCACCAGGCTCCCAAGCCTGACCCACTCAGTTTCTTTGTATTACAGGTAGTGGCACGAGAGCATAAGTTGGATGACTTATCAAGATCTTTTGATATTAGACCAGTTGTTATATGTAACTGTTGTATGGTCTATCTTTTGTTGTTTATGCTTTTGGTCTGTTTATCGGAACATGACATCCCGAATATTGTTATATAATGAAAATGCATCTCTTGATGAAATGCTCTGATAAACTTTATTTTATCATATTTTGTTTTGGGAACAAATTCCGCAACTCTTTTAAATCAATGGATTTACTCTGAAACTATTTTAAAAGCATAAATGAAACCGGTCTTTTCTGGCCGTGATTTTGGGGATGTCACAGTTGGTATCAGAGCATTAGTTTAAGCGAACTAGGAATATGGATTTATTTCTAGACTTAAACTTAGAATGCTAAGCGATGATTGTGAGTTGAGTGTGTCCATTATATTTTTGGTAGTACACCTAAATTGACACAGGCACTAGTTTATTTTAGGAGAGATGCCTAAAATACCTTTAAGTGCTAAATGTTATATGTTTGCCATATATGATATTATTTGTTCGGATCTATGGTCTATTGCCGACCGGGTCTGGAAACCTTATGTGTTCAGGATTCTAAGCGTACGACTACGATATTAGAACTAGCATGTAAACGTTTCGGAGTGATAAGGAGATTTATACGTCTATAGTAAATAAAGCTTTCTTATCTTAAAATTCTCGCCTAAGTACACCGAACGTCTGCTTGGATGTACAAAAGTTATGGTAAAGACTCGTAGAGAATTGAGTAAATGAAGGAAAGGAAAGGGTGATAGTGAATGACACCTATCGGAAGATATCGTAAGAGTGGTATCTTGCCTTTAGTTTATGTCTGATAAAATAACGGAACGTTTAGAGGAGTACGGTACGTCTGAGGTACACCTTCGATTGGCAGGATGGTGGGACGATTGGTGTAATTCTTGAAGTTGTCCCATCGTCTGGAATTTCCATCACCAACCGAGTTGAAGTAGAATTGATGATTGAAGATACGCATGGAAGAAGTCCTAGTAGAGTCTACGAAAATTTTTATGATTAATTGCACACGTTTGTATGTGTTAAATTTTTTTGTGATTCTAGGACTTGGGGACTGCGAGACAATACTTGGGACGAGTATGAGTAGGTGTGAATAGTAGTAGAGATCTATACTACTGGAAGCACAGGACTCACGCTTGGATCAGGGAAAGTCACAAGGTTACCAAGAAGCTAGTGATTGGTCTCGTTTTATTCAAGTATGTTGTTACCATTGTTTCGGTAGTGACTAAGAAGATGATTGATATTCTGACCCTAGCGGTCATATCAAATTGAGTCTGACTACGATGAGTTTGTTACGTGGTTCATAGAACCAAGTTCGAGGTAGCATCTGACTCAAGTCAGAAGATTGAAATCAATGCGATCGATAGCATCGCACTCGTTGTTAAGGAAGCTTGTAGCTAGAAATGCTACATGTAAAAATGTGATTATATCACATTGGAATATGAAGGAAGGCATATTCCATTCTGGAATTTGACTCTAAGAGACTTGAGTCTAAGCGTTGCATAATACGATGAGAGGTCATTAGAACACGACCCATCGGTCTATTACAATAGATAAAGGAAAGTACTTATTCTAAGAAGAAGAAGGAGTCCTCAGTAAGGATTTATTTTGTAACTTGAAGGTTACGATTGAAAGTCCAACATAGTACGAAGAGCAGATGCAGGATTGAGCACTACCTGCTATCGAGAAGTCCAAGAGTTAGATACTCTTTCGAGGAAACATAGAACTTACAGTTATTACCTAGGATGAAGAGATAACGTATGGAATCATTATACAAGTCATATTTCGTTGATGAATCCGGGACGTAATCATCCTAAGGGGGAGATAATTGTAACGCCCGTAGATCCGGGCTAGTCAATTTAGAGACGATAAGCATCAAAACTGACTTTTTGATGGAAGATTATTTAGAAAGATTAATCTTAACCAAGTTGTATTATATGTCTCAAGGTTTCCGAAAATATAAAGAATGCCGAAATCCGAGTTATAACGAAGAAGTTATGACTTGTCGAAGTTTCGCGACAGAACCGGCACGACACAGCGCGACGTAAATAGTGAATTTACGATAGAGCGATATTTGGATTTAGTGATCTAAATGAAAGTCGTAGAATACGTTAAACCGAGAGCGTGCATAAAAAGAACGTCTAAATCTGACTTCGTATGAGAAAGTTATGATTTTTCTAAGTTTCAACTTAGCAGTATGCAGCCCGAAGTTCGATTTTGAGATCGAGTGATTTCTAGCCGAAACAATCTAAACGAGAATTGAAGATCTCGTCAATATTAGTGCAACGGTAAAAAGACAGACGAAAACGGACGTTGGATGAAGAAGTTATGGATTTATAACGGAGTTTTCCTGTCCCGACCTACTAAAAATAATATAATAAAAATAAAGTCAAAATTAGCCAACGGAGTCTAAACAAGAGTTGTAGAGCATGATCTCACCTACGCGTGGATATAAAGAACGTCGAAAACGGAGCTCGTATGCGAAAGATATGAATTTCTGAAGTTCGGAACACATTATTCGAGGCTGTGTCAGAACTCACGAGGTGAGCACAGTGCTCACGACGTGAGAACAGGCTGGACGTCCTCCAGAGCAAGTGGACGAATGACGAACGCAGTGACCTACTGTGCTCACGACGTGAACACTTAAAACTCACGACGTGAGTACAGAATGCTGGCCCTATAAATAGAATTCAAGGGGCAGCCGAGTTTGGTTGCTCAATCTCTTCTCTCTCACTCCCGATACTCTCTCTAAGCCCTATTTTAACCCCCCACCCCCCGAAGCCCCGGTATCATCCCGAGACCCGAAGCGAGTCCCGAAGCACCGAAGATCCCGAAAAGAAAAGAGTTTCCGAGCCGAAGCCCTGCCCGCGAGAAGCCCGGTGCGTGAAGATCTCCCAGTTTCGCCGAAGAACACTACTCTTAAAGTCGTAGTGCTGTCCGATCATCTTCTGACCAAGTGAGTGTATATTCGTTTTCTTCTAACACATAGATATGAAGTATTCTTTATAAAATACATGCTATGTGTTTATATATTATTTGTTTATTTGAACTAGTTGTTGAACGGATGTTTTGTACAGGTTTTAAGCTGTATATAAAATGATAAGAGGCCTCGATGTCATTGTTGATCTAGTCATCTAGTAGAGTATGGATGACGACCACGGACTCATTCTAGACAGTCCAGTGGAACACTAGCAGGCTCATAACCTATAGGTGTTGTGAACGATGTGTTCACCGGTGTACTGTATCCCCCTCATAGTTGCCTTTAGGACATCTAATACTAAGGAAGCCCCTTTGCAGTAATGTCCGTCCCGATGAAAATGCTAGATTAGGTCCCTTGTAATAGTTGTTGTTTTAGGGACATAAAGTGAGGATAACGGGAATGGGTAATCGGGTTATTGTTGGTTGGTGAAATTAAATATAATTATTTATTGTGAGTTGAAAGCCCTATATGCTCACCAGGCTCCCAAGCCTGACCCACTCAGTTTCTTTGTATTACAGGTAGTTGCGTGAGAGCATAAGTTGGATGACTTATCAAGATCTTTTGATATTAGACCAGTTGTTATATATAACTGTTGTATGGTCTATCTTTTGTTGTTTATGCTTTTGGTCTGTTTATCGGAACATGACATCCCGAATATTGTTATATAATGAAAATGCATCTCTTGATGAAATGCTTTGATAAACTTTATTTTATCATATTTTGTTTTGGGAACAAATTCCGCAACTCTTTTAAATCAATGGATTTACACTGAAACTATTTTAAAAGCATAAATGAAACCGGTCTTTTTTTGCTGTGATTTTGGGGATGTCACATGTTGGGCCATCAGGTTTTGGGTTGATATTTATTTGTGGAGGCCCATTGTGGTTATGAGCCTAAATTGGAAAATTGGGCCATTGATTGGGTCTTAGGGAATTTTTGGTAATTGGGCCTTGTGGACTATTGGGTTTGGCCCCAATTTGGAAATTGGGCCATTAAAGGACTTATAGACATTATAATGTCGTGCTTTTGTTTTGGGATTGGGCCTTAGTTTTGGATCATACTGGGCCAGGGGTAGAATGTTCATTTTACCCCATGCATGGATTAAGGATTATGGTATGGGACCCAATTGCTAATTGGGTATATTGATTGGTAGTGGCAGCTCGGGAAGCTGGTGGGGCAGCAGCTAAGGAATTCATATGGAAAGCTTCTGCAGTGCGAGGTGAGTCTTCTCACCATACCAATGGGTATAAGGCACCAAGGCCGGCCTATTTATTTAGTTGTGATGATTGTTGTGGATGTGCTATTGATACATTATGTATTTATGTGAAGACCATGTGGGGGTTCCTATGGAAAATAGTTATATATGCAGTATGATAGTTGATTGTGTGGTATTTGGTATGCTAGTTTTCTTTGTGATACTTACATGGAAGACCCCGGGGGGTTCCCGAGGCAGTTGGACATAAGACCATGTGGGGGTTCCCATGGCTTCCAGGCTAAGACCATGTGGGGGTTCCCATGGCAGAGGGCTAAGACCACGTGGGGGTTCCAGTGGCACCCGATGTAAGACCGATAGTGGAAAACT